>NW_017731405.1:4441532-4515730 GCF_001890085.2 Hipposideros armiger | reverse complement strand
AAAAAAAAAAAAAAGAGTGGGGATGGGTTAAATAATCTCTGATGTCCCTCCTAATAACTTATGTGTCTACACTTGATTACTTGGAAAAAAATAGGAAAAAAGGTCTTAATTTACAAAGGGATGGTATCGACAAAAATTCTATTATAATCATTTTTTAAATCTCAGAATGTTTTCTGATGATGACAACAAACTTGCACCAGGCATTATGCTTAACACTCTACAATATTCTCATTTATTCCTCAAAAAGACCCTATGAGGCAGGTATTCTTAACACATTCTCCCAATGAGGAGACTCGGGTGTGGAAAGGTTAAGAAAGTTACCCAAGTTCACACAGCCAGTAAGGGGCAGCGTCAGCTCTGAACCTAAACAATCTGTCTCCAGAGGGAATCAACCTTGTGGTCAGCTTCCCAGGTAAGACAAAGGCCAATATAATTCATGATGTATCTAATTATATAATTATCATAGAATATATCAACCATATTGCTCAGTCACTCTTCAGGAGTCAAGATTTTTTAAATCTTGCAATATCCTCTCTTCAGGTAGTAAATGCCTATTCTAATCACTATGATTCACCTTCTTCAGAATTGTTAAACAGATACTACACAATAAATACAAAGCCAATTAGTATTATTTTTTTTTTTAGTTTGCTCATTTATTCTGTTCTTTAGATTCTACATATAAGTGAGATTATATAGTATTTGTCTTTCTCCAACTGACTTATTTCACTCAGCATAATATTCTCTAGGTCCATCCATATCATTTCAAATGGTAAGATTTCATTCTTCTTTATGGTCGAGTAATATTCCACTGTATACATGTACCACAGTTACTTAATGCAGTCGTCTACTGATGGGCATTTCGGTGGTTTCTAAGTCTTGGCTATTGTGAACAGCGCTCCAATAAATACAAGGGTGCATATATTTTTTCGAATTAGCATCTTGGGTTCCTCTGGATAAATACCTAAGAGTGGAATTGCTGGTCATAAGGCAATTCCATTTCCAGTTTTTTAAGATATCTCCATACTGATTTCCACAGTGATGATTACTGAGGTTGAGCATTTTTTCATATGTCTGTTGGCCATTTATAAGTCCCCTTTAGAGAAATGTCAAAGCCAATTATTTTAAAGTTAAAAAAATAAGTAAAAGGGAAACAAAAACTGACAAAGTAAAATGCCTATCAAATATATACTCATATTTCACAAATTACTACAAAATAGAACTAAGAAAAAAGGAAATTCACTAAATTACATTGTAGTTTTTTTATTAGGCCATGGCTGAAGGACGGAGAAAAGGAAAACCTGGGGATTAAGTTAAAATTGGCTTCAAATTGAACAAAAGGAAATTTTTTTTTTAAGATTTTATTGGGGAATTGGGGAAGGGGAACAGTGCTGGGGAATTGGGGAAGGGGGACAGACAAGTTGCTGTCGTTTTGTTCTTCAGTCTAGTTGTGGAGGATGTTGGTTCACTGGCCCGTGTTGGTATTATCATTGCGCTCTTCCCGGGTGAGGCAGATCGGTCGCCGGCCTCTGCACGGCCGGCCGCTCACGGCGGCTCTTGGCAGCTCACACTGGCTTCTGGCCGCTCACACTGGCTGCCGGCTACATACGGTAGCTCATGGCAACCCACTGCAGCAGGGGCTGCAGCCTACGCTGTCGCCAGCAACTCACGGGCAGCCCAGCTCCAGGTCAAGCTGTTGTTCACCATCTTAGCTGTAGAGGGCAGTGTCACTGGCCCTCATGTGGGATCCGAACCAGGCCCTGCTGCTCAGAGCTGGTGTCCCAAGCCAACTTTTAACCAACACGCCACTCGGCCGGTCCAGCAATTTTTTTTTAAGTTAACACAAAATTACCCCCAAATAGGGCTTCATCATAGGGTTGACTGTCCAGATCCAGAAATGGAAAAATATCCCTGCACTGTCCATGGGTCAGACAGCATCTGCCGTTTTTTATCCCATTCAGATGGTGACATTTTAAGAAAAATCACATCAAAAAACCGGAATGCCTCCAAAGGAGAACTGGATGGCAAAGACTCTGGAAACCACGGTACAGTCGATGAGGAACAGGAATTGGGAGAAATTAGTGAGGGGAAGTCTTGTTGAGAAAGGGAGGCAAAGAGTTACCCTTTAAGTATCTGAAGAGTCCATATGCAGATGAAAACTTATTATTCTGCAAATCTCTAAATGGTAAAAGAAATGGGCCTTTCCAAAAATAATTTCTACCCACAAATGAATTACACTGCATGAAAACACAGACCAGTCAACTGTCTGGTCAAAGAGTATTGTCAGTTACAGCTGGCACATCCCGATTCCGGAGAGAAGAAACATTTTTCTATCCCATTGTAAGTACAGACACAAGAATTTCCCTTGTCTCCATCCAAGCCAATTATCAGAGCTCTATAAGGAGGGCCAACAGTCCATACATTTCAGCTGAGTGGTCATTTGTATATGAAATTGTAGAACCATATGAATTGTTTTATAAAATAAAAATAAAACTATGGTGTTTTTGTTTTTTGTTTTGGCCATTCTGAGAAGCTACTCAGATACAAAAAGTTAGTATTCTCCAAAAAAATTTATTCAGAATCGCTTCAATTTCTCTTTTCATGAATTAGAAAATATTATCAATAAACCTCCTCAGGCTTGAAATTAATTTCAAGTACTTTTAGATGTCTCATATTCCGAAGCCACAGGCTTCTAACATGTGGTTGTTTTTTGTTAATTTAGCTGTATTTTCCACTTATGATCATAAATAATTAATAAAAAACAGGACCAAACCTAAAATTAAAAGATAGATTCTTGGTCTGGGATCCACAAAAG
This sequence comes from Hipposideros armiger, assembly GCF_001890085.2. Lineage (NCBI taxonomy): Eukaryota > Metazoa > Chordata > Mammalia > Chiroptera > Hipposideridae > Hipposideros > Hipposideros armiger. Next base: position 4,512,918 of record NW_017731405.1, on the reverse strand, counting down.
CTATTATATATGTTTTCAAACAACATACATTTTCCTTACATTAATATATTGACAAAAGCTCAAAGTTTTCTTAATTTTTAACTAGCATTCTACCAACTCGTCATTGTGGTTATACTTTATTTCATGCAGATCAAAAGCTCTGATTGACAAATGGTAGGTAAATCACACTTCATTTTAAAAATGAAAAGTAAATTATTGTTTTAAAATGTACCTCACCAAAGTGTTGTCATGGGGTGGGTGTGGGGAGAAGAAAATAAAATGGAAAAAAAAAGATGAGAAATACTGAACTAGGTACTCAAAATTATCCCAATTTCATTGAAGATAATAATGTTGGTAGCTCACCTTTAGATACATTAAATTTCATTCTGCCAACCTTTTAAGATAGGCTCTGTTATAATTACAGTTGACCCTTGAATAACATGGGTTTGAACTAAGCGAGTCCACTTATATGCAAACTTTTTTTCAATAAATACCTGTACTGTTTTTGACCCACAGTTGGAAGTCAAGGATGTGGAAGGCCAACTGTACACATTGTTCTACACCATTTTATGTAGGGGGCTTGAGCATCCACAGATTTTGGTATCCTCAGGGATCCTGGAACCAATTCCCCACAGATACCAAGGGACAACTACATCTTGGAGGAGTCAAAAGTTATACTCAGGGGCCTGCCGAGTGGTGCGTTGGTTAAGAGCTGGCTTGGGATGCCAGAGGGCCCCGGTTTGGATCCCACATGAGGGTCTGTGACACTGCCCTCTACAGCTAAGATGCTGAACAGCAGCTCGACCTGGAGCTGGGCTGCTGTGAGTCACTGGTGACAGCAGGTGGTTTGCCATGGGCTACCGTGTGTAGCCAGCAGCCAGCGTGAGCAGCCAGCAGCCACTGTGAGTGGCCGTCCAGAAGCCGGCGACTGATATGCCTCGCCCGAGAAGAGTGCAGTGATGGTGCCAACTTGGGCCAGTGAAGCAACGTCCTCCACAGCTAGACTGAGGAACAAAAGAATAGCAACTTGTCTGTTCCCCTTCCTCCAATCCCCCCCTCCCCAAAAAAAGTTATACTCAAGTGTTTAACTGCAGAGGGGTTGGTTCCCCTAACCCCCATGTTGTCCAAGGGTCAACTGTACTCTAAAAGATGAGGAAACTGAGGCCCAGAGAGATTAAGAATCGTAAAAATCAGGCAGCTAGAAACAGCAAAGCCAGGGTTCAAACCTACATTATGTCTATTTGGCTTAAGTTGTGGAACTATTCTGCCTCTGAATTACTTAAGAATCAGAATAAGTTCATCAGGTGTATCAGGGGTCAATCCAAACTTGAAAGCACTGGTATACACGTGTAAAAGATTTTAGTCTATAAAATTCTTCATTAGTCCCATTTATTACTTTGTCAATCATTACATAACAAAAAGTCAAATTTATTGACTTTTTCTCTGCTCCTATTCATTCCTAAATGAGATTCTTCCCTTATCACTATATTGATATTACTCCTCTTCAAGCCTCCAATAACCTCTCAACTCCCAAATTCAATGGATTGTTTTCATTCTCACTCCTCTTGACCTTATGACAGACCAGACCCAAATGAACACTTCCTGCTGCTTAAAAGGCCTCTCCTTCCTTGGACAACACTCTCTCCCAATTCTACTTCTTAGTTTCTTTTCCTCCTCAGTTTCTTTCAACAACTGAACCCTCTCCTCTGCACAACCCATAAATTCAGGGGTTCCCCTCCCCACAGGCAATCTAGTACTTCTTTAAAAAACACAACTTATTGGGTGGTCAGGAAAGTCATGATGTATTTTTCTGTTTTTCAATGCAAAAATGCGTCATGACTTTCCTGATGACCCAATACTCAATTGATTTCTTCCCAATTCATATTTGCAAAAATCTTTGTGCATTTATATTTTAGGGACTCTTTAACATTTTAATCCACAATACTTCATTAAACTATAAACTTTATGAGGGTGGAGTATATTTGTTTTTGTGCCCCATAACATACTATAGACAGCTGTTTGTTGAATAAATGGTGTAGCTTAAAACTAACCTCATGGTGGAGCAGGCAGTAACTAAACTGATATTCTTTTTACAAAGTATGTAGTGTAAGTCACAAAATTTCTGGCCCAAAGACTACCGGTTGGGCTAGATGAGTGAATCCCTCCTATGGAGCAGATAAACCTGGTATAAGGTCTCATATACTAGCTCTAAAATTCAATGATTGGTTAAGAGCTCGCTCAAGGGTTTGAGCTCTGAGCAACAGCGGTTCAAGTCCGGCCCAAGCTGAGCTGCCGCTGAGCTGCCAACAGATGGCAGGATGGCTCAGCTAAAAAAATAAATAAAATAAAATTCAATGAGTCTAATAATTATTGCATGCTGTCTTAGCTTTTCCCTGGATTTTTAAAATCATCACGTTTTCCTTAATAAATTCAATCTTGAGTAATTTTATTGTTATTGTTGGAAAAAAACTGTGAAATACCCCTACTACCAACTAAGCACACCAAACAGAAATTTAAGAGTTAAATATACAAAGGATCAGAAGCCTATTGGTCTGTGAAGAGAAAATCATCTTAAACACAATAACCACACAATTTCTTTTTCCAATTTAGAATCATAAAAATCTTAGAAATGGGAGGAAACATGAAGGTGTTATTTAACTTCTTACCCAACCAACAATCCTTTCTACAGAGTCCTTAATATTTTTCAAACCTCTGTCCGAATAGTCAATCCTTTTATAGTCTCATTACCTTTAAAAAGCATTTTTAGACACATGACTGAAGATAACACACATAAGGCTTTAAAAGTGTTAGGTTGGAGCTAATGAAGAAAAAGATTATAGAGATTTTTTCTTTTCAATTTCTCAACCATCGGTAGAAAAAAATGCTGAAAATCTCAAGCTATGTTAAAGATAAAAAGCACACCAAGATCACTTCCAAACTCAATTCAATAGTCAACCTCTCTGACATATGTATTAACAGAATCAATGTAAAGGTGTAGGATCTGTGTTTGACTCAGCACTGTACTTGCTGGGAAGAACAATATCATTCCCCATGGACATAGGATAGATAGATCCAGTCAGGGCAGCTGTAATCCCTAGCAGGCCATCTTTGCTTACTTAAATTCCCTAAAACAAGACTCATCTCTCAATGTCCAAGTTCCCTTTCACCTCTGTAATTCTCCCCACAGACCATGTCATTAACGAGAGACATAACTTTTCGGCTAGGGATGGTAGATGATATAGAGTCACTTTTTTGTAGAGAGAATTACTGGAAGACTTTTCAACAAATCAGAAAAAAGTTTTACAGTAATTTAATAATGAGGGCGATATTCTCGATGTATATTGTACCTTTATTAGAGAAATGATACCATTTGTAGTAATTTGAATACTATTTCAAAGGTCAGACTAATTTGGAACTTTTTGGAATCTAAAATCCACAGGTAAAGCATCTTAGGTTATAATCACTCACGCAGCAGGATAATGTTGCTACTTGTATAAAATATTTCTAAGTTTCCTAAGCCAATCCTCATCATAAATTCAAAGAGAGGAGTCCACTATGATAAGCTACAAGCTTTCCATGGAAGACTGTGATATTTTATCTTTGTACTGGAAGAAGTCTTATCACAAATAGATTTTTCCCAGGTTCCTCTCACCATCTCATCCCCTGTCCTCTCCACCCCCCACCAAAGAAAGAAAACCCAAAAACTTAGTCTGGTCCACATTAATCACTAAAAATCTTTTCTCTTGTAGGATAAAAGCAAAATAAGAGTTTGCAAAGATAACCTGTACATCTTACGTGCAATAAATTCAAGCAGGTGATATGCTTCACATCAAACCCAGATCCATTTTGATGAATTTTCTCCAGGGCCCAAACGTGTGTATTATGCAACAGCCACCATTCCAGATTTTAATCCCTGTCTGTGATGCAGTGATAAAATACAAATGGCATGAGTTTACACCATTGGGTACTTAAATACGTTTGCAAAGAGGTAAATTAAAACAAGCATTACCAAATTCTCAAGACCCTTGAAAATGACAAACTGTCTAACAAACAGTTCTGGATCGCAATTACAACTTTTCTATCTGGTAGTCTTTTAGTAACCTGTCTCTCCCGCTCCAACCCCCTCAAAAATCCTCACACGCCAGCATTTCATTTGAGGTTTTGAAAGGGTCGCCCCCCCCAAAGGGGGGTGGGGTGTGCTGGCATCAGGTGGTTATCCTACAATCTACTCCTGATAAAGGTATCCCATACCAATCTCCAGAAGCTGAAAAGCGAGCAAAATGCTTTATCATTTCTCCCAAAGGGCAAGAATGAGAGTAAAATGTAAGCCTAACGCTGAGCCATAAACAATCCAATGCTTCACCCATTGATCTCCTTGGGCACAGGCCTCGAAGAACTGCATAACGGGCAGCTAAGAATTAGAACAAAAATTGCAATGAGCTGCATTCTGGAAGATAAATCTATACGATATCTATTCCAAAAGTAGTTAAGAGCACTGGGAGCATCTTTGGAGGCCACCTACGTGGGGTAACCCGAGCCTAAACGCTTAAGTTCTACGCCTGACCTGGTCCACGTCTCACCGAGCCAGGCAATCAACGCGAGCAGAACGGCTCCAGGTGGGGAAGCAGTGGCGGGGAGGGGGCTCGGGAAGCACGGGCGGGGAACGGAACGCGACCCGAGGCGAGCGAAGGAAGGGAGGAAGGAGAAGGAGACATTCCCTCACACAAAATGGTGGCGCCGACGCGGAGGCCGACGCACCTGGGGGCGCGCCACACGCCCCTCGGGACACCCGGCCGGCGTGGGCCTGTGCCGCGGCGGAGCCCGCAGGGCGGCCCGCGTCGCTGCCCTCGGGGGCGAGAGGCCGGAGCTGGTGGGAGCGCTGGGCCCGGGGCCGGACGAAGCAGCTTCGGCCTCAGCCCGCGGCCCCCGCCGGGAACGGACAGCACACTCACCTCAGACGCGCCCCGGGAGCCCGGGAAAGGAGGCGGAGCCGCGGGAATGAATGGAGCGGGCGGCTGCTCGCTGGCGACCCCCGGCCAAGGTCCGGCCGCGCCGCTCGCGGCTGCCGGGGCGAGTGCGACCGCTCCCCCTGGCCCCGGACGCCCGGCTCCCGGTCGGCGGGTCGGCCGCAGCCCACCGTGCCCTCCGCCGGCGTGACGCACTCGCGCCGCAGCGCCTCGAGCCTTTGCAGCCGTGCCGCGCCCACCGCGAATCCCCCCGCCCGCCCGCGCACCCGCGCGGCCCCTCCTCGGCGCGGGGGACGCCGCCCTGCCTGCCTCCCTCCGGGTCTGGCTGCCGGGCAGGTGTGGGCTCGGCCAGCCTGCGGGGGGGGGCGGGGGCCACACGGCCCCCTCCTCGCCACCGGCGTCCCCTCTCTCCTGCCTGGCTGCCGTCACACGGTAGAGCGCGACTCCCCAGCTCAGGGCGATGACTCGGTATTAAAGAGTGACCTTGGCTTAGATACAAAAATAGGTGCGGGTAAGCCGCGGGGACGACGACGCTGCATGTGCGTATTTAATGTCAGTCAACACGCACAGAGGCCCATTTGCACACCCCGGCGCGGGCCCTCCGGGAATTCACCCAGGGTGGGCGAGACCATCCTGGCCTCGGGACGGGGATGGGGAGGGCGCGGGCGAGGACCGCCGGCCTCCGGCCTGCCACCTCCTTCCTCAACCACTGCCACCTAGGAAGATGCAAGAGAATGGAAGGCGAGCACTCCCTTCGCAATCTAGACAAGCCCGAGAGCCTGGACTTCCATCTTGAGAGACAGCAAGGAACCACCAAATTCCTGAGTTCACCTTTTCTCTTCCAGAATCCAGCACATGCAAACTAACCCTGACCCAGAAGGATTGCGACTCCACCCTCCTTTTTCTCCCCTTTCCCTCCCAGTTTTCTTCCTGGGCCTCAACGCCCAGTGTCCTCTTGGCTAGTTACACTCCAACGGACAAAAGATAAGCTCTCAAATATTTAAAGCATGGTAGATTTCTTAAAAGTAATGCATGCCTTGGTTTAAATATGTTTAATAAATGTATTGAGAAAGAGTATTTAATTTTAAGACTTTGTTTTACAGTACCTAAACTCTGAAAAATAAACTCATCATCCAAGAGCCATGGCTTTGTTTTCAGCTCATCCAGTAAATTGAAATCGCTTCTTTAATTCATCAGAATTATTGAATAATCACAATGCCAACCTTTCACTAATTTACTAATAATCAATGAGATCAATAAATACTTAAAAGAATGTTTGTTATATTTATTTTATCCAGACTTTTAAAAAAATCTGCGTTGAGTTGTTTATAAGAATCAATTTCACATCTGTTATGTTTAATTTGTAATATTTAATTAGCAGAAATCTTAAACGTTGTACATTAAACATTTACCATTTTTAGTGGACCTTAACAATGAACTAACTAGATTTAATTGAGCTGGAACTTTGAATATAGTTGGATTTTATCCACAGCAAACCTTGAAGGGAGGGCGGGAGGGAGGAAGGACGGAAGGAAGGAAGTTATATAACTTTTGAATTTATATTTCTAGAGATGTATGTAACTAGGAATCCCCAGGGTAATCCCAAACAATTGCCACTTTGAGAAGATGTTCTTTTTTAAGCTACCAGGTGCTACAGGTGTTGAAGCTTTAGGCTTAGTACAAAGCTAGCCATGCAACTTGTTTATACCATGTTTCCCCGAAAATAAGGCCTAACTGGAAAATAAGCCCTAGCATGATTTTTCAGGATGCTTGAAATATAAGTCCTACTCCAAACATAAGCCCCAGTTAAGATTGTCAGCCAGACATGACTGTTTGAATAAATGTAGATTTTTGCACATGAGTAAATGAATAAATGTAGATTGTTGGAGCAAAAATTAATATAAGATCTGGTCTAATTTTCGGGAAAATGTGGTAATGCTTGAAATGCATGAGTGAGGTTGGCTTTTAGCTATTATTTTAGTCCTTGGGTACTTGTACCTGGGAGGCCTGTCTCCCAAATGTCTGGCCACATTGGTAGGAATCAGAACTATACCCACCTAGCCCCATAAAAGATAGGATCCAGTGGCCCCCATTCAGCCCCCTAAATCCAGCTGTCTCCTTGTGACAAGAATCCTACCTGCTGAGACCTATAGAAGTGCTGTCTCCTACCTATGTGAGGAGTGTCCCATGAGGACACTGGCTTCATTCTCTTTTCTCTGCTTGCAACATGGTGCGGCTTCGGATGTTTGAAAAAGAAAAAAAATCACTTTTTACTTCCCTCTTTGGCTGAGATATGTTAAATTTTGCTTGTGTTTACCCATACTCTGAAGATCTTTGAGCTCTTAGTGGTCAAACAACCAAAAAATGGGTCTTTATCAGATAAGCATATGCTGTAAATTGCTACCAAAATATTTTGAAACATACTTTGAGCCTTTTGTCTAAAAAGTTTTGTAGAGTTTTATTGTTAATCTTAAAAATAAAAAGCTGAAGTGAGAGGCAACAAGCTTTTATTTGAGATCAAAGAATATCTATTCCAAAAGCACTAATTCAGGCAGAAACCCAAAAAATTGTTAAGATTATGGGGTGAAGGCAAAGGGGTTTTTATAAGAAAAGGAAGGGAAATAATTACATGAATAGAAAGAAGGAATTTCTATTGGTGCTAATAAGCTAAGTTATTCTTTAGCTATACATGGCTGTTGACTGATTCTAAAGAATGTTTCTAATTTTCAGTCCTCATAGTCAGGAAGTCTGCGTTCTTGTTATCTTTGCAAACAGTTGTTTGGGATACAATGCAGCTTTAGGCCCAATCCAAAGGTTATTTTGCCCAGTTCAAACATTCCAAAAGTTCAAGGAATAAGACACACAAGGAGGTTCCTCTGGAATGGCTGCCTGACTCCATTTAAAATGGTTCTACTTATGCCAACTTTTCACAGAGTAAAAGATTTTTGCTTTGGGTTTTGTTGCATATGCTTGCTTTCATAATTATTTTGTTAAGTTATAAGCAGAAGGAAACATGTTACGAGTCCTCATTGCATTTTTAGTATATGTTAAAAGGGGAGTGGAACCATCTTAAGAGAAGCTTGCCACAACACCCAATTTTGGAGGTTGCTAGTACAAATGACCCAAAAAAGAGCCCTTAAATTACAGTGGAAAAGAGGAATTCCTAATGGCTAAATAATGGTTAATGTTTTTTACTGGAAACAAATTGCCGGGTACTCTACTAGCTTCTTTATGGAAATTAACTCATATTTAATCCTTATAACCATCCTTCCAGTTACATACTAATGTTATCCCCAGTTTACCTAAGAGGGGCGTGAAGCACACAGAGAAGCTAAATAATTTGCTCATAGTCACACAGCTAATAATTTTGGCAGTTTGGCTCAAGAGCAGTATTCTGTACAGTCTTTCATGAGCACAAAATCCTATGCTTCATGACTGAATTTTGCTTTTGAGGCTCTAAATCATACCAAATATACCCAGTGCCTTCATGTTTAAATGATTTCTTATATCTAGTATTATTTTCCTGGACACAAAGAGAGAATTAAATGCTTAGTTAGAAAGAAAACTTATATGCCTTCCTCCAATGTATGTTAAGCAAAATTGAATATGTAAGCTATTAATTTTTTAAAAGCAAAAAAACCGCAAAAAACTTCACATCTTTTAAGAATAATTGCTCTCTAAGTTTTTTTCAGGTTCTGAAGCACAATTATAAATTTTATGACTATTTAGTGAATGGAAGAAACGCATTTTCTTAGAAAAGGTCCTTCACCATCTTTGACTCTCTATTAGAATTAAATGGGTAGAATTAGGATCCAGTATATACAACATATGTTTTACATACATAAAATCAAAGTGAGAAGGTTTTAATGACTGAGGCAGCCCACATACTTCTAGATCTAAAATATTATCCAATTAGTTAACTAATTACCTAATAATGAAGACAATATATTTTACTCACACTAGAAGAAAAGGGACTCCATATCCTAGAATGCTTTATATCTTCCTCTGTTATATAAAATATGTCATAGCAATGCTTTGGGGATTAAAAACAGTATTAACAGGGTTTTCTTTGCCAAACACCACTACTATCTGCAAATTTAAATTCCTGAGTGATATTATGCACTAAAAACAAACAAACAAAAAAAACCTGAAGAACAAGAGAAATAACAGGTTTGAGAAGCTGGGTTACATTTGTTTCTTCCAGTTTGGTTTGGTTTCATATGAGGTAGAAGTTTAAGGACAAAGTATTTGGTAGGTTTAGTTTGGGGTTAGGGGAAATAACGTGGTTTTTTTTTATATTACTAATGAAAAATTACATACATATTTACATCCATAACAGATACTGCAAGTTGCCTAGTCAATATCCATTCTACCCTTTTCTTTGACAGACCCTGTTTTGTTCAGGATGGTAACTGTGCCCAACTAAAACTATTTCCTTCCAGACTCCTCTTGTAGCTGAGATAGCCAAATGATCATTCTGGCCAATGAGATGTAAGCAGAAGATTATCTGGTATGGCTTCCAAGAAAACTTTTGTTTTTCTGATAAAAGAAGGGCAGACTTGGCTATCTGCCTTTTACCATTGGTACTTTTTTCTTCTTCCTGCCCAAAGGAGGACCTAAGTTTTGGATCAGGCATGTTGTAACCATGAGCTGATGATGAGAATGAAATCCATGGACTAAGTATGCCAGAGTCAAGAGAAAGAAACCTGGGACAATGATGACATTATACAGCTGCGACACGAATTTCAGGCTGCCTAACCTCATCATCTGTTACTTGTCAACAAATGCAATCCTAACTAAAATTCAGAATTAGACACTGTCTCCTCAACATAGCGAGAAAAGAACACTATGCTATATTGTACTTACTATACTATGCAGACACTATGCTTTGATTTTGCTGCTCTCTTAAGTTATTGTGCTTTGCAGAAATCGGTGCTCTCTGTGACTTACCACCTAGTATTTGGTGAATAAAACACATCAATTTCTGACTATGAAAAGAATATCTTATATTGATTCATCTAATACATGAATTTTCCACATGTCACACACCACCTCAGGAAGCCTTTAGTATCACTGTGAGAAAGGATGACAAGCAGCTGTAGCAGTTTAGAAATAAGTAACTGGCCAAAGTTATCACCATGCCAAGTAATAAATACACAAAAAAGTATGATTATGTTTTTCATTTTTAATGAAAAACAAGTAGAAGAATCAGAATGTAAAGAGGGACCCTAACATTAGAATAGTCTATATGGAAAGCAACCTGCCAATACATATTAAAAGCGATGAACATGTGAATGTTACCCACAATATCACTGGAAATTTTCTGAAGGAAACTTTTAGGAAGGAGAAAAAAAAATGATGCGCATGAAAATGTCATTGAAGCATTTTTTTAAAGCCAAAATGTATAAATCTCATAAATGTTTAATAATAAGTATATACTATTAATCAAAGAAGTGCAAAATTTTTGCCTATCTTATTGCAGGCAATAGAGGTATTGCTTTTGATTGCTAATAGCAACTGGCAAGGATCATTGGAACAGCTACATACTCTCCAACAGGATGGGACACCCATCTCAAGGCAGTGTATCATGACCACTGTGGTCATTGTTGCTGGATTAAACACTTATATGCCAGACATTGTACTAAATATTTTACGTAAGTTTCCTTGTTTAATACTCACAGTATCTATCTGAGGTGATACTATATCCTCATTTCAAAGACGAGAAAACTGAGGTTTAGAGAAGTAAAGAAATTAACCCATGGTGGTGGAGCAGAAATTTGACCATTGTTCTGAGTTTCTGTAGACTTTAGATCCTAGACAACAGACTTAACTTTACTGCTTCTCAGTTAGTATATATCCAGCTTCTAGAAAATATTTATAGTAACATCCTCTCACCCAATATTTATCCATTTATTAACTCTACGCGTCTTTTGAAATGTCTGTTATGCTGGGCACTGAGCTAGATAGACCCTGTGATGTGATACTATGATGAATGGGTCAGGCAGAGCCAGCAAGAAATGTGGATGTGGACTGTGGAACAATGGCTTACGGGCAAAACTGAGAAGGCAACTAGGGCTGGCTTTTCAGCAGTGTGTGGCGTTGTCAAGAGATGAGGCTGAAGAAACAGGCAGGACCAGTTATTCTTTTTTAAAAGTACTGCTCGGCCATGATAGGGAATATAGACTCAATCCCAAAGGAGAGGGACAGCTATTCAAGGATGTTAAGTTTCAGAGTGACATGACCATATTTGCATGTTAGCAAATTTGCTTAGGCTGCCATGTGGAAAATGAATTGAAGAAAATAAGACTGAAGGCAGGGAACCAGTTATGGAACCCATTAATTAATCTAGGTAAAAGATGACCATCTGGTCTAGAGGTCACAGTGAGGCTGAAAAGAAGTAAATGAATTCTAAAGCTCAAAAGTAAGGACTTGGCAAAATGTGCAATATAATGGAAAAGACAAACAAGACCACTAGGTTCCTGGTTTGAACCACTGGTAGATGGTGGTGCTGCTTACTGAAACAGGAGTCACTAAAGAATGAGGATTTGGGAGGTAAAATCATGAATTCCATTTTGGCTATACTGAGTTTTATGTGCTGTGAGACATCCAAGTGGGAACCTCTGATATGGTGAGATCTTTACAAACTGGAGCTCAAGGGAATACCTAGACTGAAGGTACAGATGGAGAGTCATCAGCATAGAGATGGTAATTGAAGTTATGAAATGAGTGCGCTTGCTTAGGGAGAATGAGAGGGAAAAGCACAGGCCCAGCCAAAATGTAAGAGGGACCATAAGATCTGTAGGAGAAGCAGAGACATGGTCAGAGAGGAAAGTGGGAGTATGGTATGACAGAAGACAAGAGAAAGAGGGAGCTGAGGGGATGACCGGTTAGCTCAGTTGGTTGGAGCGTGGTGCTGATAACACCAAGGTTGCAGATTCGATCCCCGCAGGGGCCAGTGTGAGCTGCGCCCTCCTTAGAAGAGTCAACTATGCCATTGTAGCGTGAAAGCAATGTGTGACCAATGACCAAGGCTGTTCCCCAATTAAATTTTTTTTTTTTAAAGAGGAATCTGAGTCATCAGTGGAAATAAACACTTCCTTCAGAATTTATCCAAAGGAACTAATTAAGGGTGAGCACAAAGATATGCCTGTAAGAATATTTCAATAGTGTTTGTAATAGGAAAATATTGGTGGTGGGGAAAAAGTGGGGAAGCCCAACAAGGTAGTTAAATAAATGTCAGTACATTCATAAATGGAATGTTGTGTAGTTTTTAAATCTCATTTCTGAACAATATTTAATGACATGGGGAAATATTAAGTAAAAAACACATCTGTTTAAAAAGTATAACCCCACTTTTTCTTTAAAAATTATGCTTCATTATACAGATATATTCAGAAGCTATATAGACCATAAAGATATATATCAAAATGTTAACACCAAAAGTTGGAAAATGGATTAGAAAGAGGCGAGACTGGGTAGTAGGATTACTGGATAGCAATTTCGTATTTTGTTTATAATATTTTTCTCATTTTCCGTGATGAACATATAGTCCTTTCATAATAAGAAAAAATTTAATGGATTTTGGTTAACGAATCTATGGCACATAACCCATGATATGCAATGGTTAAGTATTATACTTATGGGAACAAGGTAGCACCATGGAAAAATATGTGTGCTAGAACGTTAAGTATAGCAAGTTATATTACATTATAGGAAGAAGCAGGTTAAGAACTGGTAGAACTATCAGAAAAACAAAGCCACACACTAGTTAAAAGGGGTAAAGAAAAATATTCAGTAACTACCACAGTAGGGAAAGGAGCTGAGCTCAATTCTGATTTATGCAGTGACGACTGGGTGTTTTAAAAGTAGAATGAAGGAGTGGGGAGGGGGAACAAAAGGAGGAATTTAGAGCAGAGTTAGAAAACTGAAAAGTTAAGAAGAGCAGGTAAGAAGGTTGGTTAATGTCAGTGTGAGTAGGCCATCTGTCTCTGCTAAGTGGAATTGATCCAAGTTCGACCTCTACCTTCCCACAGAGACTGGAAGACAGAGGCCCTATCCTCCCTGATGATTAGATTTCAAAGGAATGGCTTTCAGGTCTTTGAGAAAGATACTTCTGGGTTGTAGGAGATAAATACATATCTCCAAGGGACAGAGGAAGGATTTACAATTGTAAGTTTTTTTTTAAGTAACTGCTCCAAGAAAGGGAGGTCTAAGAGCCTTTGGTCTGGTGTTGGCTGAAACAAAAGGCCATTCTTTTGGTAGCCTTGAGCTTTTCCAGACGGGAACTGAAGGGGACTAGGACATCCCAAGGACTTAGGCTGCTAAAAGCCATGCTAGAGTTTGGCCAAGTCTCTTTGTGAAGGGGTTGGATGGAGTTATTCGTGCCCAGAGTTTTTGCAGTTCTCAGGGCCAACATGTCCAAATTTAAAAAGTGGGGATAGGTCCAGGAGATACTAAGTAGGTCCTCTTCCTGCACAATTGGGTAAAGACCTCTGCCCCATTAGCTTTATAATGAGTCCCTGTATTTTTATCCTTGCCCTCTGCCCCAGCAACTCATGAATGAAGAAAGGTCCTGGGAGCACACATTATATTGTCCTTGTTGCATGGTCTCCACACACAGCTGAGCCTTGCCCAAGGTCACCCATCAGTGGGGGCACAAGCAAAGGCTGAGATCCTGCCCAGGCTCTGTGCACCAAGCCACGCACCCTAACTCCAGGCTTCATCAGCCAGAGGGAGGGACCACATTTCCTAATTTGTCTATTTTAAGGAGTCCTTTTCTTAACTGAACGAAGTATCCTTCTCCACTACGGTGTCCTTAGTATATTAGGTGAGGGATTTTCCACCCTGGAACACAGATCCAGGATAATTTGAGCTCACCCTTTATCTGGCCTTATAAGAAAACATAACTCATTTTAAATGAAAATGAATTTCAGCACATTATTTTGGGTTTTTGGTAGCACATTCTACACTCTGAGGACATTGTTATACAAATACTATATTAACCAAAATGTATACAGTACTTAAACTTGTGTTTACTAAAGATAGAGAGACATTATCATCACATACACATACACACACACCACTCACCCTCCTACCCAGCAGTCCAATACCCCCACCCCCACCCCCATCTTCATTTAGTGATTTGGAAAAATATTGAAAAGCAGAAGGCGGCAACATTACTACTGATTTGCTTTCTTCACGTCAGCTGTCACCTGAACAAGGGATTTGATTAACAGCTACGTTCTGTCCTGCAGATAATGCTGGAGCTACAAATGCTTTCAAAATAAAAAATATGCATATAAAAGCAATAGATGTCCTAATCAAGAAAACATAAAGCAAAGGCTCCTTGGCTCCACCTTCAAAACCAAAAATCAAGCACACAAAAACTTGTGAGACTCTAAACACACCAGTTCAACTAGGATGACTTGATTTTAAATATATATATATATATATCAAGCAAAACACTTGATTTCTTTTATATTGGAAAAGAGCAAAAAGAGATAAACTTGCAATCCAAATAAAGACACATCCGGCTTTGAAAGGCATGTCCTGCCAAGGCTTAGAAGAGAGACAGCCTTCTCCTTCCCCCACATCAAGGCTGAAACAATACACAATGTCTCTCAAGTTTTCAGCCTGGCCTTGATTTGAAAATGCTGCAGTGGAACTGATTAGAGCTGAGGTGGGGGGTGGGGTGGAACGAGGCCTTCAGTGTGGGGCAGGATTCCTGTGCTTCTCCAGCTTCAGAGTTAAAATGCAGAGTCCTGAGTCTCTTCCCTCTAAAGATTCCCATCCAGGAGTTCTAGAACGGGAGCAATGAATCTGTGTTTTATTTGTCTTGAAGGTTTTTTCTCACTTTTTAAATTTATTTATTTATTTATTTTCAATTACAGTTGACATTCAATTTGGGAAGTATTGTCATCTTAATGGTATTAAGTCTTCCAATACATAAATCCTGGATGTCTTTTCATTTATTTAGATCTTTACATTTTTTTTAAAACAATGTGTTACAGTTTTCAGTGTACAAGTCTTGAATTTCCTTAGTTAAATTTATTCCTACTTTATTCTCTCTGATTCTATTGTATGTGAAACGGTTTTTAATTTAATTTTCAGATTGTTCATTGTTAGTGTAAAGAAATACAACTGATTTTTATATATTGATTTTTGTATTCTGCCACTTTGATTAACTTGTCAGTTCTAATCGTTTTTTGGTGGGTTCTTTCGTGTGTTCTATGTACAAGATCATGTCAAATAGAAATAGTTTCACTTACTCCTTTCCAGTTTTGATTCTTTTTATTTCTTTTTACTTGCCTAATTGCACTAGCCAGAGCCTCCAGTACAACATTGAATAGAAGTAATGAGATCAGATATCTTTGTCTTATTCCCGATCTTAGGGGAAAAGTTTTCAGTCTTTTACCATTAAGTATGATAATAGCTGTGGGTTGTTCATGGATGCTCTTTATCAGACTGAGAAAATTCCCTTGTATTCTGTTAAGTGTTTTTTATCATGAAAGTATGTTGGATTTTGTCAAATGTATTTTTTCTCTATTGGGATGATCCTGTGGTTTTCCTTTATTCTATTAATATGATGTATTTATCACATTGATTGACTTTCATATGTTGAATCAACCTTGCATTCTTGGGATAAACCCCACTTGTATAATTCTTTTTCTTGTTGTTGTTGCTGTCTCTTGTATAATCCTTTTTATATGATGCTAGATTTGGTTTTTGTAACTGTGTTCATAAGTGATATTGGTCTATACTTTTCTTGCAATGTCTTTATTTTTGTTATTAGAGTAATACTGAACTCACAGAATAAGGAAATACTCTATTCTTTGGCATAGTTTGAAAAGGATTAGTGTAAATTCTTTAAATGCTTGGTAGAATTCAGCAGTGAAGCCTGTTTGTGCCTGGGCCTTTTTTGTTTGGGTAGTTTTTGTTTACTAACTCAATCCCTTTACTTGTTATCAATCTATTTATACTTTCTATTTTTTTCTTGAGTCAGTTTTGATAGTTTGTGTTTCTAGGAATTTGTTCATTTCATGTAGGTTATCTAATTTGTTAACATACTTGTTCATAGCATTCCCTTGAAATCATTTTGATTTCTGTAAGGTCAATAGTAATGGCACACTTTTACTCCAGATTTTAGTAATTTGAGTCTTCTCTCTTTTTTGTCATGGGCAGTCTATCTAAAGCCTTATTAATTTTGTTGTTCTTTTCAAAGAACAAATTTTTGGCTTTGTTTATAGTCTATTATTTTTCTCTTCTCGGTTTCATTTATTTTCACTCTAATCTTTATTCTTCATGCTTTGAGTTTAGTATGCTCTTCTTTTTCTAACTTAGGTTATTGGTTTGAGATCTTTCTTCTTTTAAAGATTTTATTGGGAATTCAGGGAGGGGAACAGCGCTGGGAGATCGGGGGAAGGGGAACAGACAAGTTGCTGTCCTTTTGTTCTTCAGTCTAGTTGTGGAGGACGTTACTTCACTGGCCCATGTTGGTATTATCATTGTGCTCTTCCTGGGTGAGGCAGATGGGTTGCCGGTCTCTGGTCGGCCACTCACAGTGGCTCTTGGCAGCTCACACTGGCTGCCAGCTACTCACACTGGCTGCCCACCACACACAGTAGCTTATGGCAGCCCACTGCAGCAGGGGCTGCAGCCTATGCCATCGTCAGTGACTCATGGCAGCCCAGCTCCAGGTTGAGCTGTTGTTCACCATCTTAGCTGTAGAGGGCAGTGTCACTGGCCCTCATGTGGGATCCGAACCGGGGACCTACTGCTCAGAGCTGGCGTCCCAAGTCAGCTCTTAACCAACGCGCCACTGGGCCGGCCCTCTTTCTTTCTTTTTTTTTTTTTTTTTTTTTTTTTTTAGCTGAGCCATCCTTCCACCTGTTGGCAGCTCAGCGGCAGCTCAGTTCGGGCCGTGAATCGAACCGGTGACCCTGTTACTCAGAGCTCGCACTCTTGAGCGAGCTCTTAACTAACTGAGCCACTCGGCTGGCCCCCTCTTTCTTCTTTTTTAATGTAGGTGTTAACTGGTATAAATTTCCCTCCTAGCACTATTTTTGTTACATGTCATAAGTTATGGTAGGATGTATTTTTGTTTTCATTCACTTCAAAGGATTTTCAAATTTATGTTAAGATTCTTCTTTTACCCATCGGCTATTTATAAATATGTTGTTTAATTTTCACAAATTTGTGAATTTTCCAAATTTCTTTGTTATGAATTTCTAATTTTATTCCATTGTCATCATAGAACATACTTTGTACGATTTCAACCTTTTACAATTTATTGAGATTTGTTTATGGCTTAAAACATACTCTATCCTGGAGAACATTCCATGTGCAATTAGAAGAATGTGTCTTCTGCTGTTGTTGGATGAACTGTTCTATCTGTCTGTTAAGCCTAATCGACAAGTAGTATAGTTGAAGCTTTCTATTTCCTCACTCATTTTCTTCCTACTTACTCTATGAGTATGCATTATTGGAAGTTCAGTGTTCACATCCAACTACTATTATCACTGAATTGTCTATTTCTCCACTCACTTCTATGAAGCTTTGCTTCATTGTACTTTGGGGCTCAGTTTTACTTAAATATATGTGTATATTTGTTATATCTTCCTGACCCTTTTCATTACAAAATATCCCTGTTTATTTCTAGTAACTTTCTTTGTATTAAAGTCTACTGTGACATTATTATAGCCACCTCAGTTCTCTTTTGCTGTTTTTGCATGCTGTATCTTTTCCATCCTTTTACTTTCAACCCGTTTATATCTTTGAGGAGCAACATCTTTTTACATGCTTATTGGCTACTTGAATATCTTCTTTTGTGCCTGTTCAAGTCTTTGCCTATTTTTAAACTTTTTGTCATTTTCTTATTGATTTGTAGGAGTTCTTTATGTGTTCTATAAGATACAAGTCCTTTGTAGGATACCTTATGGCAAATGCCTTTTCCTAGTCTATAGATTCTCTTTTCACTATTTAAATAGTGTTAGTGAATAGTAAATGAAGTTCAACTTATCAAAGTTTTCTTTCATTGCTTTTCATTTTTCTTTTGTGTACTGTTTAAGAAATCTTTGCTTACTTAGAGTGTTTTTTTTTAACACAGCATTATTATGGCAATGGCTGACTAACATATTAGATATTGCCAACTTGTTCTCCAAAGTAGTTGTACTGATACTCAAATCAGCAGTATTGTAGCATTCCATTGCTCCATAGTCCCCCCTTGTCAGGCTTTTAAACTTTTAACAGGCTGATAAATGTTAAGTGTATTATTACAATGGTTTGAATGTGCATTTTCCTAATTACAATGAGATTGAGAATATTTTCATATGTGTATTGGTCATTTGGATTTATGCTTTTATTTATTGACTATCATTGTTATAAATATTCTCCTATATGTTTGAAGAAAAAAGAAAAACAAGGTGTAGAACAATGAGTATAGGGATACACACACATGTGCTTACATATATGCAATACACCTTTATATGTAAAGTACATTTTTTAAAAAATATAAAGCTATAAAGTTGGAAAGATTATTTAAGACAGTTACAGTGAACTGTAAAAGCAAAATGACAAAATTCATTAAAATTTGTCAAACGTATTTTAAAAAGTAAAATAAGAATAAAGCTCTTGACCTGTGTGTGTGATGGTGGCGAGTAGAAGGGTGGTGGGATTGGGATGTTTAAATATTGCTAGAATCTTGATGGAAATGTGGATTCAGAGTCAGCCAGATGGCTAAATGAGATTGATCTCAAGTGAATCTGTGTCAAGTCTTTGATCTCTCTTTGGTAAGGGATTTCAAAGGAAATGCCCTTGGGACATAAGTCAATGGACGAGATCAGTAAAACTTCAACCCTGGCCATGCTAACACCACTTGAGAAGCTTTTAAAATAAGGGCCTAGACTCCGTCTCTGACCAACAGAGCCACAATCTATGGAAGTGGCTCTGGGAACTGTATTTGTTTTTAATGGAAATATAATTAACATACAACAGGATATTAGTTTCAGGTATACAACATAATGACTCAATATTTGAGAAATGATTACCACAATAACACTAGTTACTATCCATCACCATACATAATTACACTTTTTTTCTTGCAATGAGAATTTTTAAGATCCACTCTCAGTACCTTTCAAATATATGGAAATTATATTTTTTTAAAAATTCATCAGGTGATTCTTACAGGCAGACAAGGATGAAGTCCCAAAAAGTAGATGCCAATATGCAGAACATCAAATTACACTGTTTAGAATAGTAACCTTTTTTTGGCATGCAGTTATTATGATCCTTTTTTTTATTATTATTTAACTGTATTGAAATTAGGAAAAGATTGTAATTTATGATAAATGACATCAACAAAAGAAAAAAAGGCAGGAATAGATTTAAAACGTTTTGTATCTAAAAATGTGGTTCTTTTGAATGATTTTCATCCAGAGAGTATTTATTGAGAATCTATCAAATGGAATGCCTTGTGTTAGAATTGTGAAAATGTTTTGTAATCGCTAGAGAAATGGGTCTTACCCTCAAAGCTGTTACAGATATAAATGTAAATAACTAGTGATAGAACAAGGCAGAAAGAAATGCCATACCTGAAGAAACAAGGTGCCATGGAAACACTGAGAGAGGAACTTGCGAGGAGACTGGCAACCGGGAGGTTTTATGGAGAAAGCAGCATTTGAACTCGGCTGTGGAGGGTGAGTAGAATTTCAGCAGGGGGAGAAGTTGGGGTAGGGGGCAGATTCCAAGTCTGGAAAAACTAGGAGAAAAACTCCAGTAGTGATGCATAGAATTCACACCTCATTTTCTCCTGGATCTGCTGCAATAGCCTAGGGACTGATCTCCAGCCTGTACCCACCCCCACCCTCCTGCAACCCAGGCTTCTTGCCACCTACCTCTCACCCCACATGAGTTGCACAGCTCTCTTATTTTCATAGAACATTGGGCATTTCATTAAAATGTTGTACTTATTAGCCTGTACCTGCATAATAGTCCCTAAATTTTGATGAGATTATTTTTGAGATTTTTATATTACAAAATCAATGTATGCTTTTGTATCAAATTTAAACAATACTGAAGAGCAAAAAATAGGAAGTGAAAGCGCTTTGCCAATCCAGTTTCTCATCTATCTGTTGCTCTCTTTCCGTTTCTCTCTGTATACAGTATATGTGTATATTACATACATGCACACATACATACATACATACATATCGGGGGTGCCAAAAAAATGTATACAATTGGACACTCTGGTCAACATTGCTCAAGCAGTAGTTCGCCATAATCAGAAGTGTCTGAATGCTGATGGTAACCACTTTGAGCACCTCTTGTAATTGCAGAAGTCCAACATGACTTGCATTCATCTTTTGTTATCAGTATATATTGAGTATTACAATTTTAATATAGTTTTTTCCTTTCTTAAACTGTGTATACATTTTTTTGGCACCCTCTGTATATACATACCAGACTGTATATATGTATATACATACGTATGTGTGTACATACACACCATATGTGTGAGTCTGATAAACTAAGCAATTCTTTGTATATAAATTTATATATATTTAATATATTTACAGAGAATCTATCTAATGTCTCTAAATAGGATGTATCTATACATGTGCTTATAGGTTTATATGTATGTGGGCATGTGTGTTTATTCTCAAAGGTGTGTGGGTTTTTTAAATTCAAAAATGAAGTGCCCCTTTTGTTGACTGCCCATTATATATCAGGTTAAATTCAAGCTCTTGGCATGTTGTCCCAAGCCCTAGTGGAGCTAGGCCACTGCCTACCTCCATATCCAGCCGCTTCTTCAGTCACTTGCCACTTTTCAGAAGGATCTACAGTCGGGGAGCAAAAGGTAGAGCGTGACTCCTGAGCACATTCTTCAAAACTGGAGTCTTTCAGCAATTATTTTCAAGATTAATATGTTGGCACGACTTGTTATGGAGATAATGAAAAGACCTTAGGTTCCCCTAAGTGAATGCAAGATGGTGAACACGCAGAGAGCAAGCCCAATGCCTATGTTATATGCTCCCTACCCTACTCCCAAGAGACAAAGCCCTCTCTATCTCAGACTGACACCCCAATGTTAGGACTTGGCCTTGACGCTGCCATAATCACACTGAGAGCTTTATAAATGGCTCAGGCTCATAGATCCTTGACCAGGCCCAGCTGTTCCACATCTCTGTGCTTTTACATATTTCCTTTCCTCAAGCTGGAATGCCCGTCTCTGCCACAGTAGGCTAGGCAAACTCCAATCATCTTTCACTTTTTTTTCCCCCTAACGAGGGCGTAGCTCTAAGAGGCCCATGAAGGGATCCAGCTGGCAACATTGCGGTTCAGAGCGCATGCTCTAACTAACTGAGCCACCGCGTAGTCTTCTAATCATCTTTCAAAACTCAGCACATGCAAGATTATTTTTTCTACATTCAGTCCACAATGAAACGTCCCCCACTCAGTGATATAGAAATCAGGCCGCCACAGGACAAAGCCAGCAAACCACATACACCACAGATATGATTAACCCTGTGGAGGAGAAAAACAGCAATGGTGTATAAATATGTGACCGAAGAATTGAGAAACTCTTTAATTTCAAAAACAAAGGAGAAAGTGGTGTTGGTTAATTTCAAGGAGAGACTATGGAAATCACTGTCGTTTAATAAATACAAACACAATTAACTGTATTTGCTTTGTTCACAGTAAGACATGTGAACAGAAGGATCTGGTAAACCCAGGAAGCCATGGGGAGAGGGAGGGGATGTACCCAGAGAAACAGGCTGGCAGGTACACATCATTAATTTTTATTTATGTAGATTAGTCCAGCATATGAATCAGTTACAATTTATCTCCTGTTGGGAGAAATTCAGGTGGTTTCCAGTAGCTAGTCATTATAAACAGTGCTCAGTGGGCATTCTCGTCCATGTCTCCTGTGCTTATAAGCTTGTATTTTCTAGGGTACAGTAATACTTCGGTTTGCGAGCCTAATTCGTTCCGGAAACAAACTACTCGTAATGCAAGACATCGCTTGTTTACCAAGTTAAAAAGTATTAGAAATGTTTGTTCATCTTGCGGAACACTCGCAAACCACGTTACTCGCAATCCAAGGTTTTACTGTATATGTTTAGGAGTGGAATTACTGAATCATAAGGGGTGAGCCTGTTTCGTTTTACTAGATTAGGTTCAATAGTTCTTCAAAGGCTTGTGCCCATTTATACTGTCATCACCAGTGTAATAATGTTTCAGTTCTACATTCTTAACAACACTTGATATTGTTAATCTTAAATATTTTCCAATTGGATTCAATGGAAATGCCATCTCATTATTATTCTACTGTGCATTTCTCTGATTATTACTGAGATTGTACATCTTTGTACATTTATTGATTACTTGGGTCTCCTCTTCTGTTCATACTCTTTGCCCATTTTTTCTATTCAGTTATTTTTATTTTAATTATTGTTTTGCAGAATTCCGTGTGTGAGTATATGTGTTGGATATATCCTCCTGGTCCACAGGTTGTTTTTTTACTTAAAATAAAACTCTCTATGCCTCAATTTCTTTATCTGTAAAATGAAGATAATATTATTAAACAAGTTAATATATGCAATATGCTTAGAAAGGTGTTTGGCATATAGGAAGCACTACAAATACTTATTATTTTTCAGTGTCTTTTGATGAAAATAAGTTTTGATTATTTTTATAGTACCTTTAAATGAATGGAAACTTTAGTTTTAATGTATAAATTTGTTAATCTTTTCCTCCATGGTTTGTGCTTTTTGTGGTTTTTATACTTGTGCTATACTTTGCTCATTCTACAACTGTTTTTGCAGTTGAAAAGTTTCCCATCAAGCACTCTGGAACCCATTATAATTGGGAGAATAAGGAGAACACTTAAATCATTGCCTCTGTATTTTAAAAGATGGTGGTTGGTTTTCTAGACATTATCATGAATACTAAACATATGCTTTAGTTCACTTAACTAACTCTGTAAAACAAGACTTATGGCATCTTATTGAGCATACATTGGTGGTTCTTATAAGTATTTTAATTTTAAAATTTTAGTAATTTTTCCCATTTTCTTTCCTATAGTTATTTTTGTTTTCAAATTCTGATATTTTACATATATTCCAGAATTATTCTTCTTTCACTCTCTTTAAACGTACTAGGCCCCAACAAATATATGAATGTTTTACCAAAGGCAATGTCTGTTCAGTGAACTGAGCTGATCTGCTGTTCTGTGAAATAAAATCTTACACATCACATTAGCAAAGTATTGTAGTCATCTTGCAATGTCATTCACAGTGATTAAAATCACTTCCAGGCCCCTCTGTGGCTGGTTATTCCCTTCTGCTCTATTGAAGACATTGTAATACTTGTTGGGAAAGTTTCATGGCTACAAAAGCCATAGCAGTCACTATTCAGTGGAGATGCCGGCAAATACAGAGCAGCACTGTCCAAGCTCTGGAGATCAAGATGGGCTATAAGCCACACAATTGAACGTCACAGGAGAACTTAGGTAGCTAAAGTAAATACTGGGGAAGTTCCAAAACTGCTTCCTGGAGAAAAATCTGCTTTGCCTAGATACCGCCGAGACTCCCTTCCATTTTGAATTCCTCAAAAAGCATATGTACTAGAAACGTTTGCTCGTCTTGAGGAATACTCACAAACCACGTTACTCAGAATCCAAGGTTTTACTGTATTCAATTTTCTGGTGTTCAATTTGTATCAGAAATCAAGCCCAAAGAAGTGATATTCAAGGAAGATCACCTATAGTTTTCCAAATTTTTTTTTGGTCATGAAATCCTTACCCTAACACAATATTATTCAGAAGCTACTCTGGTTGAATTGGGAAGAAGACATTCAGAACTTTAGTTTCTTGAAAGAACTGATATACATATTTCTTTCCAATAGTGAGAGCCATGTAATAGAACACATGTCTCTTGTTTCCTGGCCAGGAAGCTCAATGCGCAATTTAAATTTCAATCATAGCATCTGTGTTAATGTTTATCATTAGCACATGTGCATTCTATTTTTCCCTTGGCCCTGATTTTCTATTCCCAATTTTCTCAATTTATTGCTTACATCCCAAATGTCTGTTTCCAGCTCATCTCACTCTCCAAAGACTCAGGACCAACTGTCTTCCCAACATTGCAATTTAGATTTCCACAAGAGTCTCAAATGCAAAATGTCTAAAACTGCACTGAATTCCCCATCTAAGAAAACAAAACCCAGCTCTTTCTCTTTGCTTTCCCCAAACCTAAAGAATGTTAACCCCATCCTTCCAATAGCCCAGCTCAGAAATCTTAGTCATTCTTGATTCTTCTGTTTTTCTCACCCTCTGTAGGTCAGGATATGCCAGTTTATATTGCAGCATAGCTAACAACCCCTAACTCTTGGTGCTTACTGCAATGGAAGTTTATTTCTCACTCTGACTGCTGAGTCAGAGCTGGGGCTCTGTTCCTCTTTGTCACATTGACTCTAGGTCCCAGGCTGATAGAGCAGCCACTATCTGGAACATTTTTGGTGCCAACAGAGGGAAAAGAGCTCCAGAGGGTTTCAATCTGGTGATGTGAAGCATATGACTTCTGCTAGAGCTAACTTGGCCCCTTCATACAACCACAGGACACCAGGATGCACAATCCTATCATGTGCTCTGAAGACAGAGAATAAAAAATTAATGAGCAGCATGAATGACTACCACACTAGAATAGACTCCCCAGAAGCAGACTCTGAGATGAGGATTCATGTAACAATGATTAATTAGGAAGTGCTACCAGGAGAAAAAATGTAAAAGAATGGGGAAGAAGGATCGGGAAGAGAAGGAAGCAAAGCAAGAATTTGACATCAAACAAAGTCCAGCTCAACTCTACGAGGTTTCCAGAGACAGTCATACCTCAGAGCAGTCTGGACGAGGCACAAGGAAGCTGGGGTAGTTCTACTTTTGCACCAGTAGTCATTTGCTGGGGTTCTCCCCAGGGAGATGTAAATCCCAGGTATTTCTGGCTCTCCTGCAGTTGTTGGCTATTGGAAGTGAAAGTATAACATGAAAATGGTAAAGGAACCCAAAAGCATGCAGGTGGAGCACTGGTATCATCTGCCCACACACACTCCCCAAACCAGTAAATCACAGCATCCTACTAGTTCTATCTCCCAAGTATTTCCTAAATTGTCCCATTTCTCTCTCCCTAGTTGCTCTTTTCCTCAGGTTCCTCTTGAGCTCATCATCCTTGATCTTCTGCAATATTACAATCAGGATACTGATCCGCCATTTTGACATCTCTAATCTAGTCTTCACACTATAGCCAGATTCTATCTGATTCCGGTGGCTTTTGCCTGATGATATCTCAACTTTGTTATGTCAGCTTTTTAATCGAGGTACAATCCCCATTTTGCAGATGAGAAAACAGAGCCTCAGAGAAATTAAGTAACTTGCCAATGGTCATTCAGTTAGTAACTGGTAGCGCTAGAATATGAATCTAGTATATATCAACTCTAAAACCTTTCCCATTATATTTCATTGTTTCTGGATTATGATTAATCTGTCTACCCTGATTACCACCAATTCTATTAGCTTCAAACTCAATATTTTAAAAGCTAAATTTATCATCCTTTTTACTTCTTGAGTTCCTAATGTCAATAATGGCCCTGCCATGTTTTGGTGTCACCCTTGACTCTTGTTTCTCTTTCCTGTTCCTAGTCATTTGCAGTTAGTGTACTTCTGACTTCTCATGCCCATCACCGCAGGTAGGGCTGGCTTTACATGCCCCAAGCTGCAGTGTACAGAGTACCTGATAAGTACTCCTATGTGGGAGGTCCTGGAGCTGGGCCCAAAGAGGGCTCATTAGCAGTGGATGTCATTCCAACAATATCCTGTGCCAAGAAGTGAGATCAGAATCCAGGGAATGAAGCCAAAGTTGGCCAGTGAGTTTGCCAAGCTGGAAGTTCTTGGACACGATTATAAGCAAAGGGAAAGAAGCCAGTGGAGAGGGAGAGATTGACTGATGATGGAAATGAAAGAAGCAGTGATAGACAGAGCAGGGTCCTGGGGAGGCAATGAAAGGGATTGCCATATGGCTCTTTGGGAGAGGGCTGGTTCTGATGACTGGAGTCTCGAGGAGGAGAGCGATGCCTGGCATCTTGTAGGTGATCAAAACAGTATTGAAAGGCCTAAATGAACATATCTGTCCTCTATTCCCTAGAGGCAATTTTTTTGAATTCAGCTTTTTTTTTTTTAACCTGGCATTTAGCTTCACATTTCTAAGCAATATATTTATACTCCTGTTTCTTGATTTATCAATCTGAAACTATTAACTTCCTCTTAGGTAGATGATGATTTAGTCTGTTTTTACTGCTTCCAACTTAGTCTGTTTTTAACCTCTTCTTCTCCAAGATAAAAATTTCTAGATAAATCAATCATCAATGTATTATTATGGCTATGTAAGTATTTAGTGATGATCCTATTAATTATATACTGTATTGTATACAAATTTTTGTATTTCCTGGAATTAATAATTTTAAAAATTCTGTTTTCTATATGTCTATCTTTAATGATTTAATATTCTCAGTAGGTTTTTTTTCTTCCCCATAATGCTCAAATATATTGGGGCATCTGTTTTCTTTTTTTTTTTTTTTTTGACCCCCCTGCTACCTATTGGCAGCTTAGCGGCAGCTCAGCTCGGGCCGGGCATCGAACTGCTGTTACTCAGAGCTCAAACTCTTGAGCGAGCTCTTAACCAACTGAGCCACTCTGCCGGCCCAACCCAGTGATATTTTTTTCCTTGATTTGCTCTCTGTATTTGCTGAAGCACAGCTTCTAGCAGGCTCTAAGAAAGGAGAGTTAAGACTAACATACTCCTGCACTTGATTCATGGTTTGGCTGGGTAATTGTAAAAGCATTCCTCCATTTTCTTCTACTATCCAGTGGTATTGACAAATCTTATGGCACTCTGATTCTCATTATACTATATGTAGCCTGTTTTGTCTTTCCGAAAGCTTTTAAGATTGCCTCTTTATTCCTGAAGTTCTGAAATGTCAGGGATTCGCCTCCTTGTGGATATTTTGCTATTCATGACGCTGGACACTTAGAGAGCTCTTTCAGTCTGGATGCTCTGTGTCCCTCAGTTCTGGGAAATTGTCGTGCATTTTTATTTTATTTTTTTCTCTTTCTGTGATTCCTGATCTCCTGAATTGATGTCCTCTGCCCATGTAACCAGACCCTTTCTGTTCTATTTTCTGTAGTTTCGTCTTTTTGTTCCACTTGCTGGAAGATAACCTTGACTTGACTTTCTGACTCTTCCATTAAAATGTTTAATTTCAGTTTTCATATTTTATAATTTCCAAATGTTCTTTGTGGGTCTCTGTTTTCTTTTTCATAGTACTCTATCCTTGTTTTATGGAAGGAAAATCTTCTATTGTTTTTCCAAGTACATTATTTATTGGTTGGTTTTGCTTTCTCCAGGTTTGCTTTCATCAGTTTTCTCCAGATTTGCTTTCATCAGGTTTCTTTTTTTCTGTTCATTTTGTTCTATCTTTTCATGTTGCGGGATTTTTATCAAATGTTTATTGTTTCTGATATGCAACAGTACCCAAATGCCATTTAAGTATCTATGTGAATTGTGACCTGAAAAAATGAAAAGATACTGACTGATCAAGTTCAAAGAGGATTACTACTAAGAATATATGTGTGGGAAGAATCCTATGCAATGTCATTAAAACAACTTTTGAGCTGTGCAAAAAAACTACAATATCTTAAATAAAGCAGTCCATAGCAGGCTTCTCCAACATGGCTGCTTACTTCATCAAGCCCACAAGGAGACTCTCTCATTCCAGTCTGCTAAAATGGAGTCTTTCAAAATATAATCATGGAAGAAACATCCCATCATCTTTTCCATGTTGCACAACTTAACCAAGGGACTGACATCCACCACCTTTGTCATGTCCTATTGGTTAGAAGCAAGCCACAGGTCCTGCCCACACTCAAGGGGAGAAGATTATGCAAAAGCATGAACACCAGGAGATGTAATTGGGGCTCCCCTTAGAGTCTCTTTGCCATGAGGATCAAGCTATATATGTTTTGTATTTAAAGTATTTGTAATGTTAAGAAATTTTGACATATTACAGCATTTAATAGGTTAGCCTTGTGATTCCAATTTAAAAGGAGTAAGTAATTAATTTAGATTGGGAATTTGAGTTGAGGCATAAGAGAGTTTTAATAAGTTTGAAGATTACATTGGACCATTTAAAATAGCTTAACATCTTGTAATAGCTACATATGATATCAGAGGGGTAGTAGATGTGTGCGTGTGTGTGTGGGGGGAGGGTTATCACTTTGTGCGGAGTATAAATGTCTAACTATTAGGTTGCTTTGTACATATGAAAACATTTTTAAAAATAAAATAGCTTAACATCTTGTAATAGCTACATATGATGTCAGAGGGGTAGTAGATGTGTGTGTGTGTGGGTGGGTGGGGAGGGTTATCACTTTGTGTGGGTGTAAGTGTCTAACTTTAGACACTTAGGTTGCTTTGTACATATGAAAAAAATTTTTAAATAAAATAGCTTAACGTCCACCATATCTACATATTTAATGTATTACAAATACTAGAATTATTAAAGTACTTGAAAGGGTGGCAGCCAGTCTCTAAAGATAGCCATAATTAACTCATGCCCTCCCTGTGTGTGCATTTTGCTCCTCATAACAAGAAGAGGAGCTTATTTCTTCCCCCCTCAGCCTGGGCTGGCCTTGTAACTAACTATCTCAGACCAAGAGAGTGTGGCAGAGCAGACATTCTGGGACTTAAACCCAGTTTGTACAAGGACTAGAAACTTATCTTCTCCCACTTGGAAGGCTCCTTATTGAAACCCAGCTGCCATGCTGTGAGGAAGCACCTCGTGTAGCTGATTTCAGAATTTTTAAAGAACCCTTCAAACACAATAATAAGACAGAAAAATTAAAAATGGGGAAATTTTTGAATCAATATTTACTAAAGTAGATACAGGAATGGCCAATGAGCACATGAAAGGATGCACAGCATCATCAGTTATTAGAGAAATGCAAATTAAAAACACAATGAGGAACCACTTCACACCTGCTAGAATGGTTATAATAAAAAAGACAATAACTAGTGTTGGTGAAAATGTAGAAAAAACGGAACATTTGTACATTGCTGAAATTAATGTAAAATGTTATAGCCACCTTGAAAAACAGTTTGGCAGTTTCTTAAACAGTGAAACATGTATTAAGCATGTCTTTTTATTCTGATGTTTTGACATCTGTGACTTACAGACAATAGGGAGTCTGCCCTTCCCAGGTCCAGCCAATACTTAGAGAAAGTAAACCACTCTTTCATATGCAAACCAACCAATCCAAAGCCCATATCTTAACGACTTCCTTTTATGGAGTTCTCACACACAGAGCCACTATCTTCCTGCTCTAATGACCTCAGGGCCAGTTACCAGACAACCAGAGATGGCCGTCATGCCCCAGAACACACCCAAATTACTTACATGTGCCCCCTTCTCCTGGGAACTGTAACAGGCCATCTTTTCAATGGAAATCATCTCTTGATCATACATGAATAAAACTAAAATGAACACTTTAAAACAATGTTTGCCAATTGACCCAGCAATTCCATTCCTAGGTGTTTACTCAAGTGAAGTGAAACTATTTCCACACAAAGATTTGTACACGACTGTTCATAGCAGCATTATTCAAAATAGTCAAAAAGTGGAAACAATCCAAATGTTCATCAACTGATGGATGGAAAAACAAAATGTTTTATATTCATCTAATGGAATACTTACTCAGAAATAAGGTCTGAAGTACTGCTAGATGCTAAAACGTGGACAAACCTAAAATTAATTATGCTATGTGATAGAAGTCAGGCACAAAAGATAACATACTGTATGATTCCTTTTACAGAAATGTCCAGAGAAGACAAATTTATTGAGAAAAGTATGTTCATGACTGCATGGGGCTGGAATGGGAACAGGGATTGACTGCAAAGGGGCATGAAGTTCTCTTTAGATTGATGATAATATTCTAAAACTGCAGTGATCACGGTGATGGATGCACATCCTCTGTAAATTTACTAACCACCGTTGAATTGTATATGTAAGTGAATTTTAGGGTATGTAAATTATTCCTCAATAAAGCTGTTTAAAATAATAAAGTCTGGAACAAGGAAATCAATGCCTTGCTATACCGCCTGAGGGATGAACATGATGTTTCAGAAGGAATGTCAGGGCACGATCCAGTTTTCTCATATCTACCAGACCATGTGAGACGGAAGTTCTATGGGGCACCTAAATGGGTTCCTGACACCAAAATGGGTTCCTGGACCCAATTCCCACATGGCGGTAGTGGGGGTTTCCCCCCACACCAACAAACAATTTTCTCACACCAGCAGGGTGTCCAAGAATTCAACTCAATTCTGACGCTACCTACTCAGAGATAGCATCAGATTCCACAGGTGAATGGCTCGGTCCTGTAAGACTGCCTCCCCATTTCTCCCCTTCAAATGCTGACTCAAAGCCCAGGCTCTTACCTGTTCTTCTGATCAACTGGCTACAGATTGGAGGTTCCAACCACCACCTCCAACTCAGAACGCCAATCGCAAAAACAGGTTGTTACCTGCACTTCTGACCCACCCACTGGCTGTAAATCAGAAGTTCCTACAACCCTCTCCTTGGGTTTGATTAATTTGCTAGAACAGCTCACAGAACACAGAGAAACATGTTACTTACTAGATCACCAGTTTATTACAGAATGATATAACTGAAGAATGGCCCGATGGAAGAGATGCATAGGACAAGGTATGTGGGAAGGGGCACAGAGCTTCCACGCCCTCTCCAGGCATGCCACTCCTCCTGCATCTCCACCTGTTCACCAACACAGAAACTCCCTGAACTCTGTCCTTTTTGGGTTTTTATGGAGGCTTCATTACATAGGCACGATTGATTAAATCATTGGCCATTGGTGATTGAATAC
This sequence comes from Hipposideros armiger, assembly GCF_001890085.2. NCBI lineage: Eukaryota > Metazoa > Chordata > Mammalia > Chiroptera > Hipposideridae > Hipposideros > Hipposideros armiger. Next base: position 4,481,988 of record NW_017731405.1, on the reverse strand, counting down.
CATCTCCAGCCCCTCTCCCCATGCTGGAGGTCAGGGGATGGGACTGAAAGTTCCAACCCTCTAGTCAATTGTTTGGTTCTCCCAGCCCCCCATCCTTAGCAGCTTACCAATGGCCACCTCATTAATATAACAAAAGACACCTTTATCACTCTCATTACTTAGGAAATTCCAAGGATTTGGGGAGCTGTGAGCCAGGAATTGAATGGAAACCAAGTATATATTTCTTATAAATCACAATATTTAAACATCCAAGAAGCAATCCTCCCTGGACTAAACAAAGTCTGTGCAGACAGTGGATTCTTACAGGGACCATACCTTCTTAATTGTTTGTTGTACATTTGTGCAGAGAATGTGTGCTTCAGTTGCAAACTATAGCACACCCTTCTACGTTATGCTGGGTTTTTAAAAAAATTTTTGTTGGGGAGCAGCCATGGTCATAGTTTACACATTGTTTTCATGCTACAATGGCATTGTTGACTCTTTAAGGAGGGCGCAGCTCACAGTGGCCCATGTGGGGATTGAACCAGCAACCTTGGTGTTATCAGACCATGCTCTACCAACTGAGCTAACCGGTCACCCCCAGATGCTGGTTTTATGTGAACTATTTCACAAGTCCATACCTTGTAGATAACAGAAATGCAAAACGATTCTTTTTAGGCATGCAACTATCTATCGACATGCAAATTCTGTCCTGTTCAGAGGTTCAACTGACTTCCTCTCTGATGATGGGAGGAGTTGTTTTGCCTTCATTGCACATTCATTGCAATATTTCTGCTATAAAAATGTGCCTGTTCTTTGACTTCTCCTTTGAACCAATTTTAACATCTGCCTGATTCCCTAACTCTGAGTAAAACGTAATCTTTAACATGCTCATGTGATTTCTGAATGAGAATCAAGATTTTATCCTTTTTCCTGTAACTTATCTTTCCCATATTGTTTTTAACAGACATTATTTTTTTAGAGCAGTTTTGAGTTCACAGTAAAATTGAGCAGAAAGTACAGCGAGCTGCGGTACAACCCTGTCCCCACACACGCACACCCTCCCTCACTATCAACATTCTGCACCAGGACGATAGTTATTACAGTGATGAACCTACACTGACACATTATTAGCATCCAAAGTCCGTGTAACACTTGTTTTTTTAAAATTGTCAATAAGTTTTTTGTCATCTTCATAAAAATCTCAAGATAACCTTTTGAGGAATCATCCTATCTAGATACAGGCCAGATAGGTCCCCTACAAAAAGCAAAGTCAGCCTGCCCTTTCATAATTCTGCCTTAACACAGTTCTTTCTACCTAGGTGCGCAACATGTTATAATTGGGTGGCAAATTCCATCCACAGAGAGCCAGAGAGAATGTACCGCTTCTAAATTTCTTTATCATGCACGCACATATCCTCATGCACGTTTTCTTTCGTAAAAGAATTAAGCTGAAATAAGCTGAGTTGAATTTTGCCATGCACCTAGTTGCTTGTGCTAGAAGCCTGACAGTCATTCTAGATTCCTTTTCCTTCATTTTTGTTGTATTCAACAAATACCTGTCAGATGTCCACTCTGGGCAGGCACACTATTAGACCCTGGAGAGACAATGGTAAGTGCAGTAGAGGAATGTATGCTAGGTACATAATAACATACACACACACACACACACACACACACACACACACACACGTGGGTGTGGCAGTTAAGCAGCCCTGGCCAGGTAGAGGAAAAGGCAAAAATAAAATCTTTGAGGACAGAAGAGTATTGTAGTTGCTAAAAAGTCACCAAGGGAGAGTTGGGGCAGAGTGGAGGGTGGGGAGATAAGGCTGGTGATTCAGTCTGGGATCAGTCGTTGGAGGACATGTTAAGGATTTTGGTTTAAGAGCAAAGGGAAACCATTACAATATTTGTAATCTTTCTAAAATATCCCACATCTGAAAAGATCACTTTATGGAGCGTGGTCAGGTAACACATTGGATATTGCAGCAGACCTGGGTTGAAAAGGTGTTTGTTTGGACTAGAATTGTGGCGATGGAGTTGGAAGGAAATGGAGGACACAGGAAGTATTTAGGGACCAAAACAGAAAGTTCTAGGGGATGCACTAAATACGGGAGGTAGTACAGGAGAGAAACTAGTGCAGGATGAGTCCTAGGTTGGTGGCTTACACTACTGGGTGGGGCTCCTTCCCTGAGGCAGGCAACCCCAGAGGGGACCACCCCCCTTATCTTCTTTTAGTCTCAGGAAGTTTCCCCAGCTGCTCTCTGGGTTTTGGTTCCTTGCATTGAAGGCCATGAGTGGTCAGTCTCCTTTCCCTGGAATGACCAACACAATCCCAAAAGGGACATAAATTTTTCAGAACAAAAGCCAGGTGAGGGGGCCGTCTAACGCAACATCTCTTTTAGTTTAAACAACACAAATGCCCCTGAACAAGGACACATAAAAAGCCTGGCCAGCTTTTTGAAATGGGGAACGAAACTGGGAGAAAAAAAGACACTGGGTAGGAAAAAGTAAGTACGTAGGAGGACAGTGGGCTACAGAGTCCTGGAGCTCAGAGGAAGAGAAAACTCATCTGTCTGATGATAATTCCCAGTGGGTTCCATCCAGCTAATCACCAAACCCTCTTGATTCTCCTTCCTTGCTAACTTGTGAATTAACCCTGTCACCTCGGGCTTCATTTCACTGCCTCAGTTCAGAGTGGGTGGTCAGGTTCTCATTGCTTCTTTACTGCAATTGTTTTAATAGCAATTGTATCAGGATTGTGTTTGGCTGCATGTAAAAGAAACCCAAACCTAGTGTCTTAACCAAATAGAAATTAATAGCACAGAACTGGCACAGCAGCTCAAGGAAGTTACCACGGACCAACCTACAGCCTCATAACTGCATTCCAGGGAGGAAGAAGGGGCCAGAAGGGAGGGCGACACCTTGATCAGGAAAGTAAAACACTTCTAGAAATCCCCAGCATATTTCCATTTTTGCCAGAGCTATTGTCACAGCAGTTGCAAGGGAAGATAGAAATCATAGATACTTAAGAGTTTTCTTCTTTTTTTAAAATAAGGAAGATGTGGAGGATGGGTGAAGGTCACCGATAGTATCTGCCACAGCTGCCTAACTGGTTTCACTGTTGCTCATCTTGCCGTCTTTCTCCATGTGACTGCTAGAGGCATCATTCTAATATCAGACTGTGTCACTCTCTTGCTTAAAATATGTCAATTGTCATTTACAGCTTTCAGGATAAAATTCAGCTGCTGGCTTAACACACAAGGCCCTTCAGGATCTGGCCTCTGCCTCTCTAGCATCTCCCCTCCCCTCTCTGTCCTGCAGACCCCACTGCTCTGGCCACTCCTGCATGTGCCTGAATCAACTGACGGAGCTGTTACAAATCCAGCACTCAAATGTGTTCCTTTCCCGAACTGCCTTTCGCCTTTCCTTCCAAGTTCAACTCTTGTTTTCTTCAGACTTCAGTGAGGATGTACTTTCTTCTCACAAGTCTTTCTGGGTCTCCTTATCTCTCCTCTAGATTACCTCTATCTTGGATGGCACTTCTCACGCTAAGCTCTTGTCACTGGTTTCCTGCACCACGAGCTTTCAAGGGTGCAGTCCATGTTTCACTCAACTCTCTATTCTCAGCAGGGTGAGTCACCTGTAAACGGGTTTTGAATGAATGAATTTAGCCCCATCTGCAGTTGTAGAGTAGATCAGTGTGGTGAGTGGCCCGCCCATATATTATATATTTAACAATCTCATCTCCTAGAGAAGAGTCAAAAAATGAGAGACGAATGCGTGGCAAATGCTTCAGTGTGGTCTTTCTTCCCTTACGGATCTTTGGAGAACTTCAACCTCCTTTCCCAGAGAATGTTTTCCAGACCAAGAGAGAAATGAAATTTCCTTGAGTCTCACTTCCTCTCCTTAACTCATATTTCCAGACTTGGTGGAAATTCCAAAAGAAAATAAACAAAGCACAAAAAGACAGAAACATAGAATTTGTGCCGTAAACTCCTGCATTAGTGAGAAGTGGCAAAAATTCTGCCTTACTCATTTAGAGAGACTTCACCACTTGTTACAGAGTGAATGTTTGTGTCCTTCCTACCCCCTCAAATTCACATGTTAAAGCCCCAGTTCCCAGTGTGGCTGTATTTGGAATAAGGAAGTAACTAAGGTTAAATGAGGTCATAAGGGTGGATTCCTGATCCAATAGGATTAGCGTCCTTGTAAGAACAGACATTAGATGGCTCCCACAGCCCCTGCACCGGAACTGAGGAAAGTCCATATGAGAATGTAGTGAGAGGATGGTCATTTGTAAGCCAGGAAGACAGCCTTCACCACATACCACATCAACTGGACCTCTAGCTTCCAGAACTGTGAGAAAATCATTTTCTGCTGTTTCAGCCACCCAGTCTATGATATTTCGATATGGCAGCCCAAGCCGACTGAGACACAGCCCTTCGAATGTGCCTTCTATATAGTGAGTAGTTGGTAGTTCTCGTCCAAGGTGTAAGTATATGAGTATAATCATATGTCTATAAAAGAGTTTAAAAACAGCTATCCATGACGATTGTGATTATGGATGGTTTTCATTTGTGTTACTCATATTTCTGTATTATTTGATGTCTTTATGTATATGTATATGTATATTATATATATTATATTATATTATATTATATTATATTATATTATATTATATTATATTATGTATATTATGTATATATATATATATTATACTATAAAGTTTTTCCAAAGCAATTAAAAAGTCATATATCATACATATATCATACACAGAACAGATGAGGGTGTCATCATGGGTCTGTTCAAGGCACTGGACCTTGGAGCAGCAGACACCCTGTGTGGACTGCACACGATGTCTCCTATTACAGCAAAAGCACTTGTTGGCGTGAATTTCCAGAAAGTCTGCTTAGGAGTGCCAGGATGGACGTCGCAGGTGTGAGCTCTGCAAGAGTAGGAACAGCATCTAGTTTTGCTCATCATTATATTCCTAGTACCTACTACAGTGGCACATAGTAACTAATATTAATTTGTTGAGGGTTTTTTTTTTTTTAAAAGCCCATCATTCTTCTGGTTAAATATGAAGAGAGTCATAAATATTTGCTGAAAAATCAAATGAATGGCCACGGGGCATCTCAGATTTGAGGTGATTAACATTTCTTTTGAAATTTGAGAGTGAATAAGTCTAACAAGAAGAATCAAGTCATAGGAAATTTTGGCCGGGAGGTGAAGAAAGGCCAGGGGAGAAATGAAGAGTTCAACGATTCAATGCCTAGCTTTCTGAATTACTGAGCTACTGTCCCTTGTGCTCTACAATAATTTTTTTCAGTGTCAGAAGGCCTGTTCTTATGAGGTCAGGACAATCGTTTGGAAGCCCTAAAGTCAGAATTAATGACCATGTGACTTGTTGGGACTTAAACTCAGGCATGTTCAGATTTTGAACACTGTGTGTTGCCGCCCTCTTGTGGTAACTTCTGTACTTGCTCTCTCAGCACCTAGAAAACATGCTTTCAGGGAAAAGACCTCGTTTCGTCAAAGAGGATATGAGATGTTTGATGAGTCAGCCATTTCCTCCTAATGAAAATCTAACATTACATCTTAGAAAGCGTTGTTAGAGACAGTGGGCAGATAAAGAACTCAAGAGCAGGTTGCTTCTGTCCATCTCTGCTGTGACTCGGGTAAACCCTCCGGCACCTTTTTTAGGCTCACCTTCATGAAGCTTGAAGGTTAGAGTTCAGCGGTTAAACAAGTTCCCTAAAGTAGACGGTTGAATAAATCTAAAGTAGTATGGTTGCAACTTGTAACAAAATGTATATTATTTAATGTATTTTCAGTAGAAACGAGAAATAGGAACCCTCAAAAACTTCAGATCAATTTTTAAAATTAAACACACACACACACACACACACACACACACACACACACACACAAAGCAAAATATTCAAGCAACGTAAAAGAGTTGTCCTCCTACTCAAATCCCCAGTCTTCTATTCTCTCTTTAGAGGAAACTGTTAGCAGTTACCGATCTATTATTCCAGAAGTATTTTATTTCTATAGAAGTCGTGAATACGAACATATATCTGTCCCTCTTTACTAAAACACAAAGGGAAGCATACTATATACATACTCTTCTGTACCACGTGATTAGAAATGAAACAAAAACAACCCTCCCCAATTCCCCAATAAAATCTTTTTTTTAAAAGAAAATATATTTAGTATATGTTTTATATATATGAACATATAGATACTATACAATATGTTTTTTAAAAACATAATGGAACTTCAGAAGAATTTAAAACGGTAAGTTGGAAAAATTTACATTTCTGACAATATGATATCCAGAAAAATACTTTTGCTATAGAACACCTATGAATGAAAAATAAAATGCAAAATATTTTTTAATGCATCGTTTAGCCAGTAAAAAGTGAAGAAACTGAAACAAGGGTAGGAGTCCAGAGAAATGAATGCGAGTGAAGATGGCTGCCTGAGGCATCAGCTCATGCCCTATGCCACAGAACTCCTGTTTTGTTTGCTTTTGTTTTCAATTGTGGTAACATATACATAACACAAAGTTTACCATTTTTATGTGTACGATTCAGTGGTGTTAAAGACATTCACAATATTGTGTAACTATAACCACTATTGCTTAAATGTTATCACCCAAAACAGAAACTTTAACCATTAAGCAATAGACTCCCTTTCCTCTCTCACCCCACAGACCCTGGTAACCACCATTCTACTTTCTGTCTCTATGAATTTGCCCATTTTAGATAACTCATATAAGTAGAATCGTGCAACCTTTATTCTTTTGTGTCTGGCTTTTTTCACTTCACATAAAATTCATCCTTGTTGTGGCCTATATTATCCATATATTCATCCATAATAAAACAAGAGTCATCCACATTGTAGCATGTATCACAATGCCAATCCTTTTTACGGCTAAGTAATATTCCATTGCATGTTTGTATCACATTTTGTTTATCTATTCATTTGTTGTTTTTTTGTTTTTGTTTTTGTTTTTAAAGATTTTTATTGGGGAATTGGGGGGATGGGAACAGTGCTGGGGAATTGGGGGAAGGGGAACAGACAAGTTGCTGTTGTTTTGTTCTTCAGTCTAGTTGTGGAGGATGTTGCTTCACTGGCCCAAGTTGGCACCATCATTGCGCTCTTCCCAGGTGAGGCAGATCAGCCGCTGGCTTCTGGACGGCCGCTCACAGCGGCTGCTGGCCGCTCACGCTGGCTGCTGGCTACACACGATAGCCCATGGCAACCCACTGCCACAGGGGCTGCAGCCTACGCCGTTGCCAGCGACTCATGGCAGCCCAGCTCCAGGTTGAGCTGTTGTTCAGCATCTTAGCTGTAGAGGGCAGTGTCACTGGCCCTCATATGTGGGATCTGAACCGGGGCTCTCTGGCGTCCCAAGCCAGTTCTTAACCATCGCGCCACTCGGCCGGCCCTATCTATTCATTTGTTTATGGACACTGCCGTTGTTTCCATATTTTGGCTATTGTGAATAATGCTGCTATGAACATTGACATATAAGTATCTGTTTGAGTCCCTGTTTTCAGACCTTTTTGGGTATGTACCCGGGAGAGGAATTGCTGAGTCATATGAGAATTAGAATTCTATGTTTAGCTTTTTGAGGAACTGCCATACTTTTTGAGTGGCTACACCTTTTACTTTGCAACCAGCAATGCACAAGGTTATAATTTCTCCACATCTGTCAACATTTGTTATGGTCTGTATTTATTTATTTATTTCCTTCCTTTTCTCTCTCTCTCTCTCTCTCTCTCTCTCTCTCTCTCTCCTTTTTTTAATGAAATACCACCTAGTGGGTGAGAAGTGGTATTTCATTGTGGTTTTGATTTGCATTTACCCAGTGATTAATGATGTTAAGTATCTTATTGACCGTTTGTATATTTCCTTTGGAGAAATTCAAGTCCTTTGCCTGTTTTTGAATTGGGTTATTTGTTTTTTTGTTTTTGAGTTATAGGATTTCTTTCTGTGGTCTAGATATTAACCTCTTATCAGATATATGATTTGCAAATATTTTCTCTCATTCTATGGGTTATCTTTTCACTTTCTTGACAGTGTCTAACACACAAAAGTTTTTAATTTTGATGAAGTCCCAATTATCTATTTTGTTGTTGTTGTTGCCTGTGCTTTTGGTGTTTTATCCAAGAAATCATTGCCAAATCCAATGACATGAAGATTTCCCCCTATGTTTTCTTCTAAGAGTTTTATGTCTTACATTTATGTCTTTGATTCATTTGGAGTTAATTTTTTATATGGTACACGTGTCCAACTTCATTCTTTTTAAAATGCATAGTATATTTTTTATTTTGAGCAATAAGTATTGGCTGCTATTATCTTTTTATTTATTTAGTTATTATTATTTTTAATTAGTTTTAGGTGTACAAAACAGTGTAATAGTTATACATTTCACCCCTCACAAAATGATAACTCCCCTCCCCCAATCTATTATCTTTATTATTATCTTCTACAGTCCCAAACACAAACTTTTAACATTGGGAGAAACCTTACAGATGGACATACAATCAAGAGCCCGGAAATCAAAAGACTGGAGTATATTTCTGGTACTGCCACTCACTGGCTGAGTAACCCTAACAAGTCTCATGGCTTCTCTGAGGAACAGTTCCTTATCTGCAAACTGAAGCATGAGAGACTACGATCTCTAAGGTTTCTCTCAAAACATTATCCCCTCTCATGTTATGTCCAAAACAGCATAGTTTTTTTCTTTCCTTTTCAAATTAAATTTATTGCAGTGACATTTGTTAGTAAAATCATATAGGTGTCAAATGTACAATTCTATAATATATCATCTCTATATTGCAGTGTGCTCACCACTCAGAGTCAGTTCTCTTTCCATCACCATATATTTGACCCCCTTTACGCTCCTCTTCCACTTCCCTTCTCCCTTCCTCTCTGTTCACCACTAAACTGTTCCAGCTTCATTCTCATGCATGTCAATATCCAGTTTTCCCAGCACCATTTGCTGAAAAGACTATTCTTTCTTTGTTGAATGGTCTTGGCACCCTTGTCAAAAATCAATTGACCATATGCGTAAGGGTTTATTTCTGGGCTCTCAATTCTAGTCCATTGGTCTATGTACCAGTACCACACTGTTTTGATTATTGTGGCTTTGTAGTAAGTTTTGGAATCACGAAGTGTGAGCCCTCCAACTTTGTTCTTTAGCTCCTCTCCTGTTTTAATAGCTGTTGTCCCATTAGTGTGTGATGGAACACAAAATGTAATATCTTTAGGGTATAAAGCAGGGAACAGGAGGCTACAGTTTTAGTGAAAGGGTGAACAAAGACCATACCTGGCTCACAAAAAGAACCATTTTCTAGAAACACAGAACCTACCAAGACTAAATCATGAAGAAATAGAAAATCTCAATAGACCTATATAACTAGAAAGAAGAGTGAATCAGGAATCAAAAATCTCCCAACAACTAAAAAGCTTGAACCGGATGGTTTCACTGGTGAATTCTACCAGAAAAAAAAACAAGAAAACCAAAACTAATACCAATTCTTCCCAAACTTTTCCAAAAAATTGAAGACAGGGAACACTTCCAAACTAAATCTATGAGGCCAGCCTTACCCCAATATAAAGCCAGATAAAAACACTATACGCAAAGAAAAATACAGACCAATATCACTTATGAACATTGATGCAATTAGCCTCAACAAAATGCGAGGAAGCAGAGTTCAGCATGTTCAAAGGATTATACACATGTCGAAGTAAGCAACCTCATGAGCTAAAAAGAGAAAGATGTGAAAGATTTTTACAATACATGGGGAAATATTATTTTCCACCTCTAGATGGTGCAAGCTAAAAGTTATTTCTCATTTTCAAGGTTTGGCTCTGTGAGATCATTTTTAATACCTTTGGGTTTACTTTTTCTGCATAACCATATTAAAGGCATTTCTGACCTTATTTATTACAGTTTGCTGAGCTTATATCTTAATACATTTATCTATGATCTATAGGAGTCCTAATAAACATGGAAGATAAATTTTACTAAATGTTTCCATTAATCTTTTTCTTCCAGATTCAATTGAATTAAACATCTAATGAAAAACAATTATATTAAGTGGTCTAATATATAGTCTAGAGAAAAATTTTGCTTAAGGTAATTTGACTTACAGGAGAAACCTCTGAGAACATAAGTTAACAACAAATTCAGATTTGCTAAAAGCCAAAACATTATCATGGGTTGGTGAACTTTTTCTGCAAAGAACTAGGTAGATAGTAAATATTTTAGGCTCCATTGTAGCACAAAAGCAGGGACAGACAATATGTAAATAAATGGATGTGGCTGTGTTCCTATAAAACCTTATACAGAAAGGTGGTAGGCTAGATTCTTCCGAGCTGCGGTTTGCTGATTCACATTATTTATGGTAAAAGCCTAATTTACTATGCTAATTCACCATTATTTAAAAACTCCACAAATCTGGGTGCCTGAGTCCACTATATGCTATAGACATAGTTGGGTTTGGCCATGATATGAAAAATAGTTGCGCTCACATAAAATCTCAAATTTTCAGGCTATGATAAAGGATATGGATGAACAGCTAGTTGAAGAGATACATAGGGTGTGGTCCCCATGGAGTTAGAGGTGTGCCACCCTCCCAGCACATGGATGTGTTCATCAGCCTTGAAATCTCTGAACCCTGTAATATAGGGATTTTTATGAAGGCTTTATCACATAGGTGTGATCAATTATTAACTCAGTCTCCACCCTTCTCTCATCCTTCCCAAATGCGTGGTGGAACTGAAAGTTTCAAGCTTCTAATCATGGTGTGGTCTGGTGACCAGCCCCCATCCTGAAGCTATCTGAGTCCACCAAGGGTTGCCTCATTAGAACAAAATATGCTAGTATCACCCAGGAAATTCCAAGGGATTAGGAGCTTTGTGTCAGGAACCAGATTTAAAGACCAAATATTACAATAAATGATGCTCCTAGCATCTTCTCTGCTTAGAAAATTGCATAGGTTTTAGGATCTCTGGTCAGGGAACAGGGACAAAGTCCAAAATACATATTTCTTACTAGATAAAAATTTTATGCCACCTTAACAATTTTGTCATATACATGTACCATCTGAACCATTAAATTTCTAATTGATTTATGTTTTTCTATAGATAAAATTATTTTTAAAAGAAACATTGCTATTTAAAAAGAAAACATTTAATAGGAAACAAAAACTAGGATTGCTGACCATGGAAAGACGATAACCATACAAATAAGGATAAGCTATTTATCCTTATTTACAAAAATTAAGAAGCTATTTAAATATACCACTAATACATTTCATCAAATATGCCACTAATATATTTGAGAAATTATAAAGGCTCACCAACTTCTACCCCAAGTATGAGAAGACTTCCAGGGGCTACGTGGGCACAGGTAGTTTGATGTACGTGAGTTCCCATCAGCTCTTTTTGAAAATGCCTTTGCCTGAGACTGTGCCCATGAGAGAGCGTCAGGTTCTCTTTTTCCTCCTCATCTTTCAAAATCCCCCTTCTCCTACTTTATAAAAGAAAACCCTACTTTATAAATGGAATCATTCTACGGTGTATCACTGCGGGGGATGTGGGTCTGTCTGGGTCAGCAAACAAAAGGGCAGTTTGAAATGTTTGTATGAGTTTTGAAAAAAATGAACACATGTAAGGACCACGTTTAAAAAATCCTTTTGTCAGCCAGGTGGTTTCCAATTCTTTACTTTCAACAAAATGGACAGATAGAATTTAAAATAACTTTTGATGATAGCTCACAATGTAAATTTTGGCATAAAACTTGGGAGTTCACAGAATTGAGTAATGGTGATTTTTTTTTAAAGACCTCTTTTCATCATATTTTTACATATTTGTGTTGAGAAGGAGAAAATTCTGAGATGTTCTAAATTAAATTACAGTGGCCAGAGAGTGAGAAAAAGAGACAGAACTGTTAGTTTGTTAATGGCTACAGGCCAGCTAACCAAAGACCGCTCACATTCCTTCTATGTGTTGGAACTTTGGATTAATTTCCAAGTGGCTGTTTCAGTAGATTAGTTTAGCCAGCCACCATCAAACTCCAGAAGGCTTCACTTCTTGTTTACATGTGGACTTTCCAGACTGCTGCCCACAGCCAATCCACAGGAGTGGACATTTATTTTGTGGACCCTGCGCCTATCCCAGAGCTGGTCCCGCTTCACTTCCTCCCACCTTTTGCCTATAGCTAATGTAAAGTCTTTCAGGTGGTATTCACTTTACTTTCCTCTTTCCCCTACTTGGTGTATAAAAATGCTTGCAAACTCTGAGACGATGGACATGTATGTCATTTTCACCTAGCCATGCTGCTGGTAGTTTGGACTTTATACCCCAAGACTGGTCTTCTTTTTGGCCAGCAGTTTTGGCTCAATAAAACCTTTCTTATACACTCTCAGCAGTGGAAGCTAAAATTTTTGTTTAACAGAGTGAATACGGTTTCTCAGTGCTTATATCTATAAAAACCAAACGTAGGAATAGAATTGAACACTATCTTATTCTAGTAATAAGTAATATTCCTCCACAAAGACATGAATTAGGGGAAGTAAAATGCAGCCTCGTTAATTTCTTCAAGTGATACACTTCCAATATCGTTTTACTTTTTGTCATAATTTTATCAAAATTTGTAATATACATATTTGTTTTAGTCAATTGTGAACTAATAACAATTATAATGATAAAATCCAGGATATATGTTCAAAAATTGAATAGTTTTTATGGTCTTATGGTCACAGAAATTTGTTCTGAAAATTCCAAGTTACACATATTTTTATTGTAGAGAAATATGATAGAATAACCAACAAAAGACTTTGAGGGAGACCAAAGTTTTGTTACCCCAAAATGTGACTTTTGGGATATTGATTTTAAGCTGGTTATTAAGAAACAAAAGACTCAGAAAGAAACTTTGATACCTACCCTGCCCACCTTCCTGACTACAGGAATTCAGATAGAAAAACCTGCTTCAGGAAGGGAACCTTAGCATATTTACTTTAGCACATATGAACTAGCACATATATGATGGACAGGGAGAAATCTGGCAAAGCCTGTTTCCCTATGTCCCCTTGTTTCTGGATGACCAACAAGAATTTGGTTACTATTGGGTCATCAGGAAAAGTCATGATGTATTTTTCTATGTTTTTCAATGCAAAAATGCGTCATGACTTTCCCGATGACCCAATACATGTTGTCTACCTGTGAATTGTCTACTTCTTCTTTGAAATCCAAGACCCTTGACCCTCTTCTCATTTGTCCAGAATGGCATATAAGCCTCAATTGCCTGTCACCTTTCAGGTCTCAGATCTTATGAGATCCCTGCTTATACATCTGTAATGATAAATCTTGCACATTTTTTTCCGGTAATGTGTCTCTGTTAATTTGATTATTAATCTATCTAGAAAAATTTAGAAGGTGGGAGGAAAGCAATTTTTTGTGTGTGCTCTCACAATTTTCAAGCACAAAATATATTAGAGTCAAATTCTGTGGAAGAATGAAAATACAAGTTCAAAAACAAAAAGAATGATGTCAAGTTTTTGACCGTCAAAGAGCTTTCTCATTTATTTTTTAAATGGATAATGGTGAATATCAAATTGCTTTGGATTTCAGATTCCATTGGCTACTTTAAAAAACAGTAAAGGGATGGTTTTATTTAAAAGAACTCAATATATACAGTATATTGGAAAATGCATTTTTTGTAACTATTTAAATTTATGACATAAATTTTCATCTGTAAATTTTTATGTGTGTGTGAAGGACATTGTTTTATAAAAGTCTCTTAGACATTATTCAAGCAAAATAATTTGAAAACCATTATAGAAGAAATCTCAAATATGTAAGAGTTTTAAAAATTCTACCATTCATAAATCCTTACTGAAAAACTTACTCAAATACATATTCCAACCACCAGAGCAATGACTTGAGATCAAGAACTCAAGACTGGAAAAGTCAGAGTAAGTGAAAAGAAGTGGAATATTGAAACCAATTCAACTCATAAAATTGAATGTAAATAACTATTAAAATTGATTTTCAAATTAAAAAATATTTAAAACTGAACTCCAAATGAATGTAAACATCAAAGCAATTTTTGAAAAGGATTTAGATGGTGAAAAAAAAAAACCACTGTGGGCCTATATACCCAGATTAAATTAACAACTGAAGTAATGGAAAGTAAATGTTTGACAACTTTCTTAAGTACATCATTTGCTGACAGATTACATGATTACTGAGTGGCAACTATGTGCCAAGCAGTGTCGTAGATGCTCAGATTGTATCACTAAATAAAATGGTCAAAAATCTCTATCCATGCATAATTTAGAATTCTCTGCTTGGAAATGTAATGTATGGTTGGGAGGAAAGGGAAATAAAGAAAAAATTGTTGTTTTTGACCATCCTAATTAGGGAAATAGTTTTAAATTGGATTTTTAAAAAAAGATTTTTATTGGGGAATTGGGGGGATGGGAACAGTGCTGGGGAATTGGGGGAAGGAGAACAGACAAGTTGCTGTCCTTTTGTTTTCAGTCTAGTTGTGGAGGACATTGCTTCACTGGCCCAAGTTGGCACCATCATTGCGCTCTTCCCGGGCGATGCAGATCAGTCGCCAGCTTCTGGACGGCCGCTCACTGTGACTGCTGGCCGCTCACTCTGGCTGCTGGCTACACACGGTAGCCCATGGCAGCCCACTGCCACAGCGGCTACAGCCTATGCCGTCGCTGGCGACTCACAGCAGCCCAGCTCCAGGTTGAGCTGTTGTTCAGCATCTTAGCTGTAGAGGGCAGTGTCACTGGCCCTCATATGTGGGATCCGAACCGGGGCCCTCTGGCATCCCAAGCCAGTTCTTAACCATCGTGCCATTCGGCAGGCCCAAATTGGATTTTAATATATGAATTTGACATTCAACTTAAGAAATACATAATCAAAAAAGGAACACCAAGGAATGCAGAGAAAAGGTAAAAACAAACAAACAAACCTAGTATGAATATTACTCTATGAATATATGAAACTATTAGGATATCTGAATTCATAGAGAATATTCCTCACTATCCATCTGTTTGAAACACATGCTTTCTGAACCCAGTCATTTAGGATTTTAATGAAGATTCCACCATGCAGTCATGATAGATTAAATCATTGGTCATTGGTGATTAACTCATTCTCCATCCCCTATTTTCCTCCTGGAGTTCAGGCGGTATAGCTTAAAAGTTCCAACCTTTTAATCAGGAGGCTGGTTCCTCTAGCAACCAGCCCACATCCTTCAAGACTCACCTCATTAGCATAAACTCAAGTATGGTGAAAAGGGCTTTTGATGAATAACAAAAGATACTCCTCTCACTCCTGCCACTCAGGAAGTTACAAGAGTTTTAAAAGCTCTGTGCCAGGAACTGAGGATGAAGAGCAAATTTATATATTTCTTAATGTATCATAACATCTGTGTATGTGTGTGTGTGTGTGTGTGTGTGTGTGTGTGTGTGTGTGTATGAAGAAGGGGAGGTAAGGAGGAGTGAGAGAGAGAGAGAGACAGAAAGGGTGGGGGGAGTGTGAACGAAAAGGGGCAACATAGTAGACCTGACAAGCTTCGGGGGCTACTTCGCAGTCCCTGCAAGCTCAGGGACCAAAAGTAACCACAGAGGATGGTCTGATCACAGATTCCTAACAGGCGGGTCATGGTGGGTAGTCACGTCCCGGCCCTATTGGTTCCTTAGCAAAGGTCAGTCTTTACCTTAAGTGAGCCCTGTCCATTGTTCTTTTGTATCTAGGATAACATACCTTTGAAATGTCAGTAACTTTCCAGGCCCCTCAAAGGCACATCGGCAGGCCCTGGAGCACAAGAACTTGAAAAAGCTCCTCAGTGTTATCTTGTTGCCTGCATACCATCTCTGGGTGCTGTAAATGTTAAACGTTAACTGTCCTGCACCTACCAAAGTAAAAGAAACATGTGTTCCTCATTTTGCTTTTTATTCAATCCTAGACCTTTCCCTGCTCTGCTTTCTCCTGTCTCCCTAATCTACCACCAACAGATTTCATATAACCCTCTTTATGTTTTCTTCTTTGGTTCTAAATGAATAAAATAAGCTGCAAAACTGCCACTCTGCAGAGCATTTTCTCAATCCGTTGAGATTTTGCTTTCGGGTGTGTCTTCAAAACTTTGGCTCATAAATTCTTATTAAGCTTTCTATAGGTTTGAGCATTCTTTTGTGGACAGGAGGAAATTGTTCCCTTTCTTCTACTCCATCTGAAGAGGTGGTGTGGAGCCTGTGTGAAAGGCAGGGCCCACCGGAGGCTAGAACCCTATACTACCCGAAGGGATCAAGAGGGCCTAAGAGTCACCTCTCTTGAAGGGCTGAGAGGTGACGGTGATGTGCACAAACGCCACCCAGGTGGGGCCAGGAGATTCACATCCTGGAGGGCACCCCTCCCCCTTCAACAGTCTTCCTTCCTCTGGTAACAGTTAACAGCTGAGTGAGGTTCTGGGACCCACTCTCATAACTAACAGAGGGGTTGTGGTGTTTGTTCTGAAAGGCCCGAATTCTCCTTGGATTGCTGGGCTGAGTACGTTGCATCTTGTGTTAGGGAAGCACCCCCCCTGCAATCAGAGCTGCTCTGGGTGGCCCCAAACTCTAGGCCTGAATATGAAAATATCTCCTCTGTGTGAACCAGGGACCACTTTGGGAGATGCTGCAAGGGTTTTGTTTTTCTCTTTCGTGAAGGAAGGAACTCATCAAACCGTTGACATGGACTAGTGCTGACTTGATGCAGGGGAAATATAGGAAATCATCACATTTACATTCATGACACTTTATGAGGAAAGGCAGACACTGCGAATTCCCATTTGCTGGTGTGCATTTGCTTGTGGGGGACTCTAACTCATGCAAATGACCACTCAGCCTATCATCCTACCAGTGAGGCCTGAAGGCTTTGTAAACAAGGTGTAATGGTGTCTTCCTGAACCACACTAAGTGAGTTGCTTTTACTGTGCATACAAATTCATGAGGAATTGGATGAAATACAGGATAGGTGTTATTAGAGTGTGCTTCTATTTAAAGAAACAAACCTTTTCTGGATTTCATAAAAGTAGACTATGACATCCAAGATTGATTGTTATTATTGATTCTGAAGGGGTTCAGACAGGCTTCCCAAAATGAGCCACTTTGGTGTGTGAATCGTTTTGAATTGAAGGCAGTTGAGGCCCTGCAGGCTCATGAGAAACTTTTACCTCTCCCTTAAAACATTTAAATTTGGGGTCTTGCCCATAAGAGTTATTACCAAAGATAACGTTTTATGACCTATCTATAGGGCAGGGCAAATTTCTAATTACTGAACATATGTTCTTCTTATCATTCTGCAAATGACCTTTCTCCCCTCTGAAGCCCCAAGGCACCTTATGTCATCCTTAGCTCAGAATGCCACTTACACCTCATTTTAGCTTCCAGTCTCTGAGCCTCATATATATGTGAGGTCTCTGACTCTCTCATGTCGATTTGATTATTAGACCAGCCATAGAACCGAGGAGGTTGGAGGAAAGTTTCTTTCTTCCCCATAGTTCTGCAGCAATTCTTCCTTTGGAATGAAAGTGTGGAAGATGTGAAAGTGCATTTGGAGCCATTAGTTAATGTTTTCTAGTCAAATCACAAATTTTATTTTTGGCTTGATAGCATTATTGGTGATATATAAACTCTGTATCTATCAAAGGTTTAGTACACCCTTGTCCAACCTGAGCTAACTGATGACATCCCTGCTAAATAACAATGGTGCTTTGTGGCTGCTTTTCACAATCAGATTGTTTTCCAGAAATGATTCCAGGAACATTTGTCTGGATGTGGCATATAGTCAGTTAGGAGGTATTTCCTTACCCATCCTGTTCTGTCATTGTTTGTTGTCTTTCTTTTCTGTATGTCCTGTTTTGCCTTTGACCATTTCTGTTTCACAGAGGGCCCCTTCACTTATAATGTTAGGAGACCTCCAGAGCTGTGGTGCCTTCTAGAAGCTGAGATTTTTGTTGTTGTTGTTGTTTGCTTTTTGTTTGTTTCTAGGTCTAGACATGCAACATTATGTGGATCTTGGCTATCAGTGTCTTGAGGATGATGGGTTCATTGCCGACATGCATAAACTCAAATCACAAGAAATAGCATAATTTGTTATTATTATTTCTACTCTGAGTTTTCATCTTTGGGACTTAAGGCACTGTTGTCCTGCAGGAGTCAAAGCTTATCCCAAACGCCTCACTTCCTTTATTAAAAATATAAAGAATTTAAAGATAAAAGTTGAAGTAACATCCCGTTAATGGAGAAAGGGGGGTATTTTAACAAAAACAGTCTTCTCCCATCCCATCTCTATTTGATGCTGATCAAAACATATCATTGGTCATTTAGTAAAAAATAAAAAATAAAAAATAAGGGCCGGACGAGTGACGCGTTGGTTAAGAACTGGCTTGGGACACCGGAGAGCCCCGGTTTGGATCCCACATGAGGGCCAGTGACACTGCCCTCTACAACTAAGATGCTGAACAACAGCTCAACCTGGAGCTGGGCTGCCGTGAGTCACCGGCTACTGCGTAGGCTGCAGCCCCTGTGGCAGTGGGTTGCCATGGGCTACCACGTGTAGCCGGCAGACAGAGTGAGCGGGCAGCAGCTGCCGTGAGCGGCTGTCCAGAAGCCGGCTACTGATCCGCCTGCCCGGGAAGAGCGCAATGATGGTGCCAACTTGGGCCAGTGAGGCAACGTCCTCCACAACTAGACTGAAGAGCAAACCGATAGCAAGTTGTCTGTTCCCCTTCCCCCAATTCCCCAGCGCTGTTCTCCTCCCCCAAATCCCCAATAAAATCTTTTTAAAATAAATAAATAAATAAATAAATAAATAAATAAATAAAATAAAAAATAAGAAACCAAAACCAATGCAATATACTTGCACACAGACACATAATGGGATGGGAAAGAGAAAATTAAAGACTAGAGAAAATTAAACTCTGGTTGTTCAGATGTGGTGGGAACAAATTATAGTTTTCTAACTGAGAATGTATCCTTGTCTGTAGATCCAAGTTGTGGGGTCAAGTAACAAGTGTTCTTTTTAGTAGACACCTCATTGTTGCTGACCAACACATCAATTGTGTCATCTTCCTCCATTTTCAACAATACAGGTATCTATTTCATTGACTGGCTGGTTATCAAAATGAGGATCTGATCTAACTGACAAGCCCTGTCATTCACAACAGGTTCCAGGATTTGAAGGCTTGACTGAGACTACAATCTGCTTCCAAAATGGCTTACGCAGAGGCCTGGCAAGTTAGTGCTGGCTGTTGGCACAGGCCTCAGCTCCTCACCGAAAGGAACGTTCCCTAGGGCACCTTGGCAGCTGGCTTCCTCCAGATCAAGTGATCTGCATCTCAGGGTTTTTTGGGTTTTATTATTATTTTTTTTTATTAAGATTTTATTGGGGAATTGGGGGAGGGAACAGCATTGTGGAATCAGGGAAGGGGAACAGACAAGTTGCTGTTGTTTTGTTCTTCAGTCTAGTCGTGGAGGATGTTGCTTCACTGGCCCAAGTTGGCACCATCATTGCGCTCTTCCCGGGTGAGGCAGATCAGTCGCCGGCTTCTGGATGGCTGCTCACTGTGGCTGCTGGCCACTCACGCTGGCTGCTGGCTACACACGGTAGCCCATGGCAACCCACTGCAGCAGGGGTTGCAGCCTACACCATCGCCGGCGACTCATGGCAGCCCAGATCCAAGTTGAGCTGTTGTTCAGCATCTTAGCTGTAGAGGGCAGTGTCACTGGCCCTCATATGTGGGATCCGAACCGGGGCCCTCTGGCGTCCCAAGCCAGCTCTTAACCAATGCGCCACTCGGCCGGCCCTGCATCTCAGGTTTTGAAACAGAGAAAGGAATTCCTCCTATAGGAATTCTCCCAGCCCATTTTTCACTCATCCTTGCCCATAGGAGGAGACGGTGTTTCGGATTGGTGAATTTGGTGGAAAGAACTAAGCATGGTCAGTCAGCTTCTTTGAGGTTATTTTATTTTGGAGCCAGCATGTCCCTAGGATGCAGTCATTCTAATCTGTTTTTGGCCAGACAAGAGTAAAGGGCCAGCTCTTTGGGGAGGGAGTCCTTGACTTGTCTGCTATGCCAGTAACTGGGTAGGTAAGTCCATCTCATTGGGGTGAATTGATGATAAGCTCACATGGCTATAGATCTAAAGTAATGATCTCCCACAGCACTGCCAGTGATAGTTTGAGCTTCATCTATATGACTCACATTAACTAGTCCTAAGCACCGGAGGTGGGAAGATAGGGCCTCTTCAAACCTCAACATTTTCTGGAAGAGAATAAAATTAGAGTAGTAATTCTGCCAGTTATCGGAAGCACTAAATTGCTTCTCTGCAGGCTGAATTGTAATATCTTCAAGGCCAATGGTGTTGCTGTGTACAGTTCCTTTCCTTAGAGCCTATGAAGATACTCTCAAGACTTCTTTCAGAGGGGTGTCTGGGTAGGGAGGGCACAGCGACGGGGAAAGAGAGAGTTGTTTTTCTTTATATTCTTGCCCTCAAGTTTTCTCACCTGGTTTGGACAAATGTCTAGTGGTTGTAACAATGTGACAAATACCAACCAGTTAGAATTTTCCCTGGCAGACTTGTCAACTCCAATCCCCTACTTCCTGTAATAATAATAATAATAATAATAATAATAATAATAATAATAATATCATTTACTAGTTTTGAACACCTACCATGAGCCAGCCAGTATTATCATAAGCTCTACATGCATTGTTTCTGATCTTTACATCAGCCCTCTGACATAGGTACTGTTTTCATTGTACAGATGAGGCTCAGGGAGATTAGGAAATGTGCTCTAAGGCATTCGGAACTGGAACCCCATTCTTTCTGACTCCAAAGCTCATGCTCCTCCTATTTTGTTACATCTCTCTAAGTCCCTGCCCTGTCTCAGCTTTTCAGGGTGGGCAGGGTAGTTAAGGAAGTCAGGGTGGGCAGGGTAGTTAAGGAAGTCAGGGTGGGGAGGGTAGTTAAGGAAATCAGGGTGGGGAGGGAAGTTAAGGAAGAAGAGGGTCTTGTTTTTCAAGGCTGGCTGACCTCTCCCTAGGGGGATTTGCAAATAACATAGAAACTTAGGAGACAGTAAGGCTGAGAATTCTACTTGGGGGTTATCTTACCCTTCCAACATCCCCACTGCCTCCCCCTGCCCCGCCAGCTATGAAAATGTTATTGTACCTATCTCCAAGTTGTGCTGAGAGGCCATCTGTTCAACCAGGAGTTTTATAGTCTTTTAAAACGGCCATTGCCTGAGTAATAGAAATTGCTTTTGACAATGGAAGATGGGATACTTGGGCTCTGAGGAACCAAGCCTACATCGCCATTTTGTCTTCCGATGGCAAGCAACTCCAATATTGAGAGGGGAAAAAAAGCAGCAATTCCCCTTAATAGATGTGATAGGCAGAATGATGGTTCCCCAAAGGTGTCCACATTCTTTTTCCTGGAACCTGTGTATATGTTACCTTACGTGGCAAAGGGACTTTTCAGATGCGATTAAATTAAGGATCTTGCAACGCAGGAAATTATCCTGGATTGTCTGGTGGGCCCAATATAATCAAAAGGTTCCTTACAAGGGAAAGAAGGAGGCAGGAGAGTCAGAGAAGGAGGTTTGACAAGAGAAGCAGAGGCTGCCTGGAGTGACGGGATTGCCAGCTGGAGGCATGAGCCAAGGCATGCAGTAAGCCTTTAGCAGGTGGAGAAACCAAGGAAATAATTGCCTCTCTAGAGCCCCCAGGAGCCACAAAGCCCCGCTGACCCCTTGATTTTAGTCTTGTGAGGCCCATTTTCCAACGTCAGGAGTATAAATAATAAATTTGTGTTGCTCTAAGACACTAAGTTTGTGGTAATTTGTTATAGTAGCAATAGGAAACTGACACAATAGGATACGCTTTACCTTTCTCTGCTTAATCATTTATGCAACTGGCCATGAAACATCCTGGTCAGAAACTGTGCCAACTGGTGATTCAGCCATTTAAACTTTTCTCACACAACAAGAGACATCGCGGCATATTATATCTGGTGTACCATTTTATTATTACTGTTTTTCATAACAGTCTTTTAGAAAAATGAGCTTAACACAATCCTGTTTTCATATTAAGACAAGAAATCTTTATAGATCAAAACCATTTCAGGGAGACCACCAGAGGACCCTGCATATCCTCTTACTTACTCTGAGATTTAATAAATACAAATCAACAATGTAACTAATAGATGTCACATGTCCATTTCCTACTTGAGCTCCTGGAAAACAAATCATGCCCTATCACCCCTGGGAGACTCCCCTGGGTTTCCTGAGTCAGCTATTACCAGTGGAACCCCTTCAATGCTATAGGAACTAAGGTACAAAAAGCCAATGACTTCTGATCAGCTCGGAAGGATATTAGGCAGCTAATGCAAGGCAATCTGAAGATGACTCAGTCTGTTGGTGTGAAAGGTTAATGACCTTGAGTTAGGGCACCATTTAGAGAATGGGGCAAAGAGCATATAAACTCTGCTTCCATCTGAACACTTTTGAAACTGCCTTGTAGATTAAAGGCATCCACTGTCTAAATGCCAGCTAGCAGGATAATGATTTAATTAACCTTCCTACTGAAACTGGTGGGAACCCAAAGCACTCAATTTCCCTGTAGAAACTTTCACCACAAAACAAACTAAATTGATTTCTGCCTACATCCTCTGTGGAAATCTGAAAGAGCAAACCAGTTCTAACTGGTTAAACCAGAGATCTCTCTAGGAGGGCTTCAATTTGCTGTCACTTCTGGGGTCCAGAAGGTGCCAGGTCCCAATAAATCCTATGTGGCTATGGTGCCAGGTGTCAGCTACTTCTGGACTCTTATTTCCCACTGTGCTCTGCTTAATCATTTATGCAGTTGGCCATTAATCATCTGGGCTGTCTCCTCCATGAACACTATGGTGAGGCTCCCATTTATTGATTAAAGGCTACATTTCTCTTAACCAGTGTGTATGCAATGGCCACACCACTGCTAAATCCCAAATAAGGCATTCCTCCTGTAAGCATTGAAAATTGTCAGGGCAATTTGCTAATGCTTGTCAGAATTTCAGAATGTAACATCAAAGTAGTCAATCAAATTACCAGAAGGAGGTAATAGAGAGATTTTGGCATTTTTGTTTCACATTTTCTTTTCAACGTATACTCCGAGCCCCTCCAATGTGCTGGCATACTGAGAGAAGCTAACAAAGCTAACGTTACTGTGTGCAGTCAGGACCCTTGTCCTAAACCTCAGTAGTTTCCCAGATTATTCACTGTTTGGGATTGTTTCCATTTCCATTATTTCACCAGTAGTAAGATTGCAAAATGAACTTTAATGAAAACTGCTCTCTGCCAGACGTGTTATTTAATCTACAGAATAACTGTGTCTGTTTGGGTCTTCTGATAAGCAGATGCTGGTTTATTGGAAAGTAACACCTGTGAACTATTAAAAAAAAGAATGAATTGGCAAGGAGAGAGGCTCAGGCCACAATGCAGAGCTGATAAGTTCTAGGCCAACTCAGCAGGGGCTGGGGATGAGGTGGACACAATAAATTTGTGTATTGAACAGAAATGGCCAGGCTCTAGTGCTCTGCTGTTTGGTCTGTTTGGTCACTGGCTGGACTCTGTGCAGGAAGAGCCGGACCCTGTCTCAAATGATGTGGCAGGTCCTAAAGGCACTGGAGCTGGAGGTCGTCAGCTCTCTGCACTCTTCATAGCTGAAGAGCAAGTCCTTTTTTTGGAAGGGGGATCTGAGTGGCACACCTAAGTGCCACAATTCTCTGAGGAAGGCAGTGTTATTATGACTAGGGAGGCAAGATTTTTACCTCTGTGCTCCTACAGTTGTATGTGACACAGGAGCCCTCATAAAGAAGTGAAGACCCAAAGAAATGGCGACACGTAATGCATTTACATTAGGATGCACAGAGAGGGCAATTGTGGAGATTGTAGAGATGTAACTATTGGGTTGTCGGGAAAGTCATGACGCATTTTTGCAATGAAAAACATACAAAAAATACATCATGACTTTTCCGACAAGCCAATACATGGGGAAGATAAAGGAAGAGAATTATTTTAACAAGGTCTGTTTGTATAGAATTTTCTTGGTCTCAGCCTCTTGCACTTAGTGATAAGAATGTTACTTTCCTTCTGGTTACAAGGAGGGCATTTTCAAATGGGGATTTTTTTATCTCCTGTTTTCCAGAAGAAAAGGGAAGGTTAGAATGCTCCCTCCTGCATCTGCTGTTTTTCAGCTCTTTGACTATAAATAATCTTTATGCCAAAGTGGCCTGCTCTGGATGGCATATTCTGCCATCTTTCATATGCCTATTTCATAGGAAACTAATGCGTAGAGACCTTAAGTAATTTAGTTAAGATCGTATATCTAGTAAGCAGCTTTTTCCATAATGTCCTACTACCTCTCTAGTCAGACTAATAGAGATTTGCTGTCTTGGGCTTCTAATAGAGGAGGCAGAATACGCAATAATCAGTACTGGGCATACAATAGGAATCTGAAAAATAATGAATAATTGTTCTTCAGCAATTTAAGCATACATGTGTTTTATTAACTAGGGCAATGGAGGTACAGAAGCTCTAATGCTGCATTATTTGAGGAAGTCCCTTATTCTAAAAGTTTTCCACTGGCCTTTAGAGTAATTTAAATGTCCCCATTCACTCTCTCTAAAGCATTTCATTATGTTGCAAAAACCCGAATGGGACAACACATTACATTTTTTTATACTTACACTTCTGTTTTGTACAAGTTTCATTTTTTCATTCAATAGATATTTATCGAGTGCCCTCCCTCAGGCAGTGTTCAAGATACTTGTGACAGTAGAGACTAAAATAATCATAGATCCCTGCCTTCATGGGTCATGCATTCCAGTATGGGAGACAGACAATGAACATAACAAATAAGTAAATTACGATGAATTGTGCCAAAGAGAAAACAAACAAACAAAAAGGAGTAAAGGAGGACAGCAAATGTTATATAGCAGGGTCAGGGGAGATGAACTGTATAAAATTTTAGGTAGGATGGCCAAGGAAATCTCACTGAGAGGGTGACTTTTGAGTACAAAGGTCTTATGGAAGTAAGGAGTGAACCATATAACTATTTGGAGGAGGAGAATAGGCAGAAGGAACAGCAAGTACAAAGGCCCTCAGGTAAGATAACGACTCGAGTGTTCAAAGAACACAAAGGTGACAGAACAGCTGGAGTGGAGAGGAAGATGTGGAGAAGAAGGCAGCGTATAGCAGGAGATGAGTTCAGAGAGGTAACAGTCATGGGAAGTCATCCTAAGTATTGTCATGTAGGTCATGGTCAGCACCTTGGTTTCTATTCCAAATGATATGGGAGCTATTGGAAGTTTCTCAGTGAAGTGACATCATCTGACCTATGCTTTAAAAGGTTCTCTGGCTGCTGGGTAAAAAAGTGACTATATAGGAGCAAGAGCAGAAACAAACAATTAAAAAATGATTGCAATAATTCAGGCAAGAAATGGCTAGGATGTGACAGTGGGGGTAATCAAATTTAGGACATATATTTTGAATGTAGAATTGATGGGATTTGTTGGTAAATCCAATCTGAGGTGTGAGAGAAGGAAGACATGAGATTGACACCAAGGTTGATGGCCTGAGCAATTTGAAGTATGGCGGCACCACTAGCGAAGAAAGAAGACTGCAGGAACAGCTAGTTTAGAGGGAATATTGGGAGCTCATTCAGCTGTGTCAAATTTGAGATACGTAGGCAAGAGCTGCACAGGTCTGGAGTTCAGAGTGGAGGTCTGGGCAGGGGACATAAAGGTAAGAATCTTTTGCATATAGCTGATACTTAAAGCAATGAAACCAGTTAAGATCCCCTAAGGACTGAGTGAAGATGGCAAGAGAGGACCAAGTTTGCAGCCCTGGACCCTCCAACATTTAGAGACCAGGGAGATAAGAAGAAACCAATGAAGGAGATTGAGAAGAAGCACAAGAGAAAAAACAGCTAAAAGAGGCAAGTATTTCAGGTGATCAACTGTATTAAATGCTAATGGTGGAGCATGTAAGGTAAAAAGTGAGAAATAACCATTGGATTTAGAAATGTTCAGGTCATTGATGACATTGAAAAAAAGTAGTTTTGGTGAAGTGGTGAGGATGAAACCTGACTGAACTGGGTTCTAGAGAAATCGGAGATCATAAGTTTATCCTTTAAGGATCTTTCTTGTGAGGTGGGCAAGACAATTAGGGCAATGGTTGAAGGGAGAAGTGAAATTAAGAGAGGGTTTTTAAATATGAGAGATATGGGCTGGCTGAGTGGCGCGATGGTTAAGAACTGAGCTGGGACGCCAGAGGGCCCCGGTTCGGATCCCACATATGAGGACCAGTGACACTACCCTCCACAGCTAAGATGCTGAACAACAGCTCAACCTGGAGCTGAGCTGCTGTGAGTCACCGGCGACGTCGTAGGCTGCAGTCCCTGTGGCAGTGGGCTGCCATAAGCTACCGTGTGTAGCCAGCAGCCAGCGTGAGCGGCCAGCAGCCACTGTGAGCGGCAGTCCAGAAGCCGGCGCCTTGCCCGGGAAGAGCGCAATGATGGTGCCAACTTGGGCCAGTGAAGCAACGTCCTCCACAACTAGACTGAAGACCAAAACGACAGCAACTTGTCTGTTCCCCTTTCCCGGATTCCTCAGTGCTGTTCCCATCCCCCCAATTCCTCAATAAAAATCTAAAAAAAAAAAATATGAGATATGACAGCCTGTTTGTTAATGAAAATTATTCAATAGAGAAGAAAAAAATGATATAGGGGAGAAGGGAGAAATCTGGTGTGTCGTGTAAGAGAGAAGAGAAGAGATCTAGGGCACATGTGGAAAGACTCAAAGTTTGAAAGAATTCAATGTGTGGAGTGATTTAGAGGATTTAGGAAATGGACAGAAAGGAAGCCCTTAGAATTTGCCACTCGCTGTAGCCTTTCTCTTGATTCTTGTGGGCACACGTGCTTGCCTATTAGAACCCAGCTTTGATTGTCAGGCCTCCTCTAAAGTCAGTTTAGTTGTGAGGAGGACCATACAGCCTTAAGAATTTGTACACGGGAAGGATAGCCATGTAGGACCCAAGCATGGTATACGCCTATGGAACTTTTACAGCTGCCACATCACACTTATGTCTCATAAGTGTGTGGTCAACTCAGACCCCAAGATCTACTTCACATAAGCTGAATACTGGAAACTGGACAGATAAACATACTTGAAAGAGGGAAGTAGCCCTGAAAGCTTGAGAACTAGGAGAGACAAATACACAGAGAGGGGGTATAGGACACAGCATGATGGTGCTGCATGCCTAGCCACAGAGAGGAGCCATTCCAAAGACAGAGAGAGCCTAACAAGGAAGCGGAGAATTCTGCCTAGTAAAACATTCTACTTGGGGAGATCTTCATTCACATTCCACTTCCATTACTAAATTTAGTTTATTATTTAGTTTAATTAATATTTCACTTGCCAAACTCCAAGGTTGGCAAAGATGGGGCATAAGATGATTTTGGTTGGCCAGTTATCTGCAGGCTCAATGAATTGCCTTTGCAACCAGGACTTGAGTATAGACTGCTTTGAAGGGTTAAAAGGTAACAAGAGAGTGCTCAACATGAAAAGGGAGTGAATGAAGGAAGACTTGGCACACCAGCTCTGAAAGGTGTTACTTGTATTACCCTATTCCTTCCTTTCCTAGGTCCATATTCTTTTTCCTCTAGGAGGTCTTCAAGGCAGGGTCAAAAATGATATAAAGTGGTTATGTTTGTGGGCTGACAATTTAACTTGATCTACATAATACTCCAGAGGCTGTAGTTCATGCCTTTATTTTAGGCCCTGAGTGGATGTCATTTCCTCAAACTATAAAAAAATATACATGTAATCACCAGCTATTATCTAAAATTGAAATGAATAACAGTTAAGTAGAATACAAAGTCCACATAGATTGTACCCAATTACAAAAATATCACTGCTAATCTCCAACTGATAATCCACAAATTAGTTTAGATAGGACAAAGAATTAACACAAACACAATTTATTACTTTTGAAGCTGGACAACTTTGTTGAGTTATGAATCCCCAGGGAAGACGGAAATGATCTGTTATCTACATACAAAAGTTATGAGCAATAGTTTCCTATCATTTGCCAGTTAGCTAAAGAACTCATTCTCAATGATTGACATTAGCAAACTGATAAAAAAAATGTACATAAATATTTTAAGAGAATTGAAAGACAAGACAGTAGAAGAAAAAGATGGTAAAGGAAACAAGTACTACAAAACAGTGATATCTTTCAAAGGCTGTTAATTGAATTCTATTTGCAAACTTCTTTTTGAATGAGTTAATAAAAGTAAATAAAATATTAACAAGACTCTGAAGAATTTACTAGCATTTTTAAAAGCTCTAGCGGCTAATCTCTTAATTAAATATAGTAATGTTCATTTTAAATATTTTCACTGTCTTTATACAAATAATATGTAGGTATTAGAAAATATAAAATAAAAAAAAATTTCTTGTAACCTCATCATCCCAAAACCATGTGTTAGTATTTTGGTGTATATATCTTCAGAGTGTTTCCTATACAGTCATGGCTTTTGGGCAGAGAAAAGAAATGAAGTAGCATAGATGAAATAAAATATTGAGGTGTTTTGAGGATTGTTCAAGGAATTTTTAAAGGTATATATAAATAGGGGAGACCGGTTAGTTCAGGTGGTTAGAGCACAGGCTCATGACACCAAGGTTGCCGGTTTGATTCCCACATGGGCCAAGAAGCTGTGCCCTCCACAACTAGATTGAAACAACTACTTGACTTGGAGCTGATGGGTCCTGGAAAAACACACTGCTCCCAATAAAATTTCTTATATATATAAATAATTGACAAGCTAAATTATTTTTAAAAAATTGACAAACGTAAATTTTTTTCAGAAGAAATAGTAAAATCTAGAAGGCAATGAAAACATCACAGAGAATGAGTGGGGGTGGATAGTCCAAGTGTACATTTGATTAGTGCTTTTCAAGACATGAGTGGCGATCCATTTGCAAGTCACAAAAGTAATTAAGTGGTCTTGACCAGTACTAAAAAGAAAAAGGAAGAGGAGGAGAAATAGAATGAAATTGTAATGCAGTTCTGAAAATGTGTTTCGTGTATATGCACACTGAGTTGCCATGAATAATGCACTTCCTTCTCTGAGTTGAGGTAAAAAGTGTTTAAATACCACAGCAGTAGACTGAAATCTTATATTAATAGAACAAAGAGCAAGTGGAGAAAGGATTCTACCTTTGATGATAATATTCTCCAGTCCAAAGGGAATAAGAAAGGAGAACATCATTGATTCCAATCTGAACCTTATGCCCTGATGCCAAACTTATATGGCTCAGCTAATGGAATGGATTGACCTGCTGGTTGACCTGCTCGATACACCATTAGTACTGTGGGGGAGAAGCCAACTTTCTTCAACTCTCAAGGTTCTTCTGGCTAGTCTAAGAATCAAATGGACATGAGACAGATTAGCAAGAGAAAACACCCAAATTTAATACATTCATATGTATGGGAATCCTGCATACTTGAAGGAAACTCTTGTGCATGTGGGGTCTCTGACTCTTTTATGTATGCAGTGTTCCCATACTTATGTGTGTATGTCCTGCCCTATAGATAGGTCAAAAGAGGTTATCTCTGAAAATTTATTATAGACAAGCCCTGCCCCACCAATTCAAGACCTTCTAGGTAGTTAAAGGGAGGGGCAGAAGTTTCTCTTGAGCCTGAAGCTAAAATTGCCCTTAGCTCAAAACAATCAGCATACCACAGAGGCACATCTTGGGGTGACTTGCTCTGAACTCCCACAATATTTCAGAGGCTCATCATATAACAGAACTGCACTCCTTCAGGATGCTCCTGACTTCCCTCCCTGATCCTATAGTGGTGGAAACAAAGAGTAAGCCTCCTCTGACTGGTTTGCCTATGTCTTGCAGCGTTGACTAAAATCTCCCATAGGTTTAAGGGGTTGGATGGGCCACCCCTGGGGCCAAGCCTGCAGTCAGTGTTTCTCAGTTAAATTAAATCACAGCAAGACATACAATGCTAGGGAGAGAGAAGACTGCCAGTGATTTGGAGCACAGCCCATTGTGCTATTAACACACACAGGGTGACAATACAATGTACTATCTGAATGAGGTGTAGGAATACTGCCATCAAGCACAAAAACAGGCTTGTTAGAGGGCAGAGGTCAGGGTGAGTATGAGTCATTGAGTCCTGGAGACCTCAGGCCATTAGCTGTAGTCAAATGTCACCCCTGCTAATTAGTACTAATTGATGACCTAGGGCTCTGATCCGAGTCTTTCAGTGAAAGCTAACCATGTGTCAGCCATCCTGCTGCCTACCAACATCATTTGGAGGACATGTTGAGAGGACTGGGTACCTGTGCCCATGTGAGAAGAACAAGGTGGCAGAGTTTATACACACAATTGTTAAATTCATCACGATAGAGGAGCTCAAGTATGGTCTTTATTTTAAGTCATACATTGAAAAAGAAAAGGAAAATACAAAGTTATTGTCTTCTTAATTTTTCCTCTTTATGTAAGAGCATAGGGAGGGAAAATGGGCCTTAAAAAGACAATGTGGTACATATATGCAATTGAATATTATTCAGCAATAAAAAAGAATGAGATCTTGCCATTTGCAACAACATAGATGGACCTAGAGGGTATTATCCAAGTGAAATAAGTCAAAGACAAATAGTGTATGATTTCACTTACATGCTGGAATCTAAAAAGCAAAACAAATGAACAAACAAAACAAAACAGAAATAGACTCATAGATACAGAAAACAAACTGATGGTTGCCAGAAAGCATAAGGAGGATAAGTGTGTGTGTGTGTGTGTGTGTGTGTGTGTGTGTGTGTGTGTGGAGGGGGTGGGGTGGGAGGGGGGCGAGAATGAAAGAATGAAAAAGGTGAAGGGGAATAAGAGGTACAAACATCCAGTTACAAAATAAATAAGTCATGAGGATGTAATGTATAGCACAGGGAATATAGTCGATAATATCATAACTTTGTATGGTGACAGATGGTTACTAGACTTATCATGGCGATCACATCATAAGGTATATAAATGTAGAGTCATTATGTTGTGTACCTGAAACTAAAATGATATTGTGTGTCAACTATACTTCAATTAAAATAAATTAAAAACTATTTTAAAAGTGCCCTCATGTGTTAATAGTCCTGCAGGAAATATGTAGGAATAGAAAGTACATATGACTGAAGAGATCACACATGATTTCAAACATCTAAAGAACAAACCATGGCAATATAGGCCGCATTTGCGTGGCTATTGTCCACCCACATCTTCTTTCTGTTGGTTGATGGCTGCCACACGGAGGCTAGGACAGCTGCCTCTCACTCCGAAAATCTTCTGGTTCTCCTCACATTCTGTCTTTTAGGGACATAGGTCTCCATTCTCTACTGCATCTTCCATTCTGAGAAGTAATCAGGAATTGCAGAGGCATCTGGTTCTTTCTTTCCCTTGTGTCAACGTCACTCAAGAGAATCAGAGTGTGAAGAGACAAGGGACTCCTGAATGTAAATGATTCCTCCAAATCTTTTTACAGAGTGTCTTTTTTTTCTCACCCTCCCTTTCTCTCTCATGTATTTACACAGTCTGAACTCCTTCCTCAGAAATACTGTCAGAAAATGGCCAGAGATTGACTGTCTTCTAATTTTGGTTGAATCCCTAGTTGGTACTTAATGGGTAGGGCATCTGAAAGAGCAGGGAAAATCCCAAACTAGACGGAACCTAGATGCTTACAAGACTTCTTTGTCTCTTGATCTTAGATTGACAATGACATGCATTCAATAAATATTGAGTCCCTATGGTGTTGCAAGGCTTTGTATGGAGAAGATATAAACTTTTTCTGTTTCAAAGATGATTTTCGTTATGATAATCAAACCCCACAATTTCAAAGATGATATTTTTTTCTCATTTGCTTCTTGATGAAATGGTCTATGTTTGGCTTCACGTGAGCCCCTTATTCAAAGCTGGGCTGACAATCTTCAGGGAAATCTAAGTAACCACCCCATTGCTACACCTCCCACTTATTACACTGATATGAGAACACAGATCCAGAAACCCTGGGGCTCTCAGCCCCTATGAAGGTGAATGCTGGGCCTCAAGAGAGCAGTACTGGCAGCTAAATTGCACACACAGCATCTTGCCTGCAAGAGCTCCTGAGTGCTCTGAAACACTCTAGTCTTATGATGCCTCTTTTGTGCAAAAGCATCATTGTCGAGGTCAAATGACTTGCCCCATTATCACTTGGCAACTCAGCTGCTACACCAGAAATAGAATCCTGCCCAGTACTCCTGACTGCCCTGCAGGACCTTAAAACTGCAAACTCTTGGGGCAGGAGAAAGAGGTCACCCATGGAGTTCTTGCCCCCAATAAAATACAAAAGCTCACCTGGCCCCTGGGGTTATAATGGTCCTTGCAACTTGGAGGATGCCACCATCCTCTCCAAACCCACCTCAACTCTGAAAGTGACACAAGGAAGGCAATGCAGGCTAAGAAGTAGAGCAGAGCAGGCTGGAGCATTTGCTCTGTTGGACAGAGCAGAGCTGAGTTTCAAGAGGGTAATCTAAACTGAGGCTGGGGGCTGGGCTCCCCAAGGCATGCACTTAGGCTGCAGGAAGGAGATGACAGATTCTGGCCTTGCAGTTCTGCCCACTTACTTAGTGATCCATGGAGCAGTAGCGTTGGTCTCAGAGGGCAGCTATCTAGTTGTTGGATGGAGCAGAAGCACAAAGCAACAGAGTACAGTAGAGGCTAAGGTGCTACAATAAGACTACCTGAGTTCAAAGTGCAGCTCCCGAGATTGCTACCACTTATTACCTGTGGGACACTAGGCAATTTACTTCACTACTTTTTGCCTCAGTTTTTTCATCTGTAAAATGTGGATGATAATAGCACCTACCTCATAGGGCCTGTTGTTAGGATTAAATGAGCTAAGATGAGGAACATACTTAGTACCTGGCATGTAATAAGTATCAGATAACTGTTTGCTAGCATATATTTACTCAAAGGTCTATTAGGTAACCATTAAAAATAATGGTTATAAATAGTAGTGTGCTGGTAAATGTTTAACAACCCACTCTATGGGGAAAAAAACCTGGGATTTGTAATGTTTTCTGATTTCAATGGTTTAAATGTTTCCATGATGGCTGATTTCAAGAACACAGAGTGAGGAAGAAATGATAGTTAGCTCTCAACCAGCACATCACTGTTTATGAAGCCCAGGTATTAACATGAAAGATGCTAATATATATATATATATAGTGAAAAAT
Organism: Hipposideros armiger; assembly: GCF_001890085.2. Lineage (NCBI taxonomy): Eukaryota > Metazoa > Chordata > Mammalia > Chiroptera > Hipposideridae > Hipposideros > Hipposideros armiger. Next base: position 4,448,600 of record NW_017731405.1, on the reverse strand, counting down.
AAGGATAAAATAAGAAATACAAATGATTACCAACTGTGTAAAAATCAAGTGTGTGCAAAGAAAAAATAATGCAAGGAAATACACTAAATACTGTGTCAAAAGTGGGGGGAATGTAATTAATTATTTTATATATTTTTTGTTTTCCTTAAAGTGTTTATGTTACTTTTACAGTTGAAAAGCAAGAAGAACTAACCACACACACACACACACACACACACACACACACACACACACACACACACTTTTTATTATGGAAAATACCAAACATATAGGATAGTATAATTTACTCTAGGTACTCATTAACCAGCAATTATCATTGTTTGCCAATCTTTTTTCATTTTAATTGAAAGAAATTTCTTTCATTCCATTTATCCTAGAGGACATTTTTACCTGAAATAGTCTAATATAATACACAGGAGGTTTTATAAAAACCAGAAACACCATTATCACACCTAACAAAATTAATAATTCTTCAATATCATCTAACACTCAGTCCATATTCAAATTTCCCCGATTGGGAAAGATATCTTTTATAGTTTCCTTGAATCAGGGTTCAGACATGGCACTAGGCTGTTATTGTTTTAAGCATCTTTTATTCAGTAACAATGACCCCTTTTTATAAAAATCTCTTTCACATCAACAATTTGTTGAAGAAACTGATCATCTGTCCCATGTAACGTCCCACATTCTAGATTTGAATGCTTCCTTATGGTTACTTGTAACTCTAGACCCTATATTTTCTATAAACTGCTGGTTAGATCCAGAGAGTGATTCACATAAGAATGTGTGATGGGTGGTGACATGTATTTCCTATTGTATCACGTTATGTATGATGTCTGCTTGTGACACTTTTATTGATGCTAAGATTGATCTGTGGATTTAGAAGTGTAACACATTTGAAAACAAAATTAAATAGGAGAAAATAATTGCAAGTATCCACTTGGCTGAAGATAAGGAAGTCCAGGGTTTCTGTTGGTCAAGAGAAGGTGCCATGCTGCTTGTGTGTCAAGATTTGCAGACAGAAGACAGATACAGGCCCTTGACCCCAGGTTCTCAGCTTCCCACTCTTTTGCAGTAACACAACCCCTCTGATTGAGTTTGGTGACTCCTGTATCATCAAAACGAAATACATTCTTATAAAACTAGGGAGTCCTTGTGCACTTCCTTTGCTCAGCCCGCTCCAAACTCTTTGGAGTGTACTTTCTTTTCTAATAATGGCCCTTGAACCATTCTCTACACTACTGTTCGGGCCCACTTCTGTTTCTCTGAAATGTATTTTTTTCCTCCTAATAAACTCCTTTTTCTGCAACTTAAAAAAACAAAACGAAAACAAAATTTGTGAAGATGTGACAATTTTAATATAGGTTCAATTAATTCTTTTCAAAAATCATAACACATTCTCTGGTTTGAGTCCCCCACAGAAATGCCAGACACAGAATAAACTGATTTCAGCAAAACATTCGACAAGGGCTACTCTACACTCCTTCAGCTCCACTGAGAGTTCCTTGCTCACTACAGCAGCCCAGAGTGGTCTCTCTGCCCGGACTCCCACCCCCATTTATCCTTCAAGTTGCGGCTGCCAGAGTTCTAAAGTACAGATCAGATCAGTTTGCTGTCCTGACTAGACTTTTCCAGTGGCTTTCTGTGGTCTGCTGGGAAAACTTAAAAGTGTTTAATTTGTCACTTAAGTTTCTTCATGATCTAGCCTCTGTCCACCTCCCCACCTTCTCACCAGTACCTCTTTTCTTCTCTCTGTATGTCATGATTTCATCCAATCCTCTAAGCACACGCAACTCCATGTTGCTCTCTAGATACAACAGTTGTGATGCGAATCTGGGTCTTGGTGTGATCACACCCCTGCCTAGGATGCCTTTCCTTTTGTGTTCTTGGCAGGTTTTCACACACCTTTGAGACTCCTGGGCCAAGCCACTTGGACCTCCCTGCTCTGGTTTGAAGGCCCCTCCTCTCTTTCCTCAGAGGTCCTCATAGTACCCAAGCTCACCATTCCATCCAAGCAGACTGTCCTGGGCCTGGCACATTGCAGGTGCTCAGTCAACATTTGCTGAATGAATTTAATTTAAAATGAAGCACTGTAGGAAGAATGAAAAAAGTGCTGGGTGAATTTACCATTGGCTGAACAAGCACACTCAAAAGATTGCTAAGTGCTAAGTGACCACATCTTCACCAGAACACCCCTGGCGCTGTCCTTATTTCTGTTTGCTCAACATTTTTATTATATCCCTTTTAGAGCTTGGGTTCAAATATGAATTATACCTCTTTCTAGCTGTGTGGCTTAGGTACATATCAGTTTCCTCATTTATAAAATGGGGATGAAAATGGTATACGCCACAAAGCTTGTGCTGAGGACTCAGTGAGTTAAGATGCATAAAGTGCTTAGAATAGCGCCTGGAACACAGTTCTACATAAATGCTTGTTAATAGTATTTCCACATAGCTCTTAACATCTCTACTTGACTGTTGGCTCTTCAAAGGTATAATTTGTATCTGATTAAGTTTTATTTCCTCTACAGCATTTGGCATAAAGCTTTGGAGGATGAATGACTATCACAGAAGCCTGGGGAGATCATTCAGGGCTGTGGTAAAGGGGATGGACTATGGAGCCAGGCTTCCTGGTTCCCATCCTGGTTCTTCCACTGACCATGCGTGACCTTCTGCCACAGATTTAAGCTCTTTGTGCCCTATCTCCTTGTCCGTAAAATAATGATAATCATTGGTCTGTCATGAAGGTTACATGAGATCATTTATGTAAAGCTCTTACTTAGCACAGTACCTGGCACATGGGAACAGCTTGATAAAGGTAAGTTGCTATTATTAAATATTTTCCTTTCTTGGAATATTTGCATTTTTGCATTAACTAAATCGGAGACCTATTTGGGGGCAAGTCAGCATTTTGGATCTCTTTGGTTACTTTTTCATTCTAGAGCAGCAGTTCTCAACCTTCCTAATGCCGCGACGCCTTAATAGTTCCTCATGTTGTGGTGACCCCCAACCATAAAATTATTTTTGTTGCTACTCTATAACTGTAATTTTGCTACTGTTATGAATTGTAATGTAAATATCTTTTTGTTTTCGATGGTCTTAGGCAACCCCTGTGAAAGGGTCGTTCGACCCCCAAAGGGGTCACGACCCACAGGTTGAGAACCGCTGTTCTAGAGTCTTTGCTATCATCCCAATCCTGCATATATTTGCACAAATAAGGTGGTTGGAATCCTACCTCTTTACTAGAATGGATGACTTCTCTTTCTGTCTATTCAGTACAGATCCTCCCACTAACTAAAAAAAAAAAAAAGCAACCAATTCGTTCAGATCCAAGGATGGAACCAGTCCAGAGAACTCAGGACAAATGGGGTTCTTCAACCAGGAGCAGGAGAGACTCTCCAAAGGGCTATGACTTCACAGCTAGGGCACTTAGAGGTAAAAACAGGCCCAAACAGAGGTTAAAGCGAAATACCAGAATTTCTCAGACAACTCAGCCCTAGACTTGAGCTGAACTGACCATCCCTCTGGGAGTGCTCCGTAACTGAGAGCAAGATTTAGCAAAGAAGACGGTGGAAGGTGGCCTGGTTCCTGGCTTCCTCACAGGCTAAGAGTCCCAGGGAAATGAACAGTAGAAGGAACTGAGTAGGGGTCATCTTGCAATGGCTTCTGTATCCTAGATGTGCCATATTTTTCTCCTGAAAGTTTATCTTGGAGATATTGTGAACATATCTTCTTTGCTTTTGAACCCAAGTTCAAACGTCCTTTTCATGTGACTACTTGTTAAAAGTACTTTTCTTTCACAAACTATCCAATTAAAAAATAGGCAAAGGACCTGAATAGACATTTTTCCAAAGAAGACATACAGACAATCAATAGACATGTGCAAAGATGCTCAATATCACTAATCGTTAGGGAAATGCAAGTCAAAACCATGAGATGTCACCTTCCACCTGTCAGAATGGCTATTATCAAAGAGACAACAAAGAACAACTGTTGATGAGGAGGTGGAGAAAAGGGAATCTTTAGGCACTGTTGGTGGAAATGTAAATTGGTGAAACCATTATTGAAGACAGTACAGAGGTTCCTCAAAAAATTAAAAATAGAAAAAGACAACAATTAAATAAAAAAAAGAAAAAAAGGAATGGAAAGGAAAAAAGAGGGGGAAAAATTAGAATTACCATATGACAGAGCAATTCAACTTCTGGGTATTTATCTGAAGAAAATGAAAACACTAATTTGAAAAGACATATGTACATCTATGTTCATTGTGACATTATTTACAGTAGCCAAGATATGAAAGCAATGTAAGTGTCTATCGATAGACAAATGGATAAATAAAAACATATACACAACAGACTATTACTCAGCCACAAAAAAAAAAGTCTTGCCATTTGTGACAACATGTATGGGCCTAGAGGGTATTATGCTATGTGAAATAAGTCAGACAGAGAAAGACAAATACCATATGATCTCACTTACATGTGGAATCTAAAAAACAAATGAAGAAACAAAAACAAACTCATAGATACAGAGAACAAACTGATGGTTGCCAGAGGGGAGGTGTGTCAGGGGATGGAAGGAAAATGAGAAGGGTTTAAGAAGTACAAACTTCCAGTTATAAAATAAATTATGGGTATGTAGTGAACAGCATAGGGAATAGAGTCACTAATATCATCATACTGTGACAGACGGTTACTAGACTTATTGTGGTGATCACTTCATAAGGTATAGAAATGTTGAATCACTATATTATATACCTGAAACTAATATAACATTGTATGTCAACTATAATTTTAAAAAATGAAAGTACTTTTCTTTTTTAAATCTCACTCCTCACTAACTGCCCCAAAACTCTTATGATAAGCTTTCAACTATTCTAAAATATCATCTGGCTGCCCAGTTACATTCCCTGTATCTACACAGTTTACAGTGGGCAAGGAGGAGGTGAGTTTTGAGGATCTGGGGTCTCTCCTATAATAATAACACCAGCTAACATTTATTGAGCACTTACTACGTACCGAACATGTTCCTGAATTATCTCATGTGTTCTCACAGGACGTAGGGTTAGGTGCCAGAAGGAACCCCATTTTGCATAAGAGATATCCAAGAAAGCAGAGTTGAAGAAACGTGCCCAAAGTTATACAGGTTGCAAATGATAAAATTACATTTCAAACCACAGGTGTCTGACGGGGTTGGGGCGGGGGGTTGGGGTGTGTGTGGCTGAGCTTCTAACCTGCAGTGTAGACCACTCCTCTTTTTCCGCCAACTCTGTGTTAGGATATGCTATAGTCTGCATGTTTGTGTCCCCACTAAATACATATGCTGCAATCCTAACTCCCACGGTGAAAATAGGAGGCTGGGCATTTGGGAGATAAGTAGGCCATGACTGGGACTAGTGCCCTTATAAAACAGGCCTGTGAGAACTCTAGCCCCTTCCACCATGTGAGGACACAGGGAGAAGCCAGCAGTCAGTAACCTGGAAGAAGGCTCTCACTAGAACCGGACCATGATGGCATCCTGTTGTCATACTTCCAGGCTTTAGGACGATGAGCAATAAACTTCTGATGTTTTTAAAACAGCCACCCAGGCGATGGTCTTTTGTGTATGCATAGGGCTGAGCCTAGGGCGAAACGAGGAGGGTTTGTTTCAGCGGGTCTCAACCTTTCACAGGGGTCGTGCCTAAGACCATCAGAAAACACGTATTTTCCGATGGTCTTAGGAACCGAGACACCGCTCCTCTATCCGTCTCCAGGCCCACACGCAGATATGCCCACATACGAGTACACAGCGACCCCTGTGAAAGGGTTGTTCGGCCCCCAAAAGGGTCACGACCCACAGGTTGAGAACCGCTGGTTTGTTTGGAACTCAGGATGGTCATGTCCTTCCCCAGTACCCTGAGGCCACAACCTTTTCCCAACTTGCCATTCACTTTCAATCATTCATTCAACAAATATTTGTGGTGGAGCACCTACAATGGGCCACACGCAGACCAAAGCCCTGGGGATACAGAGGTGATCTAAACCTGACAGGACTCTCCCTGACTTGAACCAACAATTACTGCTCTCGTGGAGCCTATGGTTTACATGGGACAACAGCACAGAGGGAGTAATTACACACACGTGTGCAACGGCAGCTGGGACAGGAGCTACAAGGCCGTGCAAGGGGGGAATTGCCCAGGTTTAGGGAGCTCAGAGAAGGCTTCTCTAAGTCAGTGACAAAAAAGGTGATCGCTAAAGAAAGAGGAGAAAGGAAAGTCTAGCCGTGGGAAAAACAGCATGGGAGTCCCTGTGACAGGGAGAAAGCGTAGAACATCCTGGGACTGAGATCTGACAGTGGCTAGAGGAAGCCTGACGGTGCTAAGAACTTGTTTTTTATCATAAGGGCAGTGGGAGGCCTCTGAGCCACCAACTTTGGACTCCATTCTTGAAAAGTTGTTTGGAGCCAGCAGGGCTCTTACAGCCACCACCTGGGTCTGGTACCCACGGAGAATCAGAAAGCAGGTCTTCACAGCATCAGCGTACCGATAATTAGACGGAAGTCGTGGGGATGGCCAACATGGGAATAGAGAGAACCAGGCCCTGGCAGCTTCCTGCCCCGCCTGGAAACTCGCTTCCTTTGGCCTGGGGAAAAGGACAATTCCAGGAAGACGATGGCTCCCCAGGTTGAGATGGTAATCACAGAACTTGTTTGGAACAAAGATTACTGGTACTTCTTTGCAAACAAACCAGCCCAGAATAAGGAGTCATTTTAGTGCACTCAGCAGAATTCCACAGAAGTGCCCCGTCTCTGCCTTTTCTGCCAGGTAGCACTATAAATTCTCTGCTTGAGGAGTGTGATTACATGTGGTTTCCGGGTACAAAGTTCGTGCTGGCAGTCCATAAGCATAAAGAATAGGGACTCACTTATTACTTTTGCTTCTTAAATATTATTCACTAAATTTTGTTAACAATAAAGAGTTACTATAAAATGACTTCTCAGCCTCACTCGATACAATTTCCTTTTGGTTTCAGATCCCATTTACAATGCCATTCTAAGAAAATTCACTTCTCTGAAAGGTTTTGTGTGTGTG
>NW_017731405.1:4409414-4441495 GCF_001890085.2 Hipposideros armiger | reverse complement strand
TTTATGCATTTATTTTATTTTGTCTTTCAAGTTACCCCAAGTAAGTAATTCTGATATCTCAAAGATCCTTATTGCAGCATTGGTTGTAATAGTAAAAAAATTGGAAACAGCCTAAATGTCCATTTTGTTATGCTACAGCTATACAATGGAATACTAGATGGTTGTTATAAGAATGAGGTAGCTCTATATGTACTGACATAAAGACCTTTAAGATATAGTAGCAAATGTACAAAGCAAATTACAGTAAATGATGGCCATATTTTAATAAACCAAAGGATTAATGATCTTACTATATACTATGTTTATGTATGTATAGATACATATATTTTATATAGCAAAATCTGGAATAATACACACCAAACATTAATAATGGTTATTTTTGGGGTGTATAGCCTATATTTTTACATTTGATTTTTTTTAACATACAACCTTGTATTCCTTTAAAACCATACAAAGAAGTTTTTAAAACTCCAGTTGGAAAGATTAGATTTGACCTCATGAAAGAGCTGACATTTCATGCCATCAAAAACTCTCAGAGCTGAAGAAAACCTTAAAAGTCATCTAATTTTGTAGTGTCTAAATGCAAGTTTGTATTCTAATTGCATTAGAAGTACCAGGAAAACTGTTTTTAAAGCATAGATTCTTGGTCCCCATTTTCCAGCAATTTTGAATCAGAATTTCCGGGGTGAAACCAAGAAGTCTATATTATTAAAACAATCTCCAGGTTACTCTGGTACCAAGCCAGGCATAAGAACCATTCAGTTCAACCTCCTACCCAAGGCAATAAACTGTCCTCTACGGACTTTGATGCAGATCCCTTCGGAGATAGACATTGAATGCACTATGAGAACATTCTACAAAGAAGATTTCATGTTTCTTTGATCAGATGTAGGTGGGACTCCCTTGCCCTTGCAAGATCTAGGTAAAATTGGTTCAAACCCTAACAATTTTATAGCATGTTAAAATTCGAAGTCTTCCCCAAGACGTTTGCAAATTTCAGAGAGCGAGGACAGAGAGGGAGGGAGGTAAAGGGTCCAAGTACCTTACATTGTGATGGGGGTGGGAGCACCATCTCAGTCTTGTACTGCCCCTACCTCTACAAGCATTGTGTTTGAGGGATGGGGCACTGGGCAGTATCCACAAGACAGCTGAGAACTGAAAAACGACTGACTCTCTCTCACAGGCCCTTCCCTCCTACCCTCTGCTCTAGTCACATGGACTTCACATTCTTTTCCCTCAAAGTTTCGCAAGGCCCAACTCCTCACCTCATTCAGTTTCCCGTTTAAATGTCATCTCAGAAAGGCCTTCCCTGACAACTCTATTCACTCCATTATTTTCCTTGGCTTTGTTTTTTCAAAGCTATGGGACTTCCTGTGATCTGACATATGATGTATTTATTTTTGTGTTAGTCTATCGTCCATCTCTCCACTAGGATGTATGCCCCGAGAGTCCGTCTGCTTTTTTCACTGCCCTACCCCTAGTGGCTATAACAGCACCTAGCACAGAGGTTTGAGTACTCAAAACTGTATATTGATCGATGAATGAATTAAAGAATGAATGAAGAGATGTTCTGGTTCTCCCAAAGCCATTCTGTCCTCCCAGGTCTGCCTCTATGCCATTCTCCCAGCTTCTCACTTCGGGCTGGCTTCCCTCTCTCTGCTTTCCCTTTTCTACTCACTCATCTCTCTCAGGAACACAACAAATTCCTCTTCCTGCTTCTTTTATTTATTTTTTTAATAGGCTGTTTTTCAGAGCAGTTTTAGGTTCAGAGCAAAATTGAGCTGAATATAGAAATTTCCCCCATAACCCCTGCACTCTCTCCAATTATCAACATTCCTCTCTCCTTGCCTCTTAATAGGAGTTTCTCTTACCTCCTCTAATCCTTTAAAATCTGAGAATGTTTCTGCTGCAGCAATCTCTCCAACACATATTAGACTTCTTAAGCCATTTTCTCCAATCATAGACAATTTTCTACAGGAGTAAAATTCCGTGCCAGAGATAAATAAATTATGTTTATATTCATTCAAAACCCCTCTCTCCATAACTGCCATTCAGGGGCCTTAGATGCTCCTCAGGAGCAGATGAGAACATGTCTGCTGTCTCTTCCACATGGCCACCCTGACTGAAGAGTCCTCTTCTGGATAAATTCAATGGTTCTCAATTATTGGTGCCAGGAGGTTTGGTCATGTCCTGAGTCCTTTAGGGGGTAGTCAGAGGATTATTTGAAGGTTTGATATACGAGGTCAGGCAATTAAGTTCATCAACTCATCCTAGAAAGAGTGCTACATACCTCATTGTTAAATATCACTACAGTCACCTTTGAAGTACTCCCCTTGGGAAGCTATGCACCGATGCCAGTGCCTAGTCCACCCTTCAAAGCAGTTTTGGAACTCTTTTTCTGGAATGGCCATCAGAGCTGTCATTGTATTACCCTTCATGTCCTAAATGTCATAAAATGTCTTCCTCTCAATATTTTCTTTATCTTCGGGTAAAGAAAGAAGTCATTGGAGGCCAGATCAGGTGAGTAGGGAGGGAGTTCCAATACAGTGATTTGTTTACTGGCTAAAAACTCCCTCACAGACAGTGCCGTGTGAGCTGGTGCATTGTCATGATGCAAGAGCCATGAATTGTTGGCAAAAAGTTCAGGTCGTTTTTGTCTAACTTTTTCACGCAGCCTTCTCAGCACTTCCAAAGAGCAAGCTTGGTTAACTGTTTGTCCAGTTGGTACAAATTCACAATCAATAATCCCTCTGATATCTAAAAAGGTTAGCAACATTGTTGCAACAAGTTCTCGAACTTGTCAGACCTCTTATGTCCAGGCATTGACACAATGAACTGGTATATATCTAAGTGTTGACTCAGGACTAGCAACTTCAAAAGTTTAAGTTCCCAGGCTAGTTAATACAAGAAAAAGAATGTTTCCTCATGCCTCAACCTTCATAATGTTAATAATTTAGCAGCTTGATTAAAATGACTCCCTTTTATATTTTCCCTATCTTCACCCTTTCCTCAAGGTAGATAGTGTCAGGATTGAATTAAATTGTAGGACACCGAGCTAGCATTGCAGTATTGCTTGGAGTGGGAAAGAAACCACCACACATTGGTGATCAGAAATGCTAGTGTGAAGCAGAATATTGAGAGCAGAGGGGACACACAGGAATGTGTTCTTCCATAAGTCTTCTTTGCTCATTTCTTATTAGACTAAAATTTCTTATTGATTTGTCTGGGCTTTTAATTTATTATGGTTTACATTAGTCAGTTTGAGCTGCTATAATGCCAGGTGGCTTACTTATACAACAAATAATTATTTCTCACAGTTCTGGAGGCTGGGAAGTCTAAGATCAAGGTGCTGGCAGATCTGGTGTCTGGTGAGGGCCCACTTCCTGGCTTGCAGATGGCCATCTTCGCATTTACCCTCACATGGTGGAGAGTAGGGAGGGAGAGGATGGGGGAGGGGGAGGGGAGAAGGAGAGCTCTTATCTCTTATAAGGGCACTACTCTCATCATAAGGGCTTTACTCTCACGACTCAATCACCTCCCAAAGGCCCTATCTCCAAATACTATCACATTGAGGGGTTGGGATTTTAACACATGAATTTTGGGAGGACGTAAACATGCAGTCCACAACACAGCTATTAATCTTTTACGTAGTTTCTTTAGAATGTTCCTTATCATTTTTATTTAATTAAATTAAAAAATAGAAAATATATTTTACAAGATTCAAGAAAGAAAACTATATAAAAAGGTAAACAGAGAAAAGTCTAATTTCCACCTCTAACTCTCCAACTTCTTCCTCCTTATCCCCTCATTTGAAGCCATTTTTTTTCTGTTCTTCAATTTGTAAACATAAGCAAAATGCCTATATAGTCTTTCCTCCTTTTCTTACATAAAATGTAGCAAACAGTTAAAAAGTTCTGACCTTAGTTTTTTCACTTAATATTTCACTTACTATACCTGGTGATCATTCCATATTAGTCCTCCCCATTCTGTTTTTCAGCTGCCTACTAATCTATTGTATGGATTGAACCATGGTTTATGCTGGACAGTTGGCTTGTTTCCAATTATCTTATAATCATAAACAACACTGAAACAAATAAACTTCTACGTATTTCATTTTGTATCTGTGCAATATATTTGTAGGATGCATTCCCAGAAATGTAATTGCTGGGTCAAAGGATTGTCATTTGTCTTCTAACTTTGTTATGATGTCTTTCACTGTAAAGAAGTTTCAACTTTTTATGTCAATTTTTTTTCATTTAATGCTTTTGGATTTTGCTGTACCTTCCTTGGGAAGAACTATTCTGACCCTAATTATAAAGGCATTCTTCTCTATTTTCTCCCAAGTGCTCATGGACACACATAAACACACACACACACACACACACACACACACACACACATATCTTTAACATATAGAATTCATATTGTCTGTGATGTAGGGATCTAATTATTTTCTCCCATAAAGATATCCTATAATACTTTATGCCTTATTTATGGAACTTATCACCTTCTTTCTCCTTCTGCCTGGAAAGATAAATATTAACTCTCCTACTAGACTGTGAGCTCCTGGACAGTAAATATTGTGCCTTGTTCATTTTTATGTACCTGATAGCTTCTACCACAGTCCTGGCTTATGATAGATGTTAAATACTTCCTTGATGAATTCAATAGAAAGTATTGAATGCTAGCTTTCCAATTTCAGGCATGATATAGTAAGAGAAAATAGACTTATGTTGCCATTAGAGACAGTGAAACTTGGGATAAACTCCTGAAACGCTAGTAATCTGAGAAACTGGTATAAATAATAAAAATAATTCTTGGAGGTCTCTTACAGCCTATGAAAATCCTGGGTGAAAAATGTCAGAAATATTCAAAAGCAGGTTTTATCTTATTGGTAGTGGACCATAACATAAACACATTGATGGGAGTGTGTTTCTATGACTTCTTTAGAAATCAATACTTATGAGGAAAAATTTCACTCATTCAACAAATGTTAGACATTTGTTAAGTCTAACAAATGTTAAAGAAATTGCTAATATTTAACTATTTCTTTATCTACAAAAAGCTGCAGTTTCATATGATTCCATCCAATATTTATTGAGCTCCGGTTGTACCTCAGGTAATGTGTAAATGTAGCAAGAAATGGAAGATATTTCAGTGCAAAAACAAACACGGTCCCCAACCTAATGGAGCTGAAAAGTTAGTGAGCAAGGTAGGCAATAAACAAAGTATGAAAACAAAGAAGTATAAGTAATTATAAATCTCTAGTATGTCTTTCTGATATTTGCAAACAAATATCATGAAAACTATGTTGAAGTTGCTACATATAGTTTAAAATAAAATGTAACTTTTTATTATTCTGTTTCATTCTTAATCTTCTTTATATTTTTTCTAAATTTGTTTTAATCTTATAAGCATTCAATTAAATTGTATTTAATTAATGTATTATTTTAAAGTCAGTTTTATGCGTAGTTTATAGTCACAGTGAAATTTACTTTTTTTAAGTGTACAGTTCAACAAATTTTGACAAATGAATGTGGTTGTGTAATCACCACCACAATCAAGATATAGAATGCTTTCGTCACCCCAAAAAGTTCCCTTGTGTCTTTTGTAGCCAATTGTTGAGTTGATTAACTGAACTGTCTTTTGGCAGACTGGGCTTCCCGAGACCCCTACTCTTATTTCATAGACAGTCTAGTCTTCTAGGTGTGGGGACAGAGGTCTGTCAGAGAGAGAGAGAGGAAGTCGCAGGGATTGTCACCACGCCCAGGAGATCTAGAGTTGTTCTGAAGCACCTACCTGGTCTCTCAGGCTAGGATCAACCAGCCCACATGGAGAAGCTACAATGTGCAGACATATCTGGGGATGTTTGTTCTCAACCAAGAGCTCCGACCATCGGTGTCTGTCTTCCTTTTAGCTTGCACTCATTCTCTTCAATTTGTCCCCAGATTTCTTATCTTAGCCCTCCAGATTGAGCTTTCTCTGAAGCCTTGAATTTTTTAGTTCTGAAATTCATGGCCTGAGGATGCCTGTGTAGGATGCACATATATGCTGCAAGCTTGTCAACTTCGTTTGAAAGTTCTGACCATTGGAGAAGGGGAAAGATGACTCTCATGTGTGAAAACCTCTGCAGAAAGAGATTCAGGGATGTTTTTGCTCTGATTCTATAATCAGAACTGTAACCGTGACAAAGCTCATGATTCCACTGTAGATTCAGCAGCTCTGAGAGGTGGCAATGAAACATTAGTCACAGCTTTAGCTCCTTGTCAAGTATAATTGAATGAAGAATAAATATTGCCAAGCAGTGACGGTCCATGTTACCAGCCTTTCAAACAAAGAAGCACAAGCCACTGGTGTCCTTTTCTGGTCTTCAGGATTTGCGGCCACTGTGCAGACTATTTCTTTTGACAAACAATGAATACGAGTAAATCAAAGTACCAATAATGCCTAAACAAAGTCTTACTAATAGATATAGTTATTAGATAATGAATAAATTGATAAGAACCTACTAACAGGTTTTTAATCAAGTTATTGGTTATTTAATACTACATGTATTACTATAGAGAAGTAATTCCCAAATGGAACTGATTCTTAGAATTACCTTTCGAGCTTGTTGAAAATACAGATCCCCTGCAGATCCTGACTGAGTTATCTGGGCAAGGGTCCCAGAAATTGGCATTTACACCAAACTCTCCAGTTGGCTCTGATGCAGCTTTCTAGGGCACCCTTTACAGTTGAAACTGGAAGGCCTGGCTTCTGGAGTGCCAGGATTCCAGGGTTCCACTTAACTACTGTGTGGACTTGGTTTAGACATGTCATTGCTCTGGGCCTCAGCGGCCTTGTTTGGGAAGTGGATCACAAGCAGCTTTCTGAGCAGGGCAGAAACATGGTAAGAGGTATGCTTTGGGGAGAGTGAGCTGGTGATTCCATATAGACAGGTTGAGGCCTGAGACATGGGAGCAGGAGGCTAGTTAGGAGGTAGTTGCCACAGTGTAGGCAGAGTGGTAACAAAGGATAATGGGAGGAAAGGTGGGGGTGAGGGGTGGGGTGGGGTGGTGGTCAGAGGTGAGAGGCAGAGGGGGACTCACAGGGCTTGGTGACTGATTGGATGTGGAAGGTGAGGAAGAGGAAGGGTGAAAGGGGGTAAAACCAGTCAATGGAGGCTTCATGTACAGAAATAAGGGAGTCAAGAAGGACAGATGGGTAAAACGCTCAGCAGCCCTTTTAGCAGATACTCCCTAATGGCACTGTGCTCCATTTTGGAGTTTTCCCTCCTTTCTGACTGAAGCAGGATATGTGAATGTTCTGTGGAAGAGGCAGGTGGTAGCCATCGAGCCACTGGCTCCTTCCATCTCCTTAGGCGAAAAGGCACCCTGGAACTTAATTTCCTCACTTGTAAATTACAGAGAATAGGCTAGAAACCAGGGATTCTTGTGGGATCTATGGACGACCTTCAGGGGTTCCATGCATCCCTCAAAACCGTATGCAAGATTTTCAGGAATGGGCCTATTTAAATTTCTCTGGAGAGGGCCCCGACTTTTATCAAATTCTCAAAGGAGTGAGTGACCAAAGAGGACTTAATAGCTGTTATGGATAATTTTTTTAAAAAAGCTTTTTATCATGGAAAATTTCAAATATATAAAATAAGAGGATTGGGGCGGCCGGTTAGCTCAGTTGGTTAATGCGCAGTGCTCATGACACCAAGGCTGGCTGTATGATCCTCACGTGGGCCACTGAGCTGTGCCCGCTACAACTAGATTGAAACAACTACTTGACTGGGAGCTGATGGGTCCTGGAAAAACACACTGTTCCCAATAAATTAAAAAAAAAAGAAAAAAAAGCTTTAAAAAATAAATAAATAAAAAATAAGAGGATGAGTGAGGGAATTGTACCCTTATTACTCAACTTTAATAATTGAGATGATCTCTTAAGTTCTTTTTGAAGTGTCGGTATTTCATTGCATGGTGGTACCATTACTTATATGCTTTTTTAATGTATTCCTTTATGTGGGCTTTACTCTTTAAAAAGTGGGTGTTCAAAAGAGGGAATGGCAAATTTCAGGGACCTCCTCTTAAGCCCCTCACCACTCACTATTCACTCTATAAATTTATAATATGTTGATGAGTGTCCTTGCCTCTCTCTACAGCACTTGAGCTGTTTTACTCCCACCAATTTAATTACATGCTCACCAAGAGTCAGTTGTGTCTGTTTCCAAACCTATCTGTGGCAGTTGCATTAAGTAGCATTAAAAATATGTAATTTTACTAAATATGTACCCAATGTATTGAGTAAGACGTTGAGGGCATGCAAACTGAAAAAAACCCCAACTTTCTTCTTTCTCAAATATGCTGTTAAATATTTCTCCCTGCCCATGGATGATCTGTGTAGCAGATTCCATAACTTTTCACTTCAAATCTGCTCACTTCAAATCATTAATAAACAATCTCCCTTTTAGTTCTTCAAAAGTGCAGACCAGTTTAATATCAAAGCTGCACTGCCTCCTCTGGCTTGGGCCTGACGGAGGCTTGGAATCCCATGGGGGGCACGGGTAGCTTATTATTCTTCCATCTTACTCTTCCACACCTCCTCTCCCATTCACTGTGCTGCACCTGGATATACAGGGTGGGAAGAGGGCAGCGAAGCAGAAAGGAGCGTGTGTTACCTGTGACTCTATCCTCTGGCACCAGTGCCCATGAGCGGTAGATGCCCAGGTGTTTGCTCTTTCTCTCCTGGGTCACTTCTGTGCATTCCACCATCACCAATGCTCCCTGGATGAGAAAGCTATAGATTGGGGAGTATTATAAAAATCTGTAGGAGTATGTCCTTACAGTGTTCAAGATTTTTAAGTTTCTGCTTCTCTTTAAAGGAGCTAAGGTGACATCCACTTAGAGAATGCAGGACTGACTGAAATCAGCAGGCTGTACTCAAAAAAAGTGATGAATGAACATACTTTGATATGTTAGATGCTAAAAGGAACATTTAAGGTAAATATCATTAGCACTTTTCTATCACATACATGGCAGAAATAATAAATGCTTACAACTTATTTTAAAAATGAAATGGAAGGTCTTATCTCATTTAAATTTACATTATAATTTCAAGGCATATAAAAAAATAAGGGTTCTAGATTTCCTGGCAAAAAAATATTTTTTACATCAATTGTGAGACTGCAATTTGTTTTCAGAAATGCAAATATTTTCAGAAATACGTATTTTTAAATAGGTCGTAAAATCCAGAAAACTTGGTATTTTTGTAATGTAATTCTTATTTAATTTCTGCATGCCCGCAGATATTTAATTGTCAGAGTTACGTTTCTGTAATTGTGAGGCCATTCTACAGAGGGTACAATGTTTAGTAGAGATTACAGTGAATCTCCTTCTTCTTAGCTCTTAATATTTTGTGCTGGGGAAATCTGTTTAAAATAATTATCAAGAGTAACATAAAAGGTAGGCCAAAGTGCAGTATCTCGAAGAGGCAATGACTGATGTTCTGAATGGCACATGTGGAAGATACTAGGAAGCCTCGATGCTACTTGGCCGTCTAAGTGATCCATGAGAGAGATATTCTATACTAACTTCATATTCACGCCCGGGGCTTTTAGACCATCACTGGGCAGTGCCATGTCTGTCTCTTTCTTTTCCTAGGCTGCTGCCTTCTCAAATCCTTGCAAAGTGCTGGGCACCTGATCTCCTAAGTAGTTTGGAACACAAATTCTTCCATTTTGCTCTGCCTGAGGGCAATGCTTCCTTAACTTTAGGTACTCAGGTGCCACCTTTATGGTTTTAACTCTATCTATATTATTCACTCAGTGTTTTTATAAAGCCTTACTCTGTTTCCTTAAGTACATTTACTTGAAAAGAAAACTTTATATTAGATAGGAAAACAAGTATCACATTATAGCTGGAAGGCCAGAGATGAGCCCACCTCAGAAAAACTCAGAATTCAATCATGGACTCCTGCTTATTACAACCAAAGTCTTCCAAGTTATCTTCCCAGCTGACAATGTTCTGTGTGATCTTATCTCCCCAAAACCACACTCTCTGCTTCACCCCCTTTAGCCCAGGCCCATTGACCTTCTGCTTAGGCCCTAGACTTGCCAAACTCAGTCGTCCTCTGTATGTGGCACAACCAGCTTTTTCTTGTCACTCCAATGTCAGCTTAAATGTCTCCTCCTAGAGCGGTTACTATTGGTCCAGAAACTCTTGGATACCTTTTACTAGCTCTGTTTCACCACGCTCTTTTTTTTCCTCAAAATTTCCTGTGGCACCAACAGAATATTTTATATATAGTATTTTGCTCAAAAATATTTATTAAATAGAAGGAGAACATAGATACATGGATGGATCAATACATTTGAAGAATTAAAAGTAATTAATTGACTTGAATAGTCAATTCATTAACTGATAAGACAGAAAACTTATAAATTATCCATTTGCCAGAATAGTTTTCATAATAGCAGAGAATCATTTAAGGGAATGAAACTAAGGAACATCTAAACGGGAATTACAAAGACTGGGCATCATAACCAGAGAGGGCTGTCCTGGGTGAGTTATTATAGAGGAGGAAGGGCGATCTCCTTACCTGGGGACTATCAAAAGGGAACATGAAAGACAAATTTATTTCCTCTTCATTTCCCTTAGGCAGACCTGTAAAGTATTACAGCTTTGTGTGCAAGGCAAACTGAGCCTTGAGAAAATACAAAACACAACACCAGGGTCTGCTTACCATACTTGGCAGGTTGAACACAGCTGTGGATGCCACCTGAATGGCCAATGTGGCTGTTTCAAACGATGAAACTCACACTGCCCCTGGCCTCTCAATGATTTGATTTCTGATTCCCTAGATGGAGAAGAGGCTCCCAGGGTGGAAGGCTGTGAATCATTTGACTCCACAGCTTCCTGTCTGCCCTCCTGCCAGTTCATTGATTGGGCGGAGTGCTTAGCAGTCACATTCCCGCTGAGAAAACTGCATAAGCACTACTCATTGCTCTTCTGTTCTTTCAGACACAAGTGCACAGACTGAGTTCTAACAGGAAATGAGCTCCAAGAGTCATGGCATTAATCTAACCTATTGATTGCACTGTTCTGGTTGCCTTTTCTGAGAAGACACATTACTGTGTTGCAAGGTGTGGAAGCTGCTGATGCTTGTAGGAAACAGACGCTGGAACAAGATATAAGCTCAGACTGAGGTAACAGGTTGTGGGGAGCCAGTGTCTCTTGTGTGCCTGCCACCAATTCCCCAGGCCTTCCTGGCCTGGGTGGCCCATTGGTGGCCAGCCCATTTGGGGCTTTGGCTGGTCTCAAATGTGCTTGTGCTCACTGCATCACACTTGAAGCATTTAAAGAAACTCAGCACTGTGAGTGACAAAACAGGGGACAGGGAGAGAGGCAGGATTGGGGCATTTTGCTCACTCATGGCCTCCACCAGCATCCTCCAAATCTTCCTGAAATAAACATTCAAGCTATATAAATATTTGTTTCTTGCTATGTAAATGCAGCTTCAAAATAAGTCCCTCAATATCTCTTCCAACCATGAGGCTGCCCCTAAACCCCATCTGGAAAGGAATTCTGAATCAGGGGACAAACTGGCACAACCCTTTTCTCTAAGAGAAGTCTTATGCACTAGAGTAGTATGTTTGACATCAATGTATCCAAAGATACCTGCTTTTTCCCTGTATTCCAGGTAGGCATATGAAAGACTGCATTTCTGTCTCTTTGGAGTTGGACAGGGCCAAGTGACTAGTTATGATGGCTAATGTAATGACACACTTCATTTCCATGCCCATGTGTGATTTTCCAGGCTCTTTCTTGCCCCAGTGGAGAAGGCCTATGCTGAGGCAGAAAGGCCAAAAGATTGAAGCAGCCCAGATAACTCAGTCACCACTCAGAGGAGAGCTGTGCTAGAGAGCTGCCTGGACCCACAAAGGACTTTGCATAAGAGAGAAATAAACTTTTGTTGTACGCAGCCCCCAGGGTTTTGGGAGGCTATTACTGAGGCATAACTTAGCACATCCTTACTAATATAAGGAGCAATGTTCAATAACCTGCCTGTTAATTGTCCTTTGATCCTGTCCTTCCTCTCTTTTAGCCAAGTACTATCTTCCAAGCTAGACCTCTCTCTTCCACTCCTTTCCCAAGCCAGGTGATCCTTCCAGACCTTTCTTCCAAGCCAAATCTTCCTCAGACCCTGTTCAGTGTAGAGCTTATGCTTAACCACTCAAACCTTAGGACGCTGCAGACGCGAGCATCTTACTCAGCCACATTGGCCTAAGCAGGAAATTCTGCTGCAAACTCATCCAATTATTTCATGAAATAAAACATTGTAAGCCTCCTGGAGAATTAGTTTGAGTATCTGGGGAAGAGAAAATATAGGACTCTCTTCACTTCCTAAGTATCTTTACCTGACTAAATTGTGAAGTAGGTCAAGTCTGTTTTTACTAGGTGAGGATAAGAACTACTCTCCCTTTTCCTGACACCTGTAAGTCAATCTTAGGAGTTAAAATGGTGGTGTAAAAATATAGTTGCTTTTTCTTTTCCTGTAAAGTTAATACCTAAGTGCCCGGAGGCTCTGCCAGTGACCCAAAAATGAACCGCCAAGCTTTTGCCCAGAAATTGCCAAACAGAATGTCTCCTTGGCCAGGAAGTCAGGATTGCAGTCTTGTGACCAGCTCCATCAGTCTGTAAGAAACTGCCCACTCCCACCCCATGGCTGCTGGGAAAAGGCTAGGAATTAGCTGGATCTTCCTTCTCTCTAATCACCTCTCAGCTTAGCCCAACAGGATAAGCAAAACAATGATTCTTCCATACGCTTTCAGAAATCTACTAAAATGACCTTTGAAGTTAGTGAAGAAGTAAACGTCAATTGGATGCTATGTCCACTCTCTATTTTAACTTAATTACAAGGAAATAACAAAAAAATCTCCTTCCAGGGGCTTAAACAATTAGCAGTTTAATTGATGATTTCTCCTTGACTTAAAATGTTAGACCTTCAAAGACCTCCCTGAAGGTGAGAAGTAATTCTCAAAAAGTTCCAAAATGTTATCCCTGTCCTCAGGACACAAGACTCTTTATCAGCTATAAAGAGGTTAGAAAGCCTTTGTGGATGTATACAGGCAAAGAGGCCCCAGGGCAGAGACAAAGCTGATCTGATCTTCTGTAGGGGACACTCTTAATTGTCTCAGTGGGAAACGCTTTTTGCTACCTGTCCAATGTCCATCCGGTGTCCCCATCCTCTTCCTTGTCCATTCCTTTTGGGGTGGCAATATGCCCTTTGGTGATAAAGCCTACCTAAAATAAGCCAATCATGACGACATTGTTCCCTGCTTTCTCATACTCACTTGCAGATAAGAATGGCCTCATTACAGCCAATGAGATATAAGGGTAAGTTTGCTAGGGGAACTTTGGGGAAAATATGTCGCATTTGTAATGAAATGGACAAGCATGGCTGGTATCAAATCCTGCATTAAATGTAAAGTTAAAGCTTAGTGATATAATAGCCATCTTGTGAAAATTAGGCCCTGAGCATGAGGGAAAGTTTCAAGAGAAAGATGAAGATGCTCTTCCCCTCAAGCTTAAGACAGAGTGACAGGGATGAGATTTCCCAATTTACCGGAAGTGAACATAAAATAAGACAAAATGAGACATCAGGCAATGAAAAACAGTATTACATGAGAGGCTTGAAAAAAATGTGAGCCCTATGATTGCCCCAGATTACTGTCTTGAGAGAGTTTCCAGGATGTAAAGCAGGGAGGGGAAACCTGCAGAGTCCAGCAGGCTCCCTGAGTGCGGGTGATAGAGCCACGTGTCTGAGGAGACCACAGCAGCTAGAGTTTGTAGGACAGAATACCAGAGAAGAGAGGGCTACACATAGAGAGGAATTCAGAGATCTGCAGAGGGTCCTCCTTGAAATCAGCACATGCTTTTAAGACAATTACCTACGACCGGGAAAAGAACCAACCAAATGGATTATGGTATGTTGCCTGATCACATGGAATTAACATAGAAATTAATAACAGAAAGATCTCTAAAAAATCCCCAAATATGTGGAAACTAAACACTGTTTTAACAACGATGATCTTTGAAAGACACAAATTGTCAAAGCTCACTCAAAAAGAAATAAATAACATAAATAGCTTTTTAATCTATTAAATAAATTGAATTTGAAATTAAATATGCTCCCATAAATAAAACTCCAGGTCCAGATAGCTTCACTCAAATTCTACCCAATGTTTAAGGAAGAAATAATACTAATCCTACAGAAACTCTTCCCCAAAAGATTGAAGATGAGGAAAATATTTTTGAAGTCATTCTGAGGCCATCATTATCCTGAGAGACTAAAACCAGACAAAGACATCACAAGAAACCTGTAGTCCATTATCCCCCATGAATATAGATGGAAAGTTCTAAGCAGATAATAGAAATGAGACTGGTTTAACATTTGAAAAATCTATCAATGTAATTAACAATATAAACAAACTAAAAACAAAATAGCTCTATATAATCATCTCAGTAAAGGCAGAAAAAACATTTTTAAAAATTCACCATCCATTCCTGATATAAATGAGGAAACAGAAGCCCAGGAAAGTGAAGGGACTTGTCTAGTCTGTTAGGAGACCCAGGACAAGAACCACAGTTGTCCTAACTCCCCAAATGGGGCTCTTTCCAGTACGACATATTGCAGTCTGCCATCTCAATTTTTAATTTCTAAATTTTATTTTCTTAAAACAACAAAGAAAAAATGCAGAGTGAAATTTAATGCTTACAAGTGGAATTACCTAGAGGAGCAGTTGTATGTTTTATAAATGAGGCAACAGAGCCTTGTGGTACAGGAGAGAAAAGTGATATTTTCTCCTAGAGTCACAACACAAATGTTAAACACCGGTCTCTTGAGGCAAGCACAGGAAAATGACACCACTTGCCCTAAATAATTCTCAAACCTAGATTTGCTTCCAGGAGTCAACATCTGCCTCTGTTAACTGCTCCTTGGCATGCATGTGCCTGGAATAGCAGCAGACACTTCACTCCCGAAGTTTCCAAGGCTATTTACATGTTAAAACTGAAGTGTAAGAATTTAGTCATTTTGTGTTAGTTGACATTTTTAAAATGGCATGTCTTTTTTTGTAACTTAAAACCACATTTATTTTAGTTAGGCTTAGTCAGGAAGAGCTGGAAGTTTGTTTCATTCCGTAATGGTTCTTGTCTTTGAGCAAAGGCCAAACAATGAAAATTCTAGCTGAGGTAGAATAAGAAAAAGAATATTTCACCAATTAATGGGTGACTGAAAACCTTACTGGCTTCACATGCTATCAATGTCCTATATGTTAAACAAAAGTTAGGAATATAGCTTTCGCCCGTGTAGTTGTTTAACTTTCTTTTTCTAGAGCATGGCACAATGCATATACCTCCTAGAACTTTCCAGATGAGGGAGACTAATTTCTACTAATCTTTCTTCACAGGAAGAGTGACTGTAAATCTGGGCTCAGAGAGGATGTTGGAATGTCAAAGCAACTTGGGGAAAAGTTACTGATATGATTTAATTTTGAAAAATATAAATGAACTATAAGGAAAGATGAAAGGAATTGAAATTACTCAGCCTCAATGACAAGTTAAGAGATTATTGACTTTCTTTTTGGTATTAGTTTCCAGCCTTCCTGTCCAAATTTTGCTATAATTTCTCCTGACGTTAATTACAATGTATGGTAGACCCTGATATTTCCCTACTTGATATCCACTCCAGCTTCTCCCTCATAAACGGGATCACGGTTTTGTTTAGGCATGGCAGTGTGCCCAGAAAAATTACTTTTCCATATTCTCTTGTGGCAAGGGGTGGCCGTTGATACTCATCTGACCATTAAGACATAGCTAAGAGTTTCTGGGAAAGCTTTTTTCCCCTGCCCTCCAGCACCCCCTTCCTCCACACCTCGTTTTCTGACACATGGACAGGAAACAGCCACCTGGAGATACATGTAACAAGCACGAGGTAGCCATCTACCTCCCTGAAATCCTGTTTCAGGAAGAATGTTTCGCAGGCATCTCTATCACAACATACTCAGAAGGGAACTCAGAATCTTTCCATTTCTCATTTTAGAATTTCCTATTTTGGTAAATGGCATCACCACCCATGTTGTTGCGCTTGTCAGAAACTCAGAAGTTATCCTTGACTCATTCCCCTCATTCCCAAGCCCCCACAATTCTACCAACCAAATATTTCCTCAGAGGCTCCTTGCATTCACTTTTTTTTCTTATTGTGGTAAAATGCACATAACAAAATTTACCATTTTGACGTGCAAGTTTGGTGACATTTACTACATTCACAATGCTGTGCAAACATGACTATTATCTTTTTCTAAAATGTTTTCATCACCCCAGGAGTAAACTCCATGCCCACTAAGCAGTACTTCCCACTCTTCTCTACCCCCTGCCTCCTGGCAATCACTATTTGCTTTCTGTCTCTATGAGTTTGTCTATTCTGAATATTTCATATAAATGAAAGAGTATAATATGTGTCTTTTTGCGTCTGGCTTCTTTCACTCCACATAATGTTTTCAAGGTTCACCCATGTTGTATCATGTAGCAGTACTTTGATCCCTTTCATCGCCAAATAATATTCCATTGTACGGATATACCATTTTGTTTATCCATTCTTCAGTTGAGAGATATTTGAGTTGTTTCTACCTTTGGGCTCTTGTGAACAGTGCTACTATGAACCTTTGTGTACAAGTTTTTGTTTGAACACCTGCTTCAATTTGGGGGGGATACCTATAAGTGGAATTGCTGGGTCTTATGGTAATCTACATTTAACTTACTGAGGACTTGCCAAAAGTTTTCAACAGTGGCCGTACCATTTTATGTTCCACCAAAAATTGGAGGGCTCCTATTTCTCTACATCCTCATCACATTTGTTATTTCCTGTTTTGTTTCATTTTAATTACAGCCATCCTAATGAGTGTGAAGTGGTATCTCACTGTGATTTTGATTTATATTCCCCTAGTAACTAATAACACTGAGCATATTTTCAAGAGCATTTCCCAATGTTTACCTGACTTTTTTGGTTTATTATTGCTGCACTGTAAGAGTTCTTTATATATTCTGGATATTAGACTCTTATCAGATATATGATTTGCAAATATTTTCTCCATTCTGTGGGTTGTCATTTTACTCTCTTAGTAGTGTCCTTTGATGCACAAAAGTTTTAAATTTTGATGAAGTCCATTTTGTCTATTTTTTTCTTTTGTTGCATGTATTTTTGGTGTTTTGCATTTACCTTTAATCCATTCTCAGAGCAGAATAATTTAAGTGATTATCACTCTCATGCTTACCACTTTCAATAACTGCCCACTACACTTGGAATAAAGTCCAAAATCCTCTCGTTGGACTACAAGGCTCTTCATGATTTGGTCCATGTCTTTCTCTTTAGTCTCATTTTTCCACATTTTCCCTCACTTTCTTTGCCTTTGGTTTCTCAAGTCTGCCAGGTTCTCTTTAATCTCAGGACCTTCTTACATGCTATTGCTCCTGCCTGGAAGGTCCTCCTCACCTCGTCTATATTTAGCTAATTCCAGTTCATCCTTTAGGTTAAGTTTCACCTCCTCAGGAGCCTTCCTTAACCCGCAGCCCCTGCCTTGTTCCAGCTCGTGAGAGGTGTGGAGTTTTGTCAGCTGGATGCTAAAACAGCCATTAGTAGAGATTAAATGATGTTAACACAGTTAAACACATTATATTAAAAACAAATATAATAAACACTTGAAACTCATTATATCCAAACTATTTTACTCCATGCTTTTGAGGCCATCTATTGACCTCAATGTACATTGGAAGTACAATGTACTGGTTTGCTACTGTGCATCTTGTCCCAATTCTTGCTTTGTTGACAGGGATAGCTTGAAATCAGTCATGGTGGAAGTACTGAGCAAAGGCTACAAATCAGGGATTTTTTGGTTTTGGAGAGCAGGTGTTAACATTTACCAGCACATCACCATCACATCTCCCATTACATGCTGAGATGGCACCCTGAACATTTCTCTTTGGTCATTTCTACGCTTGTAATCTTTTAATCTATTATTTGAAATAGTGTGTTTAATGCCTGTGTTTCTCACAAGAATGCGAACTCTGTGAGGGAGGCATTGGGATACATGTTGCTCCCTACTGATCTCTATATTCTCAGCACCTAGCACAGTTTTTAGCACATAATGATTTTGTTGCCAGATTGTCAATGAGGCCCAAGAAGCAAATGCCAGAATTTTAAATATAGATGGATTGATGGCAGGGATTCTAGGAGAGTATGAAAGTTTCCATTTCACTGACTCGGCTATCTTAAGGATTTAAATATTGATGATCATTTAATTATGTTCTAAAGTTTACCAGACTTAAACATTTTTTTGATGCCTTTTTAATTAGAAGACAGTTAGTGATGGCCAAAGGCGATTTTCACCTTGCCTCTACATAGGCATACCCTGTGTGTTGGTTTCCTGATGTCATTTGCAGCTGCTAACTCTAACCTCTGCTTCTATCTTCACACAGAGTTCTTCCCTTGTCTTTTCTCACTGGTCTTCTTATAAGGACATCAGATATATGGGGTTTAATGGCCCACTCTACTCCAGTATGACCTCATCTTAACTAATTGCATCTGCAAAGACCCTATTTCCAAATAAGGTCACATTCTGAGGTACTGGAGGTTAGGGCCTTAACATATCAGTTTTTGAGACATAATTCAACCCATGACATCCTGCAAGCATTTCCCATTTCATATGGTTCATGTCCAATGTGTTAATACCAACTGGACCCAGCAGACTGCAGCCTGTCTATTCAGCTTCATGTGATAAGTTTATGGGGCTCTTTACTTCCTCTATCTCCAGAACTTGCCTTCACTACCAGGGGAGGGAGCCCCAGAATCTCAAAATGACCCCAAGTCCAAAAACAATCATTATGTTTTCTTCAGTTTGATTTAAAGATTTAAGTAAAACTACCCACAGGCCATTATTGCAGGGGTTGGAAGCTGGCATCAGGACACAAAAGTATACTTTCCAGCCCTTGGCTGGGATACCCGAGAAGAGGGCGCCAACAGCCATACCATCCCTATATATGCATTGAAATGCTGACCGTGATCATGACCCTCAGGACATTGTCAGTGACAGAGGGGCTGGGGAGAGCTAGGCCCAGCTCTCCACAGAAGTCATTTCTCCATAGAAGCAGATTTTATTTCTACGTCTCTCTAGGGATATTTACTTCAGTAAGCACTGGTACAGGTTTAGCGATTGTAGAGCCAGAAAGATCCAGATAAGTTATCTGGACCACCCCTTTATTTTATAAAACGAGAAGCCCAGAGAGGTGAACTAGTGCCCAGGGTCACCAAATTAGAGAGTCGTCTCTCTCCTGGTTGGGTGCCTGGGCCCATGCTCTGCTAGCAGGTTTGCAGTATGAGGTTCATGGCTGCGATGACCTATCTTCTACCTCTGTTCAAACTTAAGGTTGAAAACCCAAGGGAGGGCTAGAGAGAGCAGACAAGTGTGGACACGCTGTCTGATACCCAGGAAAGGACATGCCTGTGATGATTTCCTAATGAGAAGAGAGTAACCTAAATATTCTAATTTTTTTTCTGGCCATTACAACCTATTGAAATAGTTATCATTAGTCACTTTATAGGAAAACAAACCATACTGGACTATTAATGAGGAAGATTTAACTGTGACTAGCAAAATTCGATCATCTTTGCGATCAGTTCTGAAGGCATTGAATTTAGGGTTCTATAATCTAATTTCATTTTACTTAGAGATTTAGGAATTACACACTGTGAAGTCTGAGCAGGAAAACCGTTATCATACACTACGCCAATACTCTTATATCCCAGAGTCCAATACAGCTATCATTCTATACTCCAGTGAAAGTAATTGAATTGAAAGTGATTATCATAATTATGTTCTCTGATTTTTAAAAAAGGCTCTGGAAAATGTGTGGTTAAAAGTGGAAGAAGATTAGTCATTGCACAGCTTATTTTTTTCAATTCTTTTACTTTTAACCTATTTGCTTTTATAGTTTATGTAGGTTTCTTGTAGACAGCATATATATGGCTTGTTTTATACGATTTAAAGGTTCTTTGGATGGCAGGACACTACAGAATGACGCTTGTATAACTGAAAGGCAAAACTGTTACTTACAAAGGAGAGCAGCCTGCCTGGGGTAACAGCAAACTGGAGCTGTAGGGGACAGTTTCTGCATGGTAACTGGGGCAGGGTTAGCCAGGTTTCCTGGGCTCCCAGTGGACTGGCTACCTGAAAGAATTTCAAGGACTCCAGGGGCATGTGGGGTGTCCCTAGTTGTCTGGCTCCTGGTCAATTAGGGCTGGTGCATAGTAGTCTGGAGTGTGACCCCCCCTATTAAAGGGAGTGGTTGGGATGTGGATTCAATCAGCTGCCCAAGGGGGAACTGACTGGCCTCTAGCCAGGGCCTCAAGGTTGGAGCAAAGTATCATTTAAAAACAAACCAACAAAAAAAACCAGTATGACATGGGTTTTGCCTTAAAAAAAAAAATCAAGAGTGATAATGTCTACCTTTAATTGGAGTGTTTAGATAATTTAGTTACATTTAATGTGATTATGATTATGGTTAGGTTTAAGCCTGTTATCTTGCCATTTGTTTTCTATATTGTTATTTCCCCCCTTTTCTTCTTTTCCTACTTCCTTTTAAATTAATTTAGCATGTTTTATGATTCCATTTAATCTCCACTATTGGTTTATTAGTCAAACCTTGCTGTTGTCACTTATTTTTAAATATATGCTCTAGAGTTTACAGTATATGTCTTTAATTTATCACAGACTCCATTCAACTAAAAGTATATTTTAAGAATTTTATAACAGAATGCTTCTATTCCCCCAAAACCGCCCATTCTATTGTTGTTATAAATTCTACTTTACAGATATTTTAAACACTGCAATACATTTTTTTTTTAAGATTTTATTGGGGAACTGGGGGAGGGAAACAGACAAGTTGCTGTCCTTTTGTTCTTCAGTCTAGTTGTGGAGGACGTTGCTTCACTGGCCCAAGTTGGCACCATCATTGCGCTCTTCCCAGGCGAGGCAGATCAGTCGCCGGCTTCTGGATGGCTGCTCACGCTGGCTGCTGGCTACACACGGTAGCTCACAGCAGCCCACTGCAGCAGGGGCTGCAGCCTACGCCGTCGCTGGTGACTCACGGCAGCCCAGCTCCAGGTTGAGCTGTTGTTCAGCATCTTAGCTGTAGAGGGCAGTGTCACTGGCCCTTGTATGTGGGATCCGAACCGGGGCCCTCTGGCATCCCAAGCGAGTTCTTAACCATCGCGCCACTCGGCCGGCCCTCTTAGTCTGTTTTTAATGACTGATTTCTCTCCTGGTTATGGGCCTCGTTTTCCTGCTTCTTCATATGGCTAGTGATTTTTGACTAGCTGTCAAACATTGTGAATTTTATATCACCAAGTACTGAATTTTATATTCCTTTAAAGAATACTAAACTTTTCTTTCCTGGCAGGCACTTTAAATTACTTGTGGATTAGTTTGATCCTTTTGAAGTTTGTTTTTCAACTTTTTAAAGGGAGTTCTAGAGTGTCCATTATTCTAAAGCCAATTTAGCCCCACTTTTCAGGCATGACCCTTCTGGGGTTTCTACTGAATGCTCCAAGTATTCAATGAGACGTCTCCACTATGACTGGTGGGAACTTGAATGGTTTTCAGCTCTCTGTGAGATCTGAGAAATATCTCATGGCTCCCTACCAATTATTCTTTTCTTGGAAGTTGCTGTTGTCCAGCCTAGTGGAATTTCATCATAGGCATAAATAGATTGGTATTTAGCCTACATATCAAAAGAGGCCCTACGCAAATTTCTGGAGATCTGTATAATTCCTGCCTTTTAAGTACTCTGTCCTGAAAATTCTAGCCACCATGACCTCTCCAAACTCCCATTCTTGTTTTGGTTTCTCCTTCCTGTCTGGGTATTACTACCATTTGGGCATTACTTCCAGGCAGAGAGCCTCGCTGGTGGTAAGGCTTACCTCACTTGTTTCCTTTTTGTCAGTTCTATGCTGCCTGCTGTCCAATGTCTGGAAATAGTTTTTTCCTATATGTTTACCAGTTTCCTAGTTGTTTATGGTGGGAAGGTACTCCTGGATCATCTTATATTGTTATCAGTGGAAGTACAAGTAGGTGTCTCACTCCTAAATTTGAATTTTCAGGAATGGATCACCAGATTGAGGGAACCTCCAATATGAAACACAGAGGCTAAAACACAGGGAATAAAAAACCAAAGAAAAGAGATAATGCAGAAAACATTTTTAAAAAATTTATAGGTAAAACTCTCGAAGAGACCTAGAAGATAGTCCATCGCTGAAATCACAGAATGCCATGAAAGTATTTTTAATGTAGTGGATAAAAAAGCTTTTGAGGGCTGGCCAAGTGGCGCGTTGGTTAAGAACTGGCTTGGGACGCCAGAGGGCCTGGTTCAGATCCCACATATGAGGGCCAGTGATGCTGCCCTCTACAGCTAAGATGCTGAACAACAGCTCAACCTGGAGCTGAGCTGCTGTGAGTCCCCGGTGCCAGCATAGGCTGCAGCCCCTGTTGCAGTGGGCTGCCGTGAGCTACCGTATGTAGCCAGCAGCCAGTGTGAGCAGCCCTTAAGCCGCCGTGAACGGCCGTCTAGAAGCGGGCAACTGATCTGCCTCGTCGGGGAAGAGCACAATGATGGTGCCAACTTGGGCCAGTGAAGCAACGTCCTCCACAACTAGACTGAAGAACAAAAGGACGGCAACTTGTCTGTTCCCCTTCCCCCAATTTCCCAATAAAAATCTTTAAAAAAAAAAGCTTTTGAAATTAAAAAGATGCTAGCAGAAATAAAAATTTCAATAGAAGGCATCAAAGGTACAACTGAGGAAAATTTTCAGACAGTTGAACAAAAAGACAAGGAGGTAGAAAATATAAGAGGAGAGACGAAACTGTTGCAGAATTGATCAAGAGAGCCCAAATTTTCAATTAAGAGAATCTCTAGAAAAACAGAAAAGGGAAAAAATAAAATAAAATAAAATAAAAAGGAAGAGAGAAAATTATGGAAAAAGAAAATCTCCCAGACCAAGGACTATGGGCCTCTAGATTTAAAAGGACCACTAACTGCCCAGCTCAACGAATTAAAACAAGATCCACACCAAGGTAAACCATGCAAAATCCCAGGACACCTGATAAAAGAGAAGCTTTCAAAAGCATACAAAACATCAGGAATTTGAGTGGCACAGCAGCTTAGGAAGTTAGAGGACCATGGGCTAATGCCTACAACTTCTGAGAGGACATGATTGTCACCCAGGATTTCATACCCCTATCAACTTCATATGAAGATATAATGAAGACGTTTTCAAACATGCAAGGTAACAGAAATTTTACCTTCTATTTATTTTTTTCTCTTCCTCACTCCATTCATCAGAGTGAAAACACAGAGAAAGATTCAGGGTCTAGAAAAATGGGGACTCTCAAGCAGGAGACAGTGGGAAGCCAAAACAATGCTGAAGGAAGCTTCCCAGTGACAGCTTGTGGCAGGCCTGGACAACAATCAGTGATCAGTGCAAGCTGGAGCAGGACAACAAGGGATTGTTCCCCCCCCCAAAAAAAAAAAAAAAGGTGGAGGGCAGTGCTCATTATTTACTTGTTATGACTCCACTGCCAAGGGTATTATTTAGCATGTTATTTAAAATTAGGAAGGCAAATATGAAAAGATACATGAAAAGATTTGAAAATGGTTGCTTCTGGGTAGTGGGAATTGGAGACCATGAGGGTGTTGGGGAGGTGACTTACTTTTTTATTTTAACCTTGCACTTCTATTTGATTTTTAAAACATTATTCATGTAGTACTTTGATAAATGAAAAATAATAATGAAAGGGAAAGAGGCCTAGGACCCTAAGTTCAGAAACACCAAACCCATTCCTGGCACAAATTCTTTCCTCATCCCCCAAGGGATGTGAGTGACTGCTGTGTGAGGTCAACTCAGGTCCAGAGCATGGTCTGGACCAAACACCAAGGTGTGCTAGACCCCCTGAAAACTAAAGTATCCTGTGTGAATTTATAAGAGACTGTACCAGGAGGCCGATTTAGTAGTTTACAGTGAGAAATAGAACTGTCAAGGATGATTGGAAATTCATGTTAGCAAGTCTGCACATTCTCTTCTTAATATATAAACATACTCGAGAAGTCTAATTACATTTAGAAGGCTGCTTGGTAAAGAGGGAATCAAAGTGAAGGGCATGCTAAGTGCTCAGAAATATTTCAGTCAGACCCGATAGCCTGGTGACTTATCCTGCTCCTTTAATAGCTACCAAAGATTAGCAAACTTTTTCTGTAAAGGACAAAATGTTCAGCGTCTTTAGCTTTGCAGGCCAACTCTGTTAAGACTAGTCAACCCAGCTTTCACAGAGCAGCCTTAGATGGCACGTAAACGAATGGTGTGGCCGTGTTCCAGTAGAACTTTTCCTGGGTGCCCCACAGACGAGAGCTGGGTTAGCACTGCCTGCTAGCACTGTCACCCGGTCAGTTGGGGGACTGACAAATACTTATTCTGACACTCCTTTCTCTAGCTTTCCTCATGTCAATAATCTTTTATAATGTCTTTAAACTCTGAGACTAGAGAAAAATTGATCTGATTTTAGTTCTAAATGATAGCATCTGGGTTAGATACAGGGAAACATCTTAAAGTGAAGAAGAGCTGATCAGTCTCCAAATCAGTCTCCATGAATGTTACCAGGGGGTTTTTCTGTTTCCATAGAGGCAATGGGGTGTACCAATGAGGAAAGTACCGTATTTGCCGGCGTATAAGACGATTTTTTGGCCCTGAAAAATATGCCTCCAAGTGGGGGGTCGTCTTATACGCCAGGTACACTTCAGATAGACTGCCCATAGTGCTTGCCCCATGCCATAGTGGCCTCCCGATGCCCGCCCACTTCATTCCACATACCGTTCAGGCATCAGCAGCGCTGCTGGGTGTATGCTCGGCTGTTATGCGATTTTGCTGTTATGCGATTTTACCACACTCGCAAAATCGCACACAGCCGACCATACACCCAGTATGATAGCGCAAAATCGCGAATCGCGATACCATACTGGGTGTATGGTCGGCTGTGTGCGATTTTGCGAGTGTGGTAAATTCGGGTTACCGTATATTTCTTTACATATGCATTGAAGATTCGCGATTTTGCGCTATCATGGTGCCTGTTAGAATGTTGAAGAGCTCGTACTTGCGCACTAGTGAGGTCCCAGGGAGATGCTGATGCAAGGGTGGACCAGACTGCTATAGTGACAGGGCGGGCAAACAGGGAGCAGGGACCAATCAAATCAGGCTTTGTATACAGCCAACAGCCAACCACAATACTGCACCATTGTACAGTACAGCATAGAAAATGTCGACCAGTCAAACCCCTATCATCCCTATCATGGCACCAGCCAAAAGAAAGAAGTATGATGCAAATTTTAAACTGAAAGTTATAAACTTTGCTAAGGAAAATAATAATTGTGCTGCTGCAAGACAATATGGAGTAACAGAAAAGATGGTTCGGGACTGGAAATCAAATGAGAAAGCATTAAAGAGTATGCCAAGGGGTAAGTGTGCATTAAGAAGAGGCACCCCACACTGGCCAGAACTCGAAAAACATGTAGCAGACATGGTGGCTCAACATCGCCAAAACGGTTATGTGGTGACACGAAATACAATAGGCTTGTTTGCACTTCAGTGGGCCAAATCAAATCTGATATTGTTTTACCTTTTATTTGGTGTGTGGAAGGTGTGCGGAAGAGGGGGTAGTCTTATACGGCGAGTATATAACAAACTCTGTGTTTTGAGTGGAAATGTTAGGGGGTCGTCTTATACGCCCAGTCGTCTTATACGCCGGCAAATACGGTTCTTGCGTCTTCCAGAGAGAGCAGAAATTCCTTCCTTTCTTCCCTTCCTCCCCAAGCCTCCGTAGTTTTGCTCATTGTTGTTACACCTTCTTTGTCTTTACCTAAATGGTATGCAGATCTTTTTGAGATACATCATTATTAGCACCTTGTGATTTGCAGCTTTCCTTTGAAACATGTTTGCAGTGTCTGTGATCATTGGGACCAAAAGGCTGCCAGTATCACATGTGAACTGGTGTTGAGCTACAACGAGCTCCATTCGCAGAGATAAGTGATTTAGGTCTATCTGCAGGGAAAGCACCCTGCACTCCCTGAAGGGTGACTCTGCCTCGGCCTCATGAGAGGGCATGATGCTATTCCTAAATGCTAAATGAAACTATGAATATTTTCCTTATCCCCTCAGAGTCACAGAGTCGCAATGTCAGAGAAATGGCATAGGGCCTGGTAACTCAGGAATGGGAATTGCTTCCGTTTCCTAATCCCTAGTATTGATTCCACAAACATGCTTGCCTGGGATTTTATCCTGGGGTTACCCAGGATATGTTTTTGAACAACTGACTCCCTTTTAGAAATTCATATTATATCGATCCAGAGGACTGGCTTCTCACTGATCTCTGGGCCCAATGACGTTATAAATTGGAAGGGGATTTAGACCATTCGTGCACTCACAAACAGGCCAGGTGCTCTGGAAAAATAAAATGTATTCATTTAAGAAATATATATTTTATGCGCACTGTGTGAAAGGTGTTATGCTAAGTGGTGGGAACTTTGCTGTTAGCAAAACAAAAACTCATGATCTAATGGAACAGATGTTATCTAGGATTCAGAGTGAGGGAACACACACAATAAACAAATTTATAATGAGTCAGGAGGTGATAAGAGCTAATAAGAAAAATAAAGTAGGACAAAGGATAGAGGTTTCTCAGTTGGGAGGGGTTGGTGTGTTAGTGAGGTGGGGTGGTCAGGGAAGCCTTCCAGAAGAGGTGCTATTTGGGCAGAGACTTAAACGTAGTGAGAGAGGAAGCCATGTGGATACAGGGGAAGAGTCTTCCAGGTAGAAGAAATACCGACTACAAAGGCCCTGAGGGCTGATGGGGTTTTAACTCATGAAGACGACTGAGTGAAGACGTGGAAATGCTAATAATGCCATTGAAAAAATTATTGCTTGCAGTTCCTGAGACAATAGTACATGCCATGCCTTGCATTTCCACATGGGGAAGAAACAGGTTTGGTCAGGTGGAAGTGGAATGAAGAGAAAGCCCAGCCCAAGCCTTGACTGGGGTTTTCAGAGCAAAGAGGAGGCATGGCAAAGGAAACAGCTGGTTGGCTTGTTTGAATAATGTTGGTGGGCTGTAGCTACAGACATTTTCTCTAGTTGCTTGGTACCTGGTGCTGGGCTGATTTAGGACAGAGGAAATATTGGACAGGTATGTGAGAGTTAGATAGGAGGTGGTTCAGAGACATGGGCCCCAGGTCTCAGGGGGAGATGTAAGCAGTTTTGAGCCTTAGTTTGGCCCTGTGATGAATGGATGCTAAACAAACAAATACAGAATCTAAGAAAACACAGTGAGAACACAAGTACCTAGGGTCTTGCAGATCAGGTTAAAATTCCTACAGCGTGCAAGCCAGCTGTATCTGGGAGCGGCAAAAATCCTTCCACTCACCACAGACCAGCCCACAACCACAATAGAGTATGACAGTGACAAAGGTGCACACCAACTGCTTGTACTCAGTTTTTGTTAAGATTCCTATCTACTTCTTGATTCCTTTTAGGTTCTGTCCCTATTGCTGACTTGTATAGCTGGTTGCAAGTTTTATCTGACCATTCCCAGCATTACTTAGTATGTTTTGATTACTCATTCAAGTATTTTTGTTTCTGTTCCAAGAAAAATAACAGCAGAATTTGAACCAATGGACTTTCTAGAACAAGATGGATGATGGCTCAGATGTGAAGGAGAGCCTATTCATTTTGACTTGTCATTAACCTTTCATTTCAGGGAAGAATGTTTCCTGAGAGTCTTACTCACATAGAAGGACAACTTAAGATTCATTCTGAGAACTTACAGATGCTTTTTTAAAAATTGAAGAGGTTATCTCACAGCCTGGCTTTCTGACAAGCTCTATCTTTTGTGTGCATTTTTTTAGCACAATTAAAAACCACAGCAATTATTCAAATGCAAAGAATTGAAACAGCAAGAACTAATGTTTGAATCTTAGAAAATAAACATTTTGCTTTCCACTTGCTGCATTCCAGCTTATTTAATCTGCCGAGACTATAAAGGCAAAATAAATAATGTTTTTCAAGAGCTGTCTCAGCTCAGATGACAAAGAAATGTCACTTACAGATTCGGTCACAGAAAGCTCAGAATTTCATTCATCTGGCAAATGTTTATTGGGTGTTTGATGTGTGCATCGCACACACAGAGAACACAATGCTGAATGTAACAAACTTGGTCCCTGCCCTCATAGAACTTAAGTCTAGTGGGGGAGACAGGCATTAAAAAAAGAAAAACACCAAACTACATATATAATTATAAGTTGTGATACATGCCATAAAGGGAAAGGAATATGATTTAGACTATGAAGGAGGTACTAAGGGGGCCTCTTTGAAGACATGTTATTTTATCCGGAACTTAAAAGAAGAATAGGAATGCCCAGTGATCCATTATGGCATGATAAACCACCCGAACTTAGTAACACAGAATATCATTTTATGACATTAAAAAATTCTGTAGGTGAGAATTTCAAACAGGGTGTGGTGGTAATGGCTTATTTCTGCCCCACAGTGTTTAGGATCTCAGCCAGGAGATCAAGGGGCACAAATATCAATCTCTGCCATTATGGTATGCATTAAGTATTTCCCATTAGACCATGAATTCCAGGAGGAGAACGTCCTGTCTTATACAACTTAAATCCCAGCCCCTAGCATATAATAACTCATCACTGATTGTGTGCTGAGCTGCATGCTTGCTCAATTTTAAGGTTGTTTTTTAATTCCAACTTTTTTTTCCCCAGAAAGACTTATTTCCTAGAAGCCACACCCTCTCTTCCCCTCCCACTTGCTGGAAGCATGAAGGGACTTTTCTCAAGTCTTCACCCTGAGAATCTGGTGGGGCTCCTGGAGATAAAAGTACAGAGATCCCTTAGAAGCTCCCTGCAACCCCATCATCCCTGAAGAATTTTTAATTCTCAAGCTTGTATATACTGAGCCTCCTGCAATTTGTCACTTACAGTTGAAGTGTTCCCACCAGTTCTAGTTCCAGCTGTAGTCTTGTGCCCCTGGTAAGTTGTGATTCTCTGTATTTGCTTGTCTCTCCAATTTTCAGGGTGATGGTTTGCCTTGTGACCTCAGTGTTCTGAGAGCTCTAAGAAGAATTATTGATTTTCAGTTTTTCAGCCTTTTTCTTATTGAGACTACAATTTTGGAAAGGGACGGATTGGTAGGGGTGAACACAAGAGAGAAAAGGTGAGGGACAGCAAGGAGAGGCAGGAAACATGAGGCAAAAAGACACTTACTAGCCAGGGGCTCCACCTTCTCACGGCCACCCCATTCCGTCCATCTGCCACCCCCACCCCCGATTCCCGCTGCCACTTCAGCCTCCAAAATGGCAGTTTTCAACTCTGATTGTTCATTAGAATCCCCTGAAGAGCTTTTACTACTTCCTGTACCCAGGTCTCCTCTAATCAGAAGCACCTGAGGGGGTTCTAATGCACAATTGCTGTTGAGAACCAGTGACTTATTATAAATTCTTGCTACACAAAGGGTGGTCCATGGACAAGCAACATTGGCACCACCTGGGAGCTTGTTAGAAAGGCAGCACCTTGGCCCCTAGTTCAGACCTACCATGGAATCAGGATCTGCATTTTAATAAGATCCATGGATGATGTCTATGCACATTAAAGTTTGAGAAGTACTGACCAGATGATACTCCTATAGCTGGTATGCCTGTTGTGATTCCCCAAGGGCAATATATTTGAAATGGAGAAAATTAGATCCTCCAACAGGCAGAGGGGCTTGGGCCCTTTAGTCTGAAACACTGATACTGGGTTCATTAGTTTTAGGGTTCACAAGAGTAAAAAATGCTCTAATTGGGGCTGGCCGAGTGGCGCATTGGTTAAGAGCCACCTTGGGAGCGCAAGCTCTGAGCAGCAGGGCCCAGGTTCGGATCCCACATGAGAGCCAGTGACTCTGTGCCCTCTACAGCTAAGATAGTGAACAACAGCTCGACCTAGAGATGGGCTGCTGTGAGTTGCCGGTGACAGCATAGGCTGTAGCCCCTACTGCAGTGGGCTGCCATAAGCTACCCTGAGTGGCTGACAGCCGGGATGAGTGGCTGACAGCTGGCGTGAGCTGCTGTGAGCTGCCAAGAGCCACCGTGAGTGGCTGTCCAAAGGCCGGCGACCAATCTGCCTCACCCGGGGAGAGCACAATGATGATACCAACATGGGCCAGTGAAGCGACGTCCTCCACAACTAGACTGAAGAACAAAAGGACAGCAACTTCTCTGTTCCCCTTCCCTGATTCCCCACCGCTGTTCCCCTCCCCCAATTCCCCAATAAAATCTTTTAAAAAATGCTCTAATTGAATAAATTATAACTGAAGAGCTGTAGTTGGAAGCAGGCAAAAGAGACTTGAATAGAAAAGCAGATAAAGCACGAGGGACCAGTAGGGGCTAAGAAAATGAGGGGAAGAAGGCCAGAGGTTGGCAGTGCTGGGGGGAAGAGGAGCCCACAGTGAAGCTGGTGGACTCAAAAGGAAGTGCCAGAGAGTGGATGACTAGAGAAAAAATGCAACGATGGTCCCCAAGACTGACGCCCCCTGAGTCATGTGGGTGTAGTCTCTCAACCCTGGCTTACTGGTTACATCCCTAAGCTCTGGATGCCACCTTCCCTACAAGACCTCAGTACTTTGTGGAATAAAAAACAGTCACGTGTCGGGCACTTAATTGATCACCAGGACAGGTACATAAAGCACAGGTAGGGTGCAGCGGCTAAGAACTTGGGTTATGGAGCCACATGAATTCCAAGCTCAGCTCTGCCACTGAGTAGACCTTGGGAAAGTCAACTGACCTCCTTGGAGTCCTTCCTCACCTACAAAATAAGAAAATAAAAATGACTCTGGTAACCACCTCATAAGGGTAAATGCAGAAAGGATATGAAACAAAGAGCACCATGCCTGGCATACTGAGATATATATACACATACACATGTACACATATATGTATGGTATATTATTGAATATAATATATGTGTATATTGAATGATATACTCAAGGAGCTGGAATCCGATTCTTCTAGCTTTTTCTGTGTGAGGATGGTCCACCATTCCATACCTGTCTAGTTTCCTTCAAGAGTGCTAAATGAGATTGAGAACACTTAAAAAGTTATTTTAACCAAACCAATGTGCAGACCTTGTTTGGATCCTGATTTCAACAATTGGTGGATACAAAGATGTATTTGATACAATTGGCAGATTTTGAAAATGGACTCAGTGTTAGATATTAAGGAATTATTGTTCATTTTCTTAGGTGTGATAATGGCATGGTGGTTATGTCAAAATAAAAGAGTCCTTAGCAGTTAGATTAGATTCATATTGAACGATTATGCCAGGCCATCTAATATTGCAAATAATTTACCCCTTTTGACCTGTTAAAACAGCAATTCCATATGGCTCATATATGGAAAAACAGGCACTTGTCTGACAGTTTCCTGCTCAGCAGGACCAGAGCATAGGGCATGGGTAGAGTGCAGGGGCTAAGGGAAATATGATGTCTGGGATTTTCTTTAAAAAATATTTCTGAGAAAATAAAAGGGTGAAGGTATAGACAGATAAAACAAGATTGTCAAAATATTAATAATTGTGAGGATGAGTGATGAGAATGTCGGGTTTTATCATGCCATTCTCTCTACTTCTGTGTTTGTTTGAAACTTTCCATAATAAAATTAATTTCAAGTTTTGTTTGATGCTTTTTTTTCTTTAAACTGGGTATTAGTATTTATGACTATAAAAGAAACCTAATTCATTCTTGCTTCAACAAAAGAAGGATTTAGTTGGGCTGTGTAACTGACCAGAGGACAAGGTGGAGCTGGTCTCAGGAAAGACGCGAGTCACTGCCTGAATACCTTTAGGATCCTCTCTGTCTTCTATTTCTTTTCTGTTCCTTTTGGTGCATTAACTTCCTTGACT
>NW_017731405.1:4406482-4407629 GCF_001890085.2 Hipposideros armiger | reverse complement strand
TTCCTTATTTCCTGCACATGTGGTCTTCCCCAAAACTAGTGAAAGTACCTATAAAACTGGATTAATAATAACCCTGAATAAAAGAAATTAGTAGCCATGAAGACTAAATTAAATTGTGGATAAAATAATTGCAATGAAACTAACTTTTTCCATGTAGCTATTTAAAATAAAGTAATTGAAAATACTCTTTTTTTAAAAAATGGAAATAATTTCCCTTAAGCAGGTACATTTGCTGAGTTTTCTTGCTCCATTTTTTTTGAGTGTCCACCAATGGTTGAAATAAAAACTTGGAAGTATTTATGAGATGATACATAACTCTGTATTTTATATTGGTATTCCAATAATGACTTAAAATAATGAAGAGTTAAATGACATGGTTCTCTGTTTCATTTCAATCTTTTTAAATTTTTTAGAACTGTCACATTGAAATGCTCATGAAAAATTCCATCTGGGTAGAGTCTGTCTCACCAGCATACATCTTTGTTCAATAGGAGAGACAACCAAGATGGCACAGTAGGTAAATGCTGTGTTTACCTTCTCTCACAACCACACCAAAATTACAGCTAATCTATGAAACAACCGTTATTGAGAATCACCTAAAATCAAGCTGAACTGAACCCTTTCAACTAAGGATGTGCAGAAGAAGCCACCTCCACACTGGTAGGAAGGTCAGAAACGTGGAACAGGCCATTAAAGATCAGGAGGGCTATTTCGGCTGTGGGGGTCCCTTCCATTCCCTAGAAGGGCGAGAGATCCCAGACCAGGTTTCCAGTGCCTGGGAGAGAAGTCCCCATAATTTTTGGTTGTGAAAACCAGTGCAGATTGTGACTGCGTGAGACTGAGGGCATCTGCACTCACAAGCGTTCCTCTTAAAGGGACTGTGCGTGGACTTATCCCCCAATGGAATCACTCTGAGCTCCAGCACTGGGGCAGCAGCTGAAAAGCCAGCAGGAACAAATGGTGCGGAATTGTCCCAAGCCAGATAACTTGGGAATTTGAGTTATCTGGAGAGGAGGCTTTCTCCTGGACAGGGGAGCTGGTGGAAGTCATTGTTTCTTTGCTGAGCCCTCCCCTTTCCCAGTGTATCTGCGTCTCCACGTCTCCACAGTATGTTCGCCCCACCCTGGCAATTTGAGACCTGGCCCCA
>NW_017731405.1:4401612-4403712 GCF_001890085.2 Hipposideros armiger | reverse complement strand
TTCCCAGGAAGAAGGACAATGCTGCTCTATGTAGAGGCCATACCTGAGGTCAGGTGAATAGTGTTCC
This sequence comes from Hipposideros armiger, assembly GCF_001890085.2. Taxonomy (NCBI): domain Eukaryota; kingdom Metazoa; phylum Chordata; class Mammalia; order Chiroptera; family Hipposideridae; genus Hipposideros; species Hipposideros armiger. The sequence continues at coordinate 4,403,645 of NW_017731405.1, read as the reverse complement.
TGTGGTTTTCACACATCTGCATAAATTGACACTGATCATCTGTCTCTGAAGCAAAACTCAAGCTGTTTGTTGTGCATCGTGATGAAACCGGAGGCCAACCGAGTCCAGGGCTGGTGCTGGCTGAGTCGCTCAGCCAGTAGACTGACACAGGAGTTGGGTTATAGAATAAGCATTTATTATCAGAGCACTGGTGGTCTGAGAAGGAAGCAGGTTAACACCTCCCAAAAATGCCTTAACATTCACAGACTGGGTATTTAAGAGAAAATCTGGAGGGTCCTCCAGTGGTTACGTGAGGGTTCCGGGGGTCTGCATGGCGCCTTCCCTCTGGCAATGTGGTTCTCTGGTGGAGTCAGCAACCCAGGGACAACATGGGAGTAGCCTGGAAAGAATGCTAGACCATTGAGATTGTGATCAATAAGCCTAAGGGTATTAATCATAAATTTCAGGGTAATTTGCTAAAGCAGGGAACTGGGTGGAACAGGGGACATTCTGAGCTCAAGCTACAAGAGAGATGACCTATCCTTAAGATATAGGTAAAAGAAAGGTGAGGCCGGGGATGTTGCTACTCCTGTATTATGGGGGTACCAACCAGGCCCTGCTTCAATCATAGGAATATTTTTTCAGTAGTAGGAATAAATTTTCAATCATCTATTCTCTTTTGCCTGGGTTTGTTCATAATCAGTTTCATGAAGCTAAACGCCAATAGTCCCAGTTTAGATGTAGCTTTGTAGACACCAAAGGGAATAAAAAAAAAATACAGAATGGCTTATCTAGGAATCAAGTCTATGGGTCTTTAATACGATGCTGTATACCTACCCCCTCCCACACCCAACACCATGACCAAAAAAGTCCACATGCTTCCATGAGATTATTGTGGATTTGCAGGATTGTCCAGCTTGGCAAGAGCTAGAACTAACCTTAGGTTAAAAGTAGATGTTAATTTTTTTTATGTTTACGATTCCTAAAATGGCCTCACTCCTTGAGGCGGACTGTAATTTATGTGCGTGACATGCATACTCCATCCCCGCTGATGGCTGTCATGGCTTTAGAAAAGGTGAGAGAAAAAAATGGATCGGGGGATTTTCAGAGTGGGGGAGGGGGCTGTGGGGATCAACGGTGCCAAATATTCCTCAGCTTAGTACAGCTGGAAAAGCTGGGGAGCTCATCAGGAATCACCCACCAACCAGGCCTGAAGACACCAGTGGAGCCAGGGTGCTTGTGTCCACAGGGCTCACAACCAAGGCAGGAGTCCTGATTCAGAGAGAGAGAGTCTGACTGGATTTTTCAGGGATTTCTGGATGTGAGATAAAGAGCTCAGCCTACTCTATTAAGAACTCACTTCCATAAAGTAATCAAGCAAACAAGAAGATTTATCTAGATAATTAATCTTAGAGGAGAAACCAACCAGAAGGAGAATGAAGGCAGGGAAATTCTAGAAGATTCTTTGAGACTTTGCCAAATTAAACAACTCATGTTTGTGTGTCTATATTCTGTGTATAGTACACACACTGAATTTCTTTTACTCTGAAGTGAAATTAACTGTGCTCTCCATACACTGGGCAAGTGTCATAAGCTATAAGAGTCTTTGTGGGGAACCAGCACAGCCAGAGAAAGGAAACATCACAAATTCCAGGGGTTTGGTTTTTGGAGCATATTTTATTTTGCAATACTGGAGAGTTGACATCTAGTAGCAGCAAATACAAAAAGGTAATGTCAATCTATTTAAAACTCATATAATGCGAAATTTGTCTTTTGAAAATGGTAACACACACACACACACACACACACACACACACAGACTTAGAGACCAGTTAATAGAAATGTTTTTATTAAAAAAAAATCAATACTCTCATTCCATCATCATCCTCACCATCACTACCACCATCAAAAACACTTGTACATACCTAGGGTACATTCACTTTATATTCTCAAAGAAGATTGTCTTTCATAGAATATATATAAAATATTCACATTCTGGAAGGCAAGAGAAATCTTCAGATTTAATTCTACAAATTTAAATACATATACATATA
>NW_017731405.1:4399968-4401346 GCF_001890085.2 Hipposideros armiger | reverse complement strand
CATTATTAATATTAGCTAATACTATTTACAAATGCCAAGGTCCTGGTCTCATCCCCAAACAACTTGGATTCTAAATTCAATAAACACTATGCAACAAATAATTATAAAACACGGACTGCAGAACATTCTCCATACCAGAGGGAATCACACGAAAAGGTTTTAGGGAAGGATCAGGTTGGAAGGCATGCAGGGGCTCTGCAGGGTTCTTGAGGCAAACGCATGTTCTGAGCAGCTGATGAGGAATTGAATCCCGAGAAGTGTGCCTGTCAACAGGGAAAAGAAGGCACTACCACCTCTTCATGTTCCATGTTTCATTTGAACACGACATTAAACTGATTAACAACTGGAAATTTTCCCAATAAACAATGGATAGAATCATTTCTCACCAGGAAGCAACATGCTGCACCAGGAGGTCGACATTTATTTTTCAGTATTTACGTTTGCCCTGATGACCAGAGGCATAAAACCAAGATTTCATCAGGATCTTGTGTATTTGGAAGACAGGAAAAATGTTTCAACCCCTATTTCTGATCTAAGCCACGGGACCAATTTCCTAACCCTATTAACTTAGAAAACAGCCCGGATGTGGTGACTGGAGTTTCTTCATACCTGAATTCGGTTACAGAAGTTGCCCCTGCAGTTGTGGCTTCTATTTATATTTTGAAGGTGTTCAGAAAAGATCAATGGTTAAGTCTCACAATGGGATTGGATCTATGTTAGCCTTATAGTAAGCCTGCTCTCTGACATTTCAATAGTTCGTCCCCATTTTCAAACGACTTCATATACTATACTATTTCAATTGATTCTCACAATAAACTTGTGAGGAAACCAGGATAGGCAACCAAGTGCTCACTTCAAAGACCAGGAAAAGGCTCATAGAGACCAAAGTGACAGCTTGTCACGGTCACACACATTAACAGACTAGTAAGGATGTTCTATAGAACTCAGCTCTATTCAAAAGTTACTTATTTTTTTAAGAACAGGGACTTGGTAATAGTTGTTCTCTGCAGAATGAAGTAATTTGAAGGGGGTAAGGAAAAGGAAGGAAGAAAAATGAGTTCAAGAGAAGAAAGGGAGAGAAGTGGTGCCACTTGGCAGTTAGTATCATAAACTTTAAAACAAGCAAAGTTCAGGGCCAGCTGAGTGGCTCAGTTGGTTAAGAGATCGCTCAAGCATGTGAGCTCTGAGCAATTAGCGGTTTGATTCCCGGCTTGGGATGAGCTGCCACTGGGCTGCCAACAGGTGGCAGGATGGCTCAGCTAAAAAAAAAAAAAAAAAAAAAAGGGGGAAAGAAAAAAAAACAAAACAAGCGAAGTTCATTTCACAGACATTTACAACACAGACATTTTAAAAAAACGCTTAAATACTTCAGTCTTCC
>NW_017731405.1:4374169-4399944 GCF_001890085.2 Hipposideros armiger | reverse complement strand
TGGTCTTAGGAGGGGAAAAAAAAAAAAAAAAGGGGGGAAAGAAAAAAAACCAAAACAAGCGAAGTTCATTTCACAGACATTTACAACACAGACATTTTAAAAAAACGCTTAAATACTTCAGTCTTCCAAACAGTCTCACACTGGCCATGATGACTACATCTTTAGTTACTGAGGCTGACATTGAAACATAAGACCACGAAGAAATTTTTACATGAGTTCCACGATTTCCCAAGAGATGTAAATATGTTATAGCCTGTTCTCAGAACCCTGCTCCTGTCCCATTTCACCTCCAGCACAGCACAGTTACAAATATACATGTATATTTGACTCGCTTGGTAGTTTTGTGAGGTGTAGGTTTTACAAAATATCTTTAATGAATATTCTTGCTATGTCCTTAAGAAAATTAGCTTTTTCTCTCTGGATCTAAGCTGAGAAGAAGACTGCAGTGAACTTAGAGCTTTCATAATTTTAAGTTTGGGTTCAACTTGGACAGTTGTTGGAGAAGAAAATATTTTAAATGACCATAATAATTTATTTAGAAAGTTGTTATATTTCACATAACCTTTTCAAGAAAATTCAGACTCTTAGCTTGGTAGTTCCATAAAACAGAATTATACTAATTCCATTGTAAAGAAACTTACAGATAATGATAATCTATGAACAGGAAGACTTAGGTTCAATGTTCTAGAGTATAACAACTTGACTATTAAACAGTTCTCATTTTTAATCAGTAAATGTGTTTTAAAGCAACAGTTGAATTAAAAAGGAGGCCATCATGACACCATTGTGTAACATGATGCAAAAGTCATATAAATACTTTTGTTCCTCTTCAAGCACCACCTGTCCCAATCCTCCTGCCCACTCCCTAACATTCAGACACTATGAATGTCCCACCCACAGAGTTTCCCCGACCCTGAGTTGAATGAGTGAGTCACCAAAAGGTAAATTATACTCTGACAAACAGGAGATTGGACAATCTTTTGAGCTCTTCTGAGGTAGTGGAGTCTCTCCTTCTAGAAAAATAGTTAGAAAAAGTCCAGGGAGTTGAATTAAGAGACGAGTGGAGTGTTGATCACTATACTTAAATGCTATTCTGAAATGGGTGGTTTATATGGGTGATTATCACACACTCCAAAATGTCTTCAGTAGGATCCTGATTGTTATATGGAGAACTTAAGACATTAAGCTTGCTGCATGAGTAGGGTAAAACACAATCCCTTGAGGGCACTATATAACTCATTAAAACTTGGATTTAATTGCTACCATTTCTAAAAAAGTGCCTGGCATACAGCAGGAGCTCAATAAATACCAAATGGTTGTTTAAGATCTCTGATTTAGCTCAGTGAGATTACAGGCAAAAACAAACAAAAGTACCCAACCAACTGCAGGTTAACTGTCACCAAAGGCTAGGTCACTTTCCCTCGTGCATGGAATTTCAGATACCTTTCAAATTAGGATAAGGTTAAATTCAGATGGTACTGGACATGGTATACTGTACAATTCCATATTAATTCCATTTATCAGACATCTTATTTCTATCATGATTTTATCATGACATAATTGTGAGATTTTTATCCGTAAATAACTTTTCTGAAGATAAAGTGATCCACTCTCTCTGTTGTTCTTCAAGCTTTTCTGCCAAGCATTTAATCAAGACAGGGTCTACCTTAGAATCAAATTTATTAGCAAACCAATGTCCATCTTGTATAAGCCACCTTAATTCTGCTGCTCCATAGATACACACACTTCGGAGGTGAGAGCCAGTACAACTGGGATAGAAATGGCCTTCATGATAATTCCATTTGACAAGGCGGGTCTTACTCTGTAGGTCAGACACATCCTGGGCTGACCGAGAAATCTCCCCAGGTATTCCTGGTACCCGAATTAAGGTAGCCCAAAAATGCTCATCAGGGGAGTATGTATCTTCAGACCAGGCAAAAAAGTCTTTAACAAGGGAGTTGTTGAAAACATATTTAACAAATGCTCGACTTAAAACAAAATAAGCACTGCCAACAAATATCTCAATGTTATGAGGAGGAGCTTCTTTGATGATGTTTGTCCTTACTGGTAGCTTCACATATTCATAAGGCACCTGTCTGAGTTCATGGTGATAAGTGAATCTTTCCATTTTACTGTTTGGGGGTTTCACTGTCTCTAACATATTTGCTCCATTGAGTTTCTTCAGCTCTGACACTAATTCAAAGTTTGACTTCAAAGGAAAGTCTTGCCCACACAAGTTGATAACATATTTCCACTGCACTGAAGACTTGAGAAGGTCGGACAAGCAATTTAAATCAGCTTGGAGCCTGGAAATGTGTGCATATTGTACAGTCTCTAATTTGGAAGCGATAAAAATATTGGAGAAGCACTTCGCCAAATTGTTCATGGCAACTTTGAAGGTGTCATGTGACTTCTGGTCATAATGGATGCAGTAAATATTGTGCTGGTTGTATATAGCATGGATTAGCCTTTCAACCATAATTGCGTCTTTGTGAACAACCAAAGAATAGGCTATTGGGAAGCTTTTCTCCTCCCTTGAAACAAACTTCTGATGGTACCTTCTTAGGGTCTGATAAACGTCACAATGGTGGGTCACTGCCACAACATCATCATCATCCAAGTCAATGATGTCTCTTCTTCTTATTTCCAGGGTCTTGCCAATTTCCAAAGGCTCCTGTTCATAGACACCCGAACAGTTAACTTCATACCTGACTTCATCCTGAACATGGGTATATCTGTTCCTTACAAAAAGGGAGGTACTTAGGGAGTACTCAACCAAGTAAATGTCTCTTTGAGGGAAGAGGAGTCTTCCTACGTTTAGAAGCTTCAGCAAGGACAGCAGCCACAGGGTTAAAAACAGGACGAACACTTTCTGCTGAAGCGGGTATTTAGAGCAGCATCGGAATATCTTCATTCTGTAAGAGGCAAAAGGAGTAATTCAGGTTGAAATATTCAGAGAAAATTAGTTCAGTTCAACCAAAGTCCACTGGGTGGTTATCACAAGCCAGGCAGAATGCTGGGCCCACAGATGAATAAAACAAGGCCTTGAAAGAATCCAGAAGTAAAGAAGTGGAAGTATGCAGATGGTGGTATTTTGGGGGGTATTCTGTGTTAACTATACCTAATTTTGAGAGATGCTGATTACCAAATAGAAGGGAAAATAATGTAAACTCCTAAAACATAGGTACATAGGTACTAAGTATCTTATATTGTCGACATTTCTGCTTGGCATATTTACAGAGGGAGTACACAGGTTTGGGCAAAGGTTTAGAGAAATGGGTGTCATTAAGAGATCGTTGGAGATGCAAATGGCCCACCTGAGACTGCGAGAAATGTTTGTCATGATTCTACCTTCAAATCCTGATTAGATAGATCTATGTCTGAAGTCACATGGGGAAAGTCCAGTGAATCTCACTGCTATAGACTGAATGTTTGTGTCCCCCCCAAATTCATAGGTTGTAACCTAATCTCCAATGTGATGGTAGTTGGAGGTGGGGTCTTTGGGAGGTGATTAGTGCCCTTATAAGAAGGGACCCCAGGGAGGTCCCTTGTCCCTGATGCTTCCATTTCCTTCACACCCACATAAACAAATCACCTCATAAATATGCCTTGAACCCATCCCTTCTTCTCCATCCCATTAACAGGTCCAGACAACCTCTTTGCTGAGTCAGAACCCAGGTCAAGAGAATCCCAATCAGGCTCATGACTCTGAGTCCCTTGTCAGGTCCCGGCTTTCTGCATCCTGAAGCAAACTGAGCAGGGTTCCACCCATTGAGGCTCAAGGCCAAAGTTCCTGCCAGTTGTCAGCAAGTGTGGGAAAACTGACTCCTGATGCACAAAGCAACACGAACTATAACCTCAAAGCCTGAGCACACATTTAGAAGGTGCTGTGATAAAATAAACTTAGAAGATTAATCAATCCCAAATCAATCTGTCTGTTTCATCGTTGTCCTAATTCATGGTAATCAGGCATCAATAAGAAGCAGCTTACATACATGGCTAGAATTAGAAGGTATCTTACCCTAAGTAAATTTTGGCCTTTTCTTTTCCTACTTTATTGGTCCATGGAATCTCTAATTAGCATCAGTTAATAGTTTCCCCTGATACCAGTGGTAAAATGAAGACCTCACATTTTGAAAGCGTTTACAAAGTCTTCCAGAGATGTCATGTCATTTATGATGTGCCATTTACCGATCATCTGCACACTTACGTAAGAAGGCAAAGGCTTGTTCCCTGTCCCGTCGTCACCAGGTTCCAGGGCCTCCTTTGCACCCACACCTCCCCTGCCCTTCCTGAGAACATGTGGACCACACAATTCCTGACTCCAGCATGGTGCCTGGAGAGTCTGAGTGGAGCTAGGAGGCCGTGGCTGCCTGCCCAGAGAGAGAAGGTCACAGGGCACCCGGAAGGGACAGGTGGCAGGCACACTGTGAGAAGTCCCATGGGAAGTGGCTCTGGGCTCCAGGTCTGAGCTTCACCAACTAGAGGTGACGGTTCATTTTAAAAGAAGAAGGGGAGGGAATCGAACCGCCTGGGCACGTCACTTTTGATCCTTCTTCCACCCCAGCCTCTTTAAGGGAGCCATCTTTTCTATTTATGGGTCAGTCTTTGACATCAGGGAAAAGCAGCAGCCCTCCAATACCTCCATGTCCCAAGTCACAATAAAACTCCTTCACAGAAATTCCTTTGACTGAAAGCATTCCTTTTCCCAAGTTAGAAGTAAGTTGTGAAGGTCCAACAAGCCCATTGGTGTGAATGAGCTTTTGTCAAATCCTGAAAGGGGCTATTGGCCTCTTCCCAGCTGTGGTGAGAAGTCAGCAAGTTATTTCAGGTTAGAGACCAGAGTTCCCAATTGTGGCTCCCTTTTCTTAGGACAGAATCTCTCTGTGACACCCATGGCTCCTCCCAGCTGGGTCTGCATTCAGCTTAGGGAAGACAGGCAGCAGCACAGCCTCAGGGCCCAGGAGTCGCAGGGGGCAGAGGCAAGCCAGGGCAGGCACCTGCCCATTTTGGCACGGCCTCCCTTTCATGTTACCTGCAACCCAGGCCTGTGAAAACTCCAATGGACCAGGTTTAGAGGGATGGAAAACAGCTCCTGGGGCCTGACCCAGGTCTGACTAGAGTAGGCTGGGCTAAGGCGGGCAGTCATGCTGGCCCCGTGGTTCCTAGGAGACTAGTAAGCAAAGCCACCTTCTGCAAACACCCTACCCTGGCTCTTTCCCTCTTAAATGCTCGTGGGCAGGAAACAGGCAGGTGTTTTGCTGCCAGGAACTAGTCTTATAATTACACCATATCATTTCCCACCCATGGGAGAAGGGCATTTCCCCTCCCACCTGCCCAAGCAGAGAAGGAAGCCCAACCTGCTGTGCAGTTTATCGCCACATAGGTACAAGTTCCTAGTGACGATGGCAGAACTGAGAAGGAAATGATAGCAAGGTTTGATCGCTAGAGCTCAGTGGAAATAAGGCCTATTTGGATAATTCAATAAAAACCCAACAGGGATGTTGAATGAAGCCTTCTCCCCAACCCTCCCGCCCCTCACACCCCAGCCCCTCCAGGTGCTGTTTACAGCCTTAAAGGAAACAGCAGGTGCACAAAGGTACATTGAGCTAAGTGGTTATAATTGCATTCAGGGCTCAATGACCACAGCCATTAGCAGCTCCTCAATGAACTCTAGTAAAGTCAGCAATTTCAAAACCCAGGGCTGTTAATAAAGTATGGGTTTCCTTTCCCAAGGAAGGAAGAGGATGGCAAGTCAAGAACGGGGGAAAGGAGAGTGGGAGAAAAATGCTGAGCAAGGTTCAGCTTAGGCACCAAGAACATGGGACCCGCTGTCCATATTTGCAGATTAGGTGGCTTCAGCCCACCTCTTCGCCCCCCCCCCTAAGTCCCCTCCATCTCCTGCTGCCTCCCAGCACATCTGCAATTCTTTCCTGTAACTACCACAGGTTGGCAAGGGTGGGGGGGAAGAAAGGGGGGGAGGAGGGAGATAGAGAAAGGAAAGCGCATGCGTGGGCTTCAGGGTGCCCCCGACCTGAGCTTGAACCCCTGGAGAAACACTGAGTAGCTAGCTGTAAGGCTGATCAAACTAACCTCAGAGGCCCAGTTTTCTTGTGTCAAAATGGTGATTAGAAGCCCCCTCCCTCGCTGCTGTGAGAGCCCAGGAGTCCCTGTCTGTGAAAGGAGCACAGCACATGGGGAACAGACGTTTTCTTTCACCTGGGCCCTGCTCACCTGACTCCAAATTCTGGGGCTTTTCCAGTACATTCACTACACAGGGCATGTTGACTTTGTGTGTTTTTGTTTTGTTTTTATGAAAAGAATAGATAATTTTATGCGGACAATGTTAAGGAAATAAATGAACTTCACTTTTATGCCCAAATTGGGAGGTGAGAATTTTTAAGGAAGGAGAAAGCTACGGAGAGTTAAGGCCTTGGTCAGGGGCTGGGCAGGAAAAGATTCTGCAACAGCTGGGGCTGCAGTTAGGGGGTCCTCTACGCCCAGCTCAGGGATGGCCCATCAAGCACCTGGACCCTGGACAAGTCGCTCAGCTTTTCCACATCATCGGTAATTGGATGTTAATAATAGTAGCTCCCTAAGGGATTTTGAGGGTAAATGAGGTGACGCAAGCAGTGCTTTGGCAGTCTAGGTCATGCCAGCTGTGGTTTCTTCCCCGTCATCACCTTCATCCTCATCGCCGTCATCTCCACCCTCAAGCCGCACTCCTCCACCTCCTCCGTGGTGAGCACTTCTTTATAAAAAAGATCTTGCCCAGACGTTTGGCTTATTGTCTTATTTTTCAACCATCCTCCTATTTCTCCCTAAAGTCAATATTTTAGGATTAATGCCCGAGTGCCTCCGTGTAATGTTCTTTATTCATCCAATAATGTCATGATTATTAACGTAGAATTACTCAATAAAAAGTTGTTACTTGGTACTCTTCTGCCTGTAGGATCTCAATCCCCTCAATAAATCAATGAGGTAGGTACCACACCTTTATTCCTCTTTTACAAAACAGTAAACTGAGGCACAAGGAGATTAAGAAATTGCCCAGGGCTCCAGGGCTAGAAAGTGCTTTAGCTGGAACTTGAGTCTTGCTCCAGAGATGCACTCGTAACCCTCTAGGCAATACTGTCTCTCGGAATATATATATAAAAAAAAACCCCTCTATTTCCCACAACAGTTTTAGTCCTTGACTAAAAGTTTTCATTATGATGTCTTATCGAACTGTCCTAAAGCTGGAACAGGAATGAACAGCAAACCACGTCTGAAGTCCTGAGCCCTTCCACCCTTTTTAAGGGATTCTTTACATGGACAATCAGCTTGGAGGAAGGAACACTTTCTGGTCTTGCAGTCAGAGGCTGGGGCCAATCCCTGTGCTAATGAAGAGATCAGTCAATCTTCCAGCCATTTCAGGAAAAGAAAGCCATCCTAAGAAATTCTGCCATCAGTCACTCTTGTTTCATATGCTGTCACTGATTACTTACTGACTCATTAGTTCTGGCAGGGACTAGTGACACAATTTGGGCTCTCTGAGAATTACTAATTATTTTAGAAAACCTTTTCTGGGTGAAATCTCTCTGTGTGGAGACTATTCCCCTTGTGGGCCGCCTTTAACTTCTTGGACGTTGTATCATTAAATGTCAATGTGAAGAACGGGATGTGAAGGGTTTATTGAATTAGAAATGTCAGGATTTTGTTTCTTGCTCAAATCTTACAAAGGAGCATCATCACATAAGGACACTAATATAAAAATGAGCTCACTAACACAACACGTCCCCAAACTACTTGAAGAAGCTAAGGTCTGCCTACTGTGTGTAGCAACTTCATTTCAATAAAGCCATGGGTTCTCTTTGATGACACGCCCATCACCAAACCCAGAGAAAGTGTTGGAGTAAGGCCACTAGTAGGAGGATGACTCAGCCGAGATGAATTTCCTCCACACCCTCACAGCACCAGAAGCGTTTGCAAAGGAGCAGGAAGGAAGGTTTCTTTGCCCAGATGACCTTACATTTCCATTGTGCTAGAAGGAAGACTAATAGAGTGAATCATTATCGGGCTGTGAGCAGGAAACAGTAAGTAGTCCAAAACACAAGAGTCCCGTGACTGGGTCAGTAAGACCATACACATTGAGAACAAGCAGTCCTCAGATAATACAAGGGGCTGTCTCAAAGAGGAAAAGGAAAAGGTTTTCCACTCTCTGTTTATAAAAGTAAACTTAAATTTAAATTTAAAAAAAAATCAGAAAACTCTAAAGAGGAAAATAAAACTCTCCAGTAAACCACCACATATCTGGTAAGGACATTCTGTGGACAGTGTGTCCTTCCAGACTTTTCAATAAACACAGCTTTTCTGGCTTACTTATTAACAAGAAGTCTCACTATATAAGGCACCGTCTTATCTGTTTCTTTCACTTCACAAAATACTATTCTATTTCACAATGTCTTATTCTAAACTGGGTCTGTAAATTGTTAGAAAGTGAACGATTTCTAACAGAGGTCAACATACTTTTCTATAGGGAAAAGAAAAACAACAAACATTTAAATAACAGAATTTACTTTTTGGGGCCTTCTCCACCAAAGCTTAACTAATTAAGCCATAATTCCTGAAGAAGCCTAGAAAGCGAAACCCTAAAACTGACAAGGACTTTAATTGTGATAGAGTCCAAATTCCTCCTTCTCTAAATGAGGGAACAGAGATCTAGCCATCATTTAACACTGGTCCATTCTTGGGAGGCCAGGAACATGTCTCCCCCACTACATTCATGTTTATATATCTAACTGCTCCTCCCCTCAAGGGACTGAACAGAGGGGAAATCTCTTCTCCCCGTATCCAGGCCCCTCATGGTGGCATTCAGTTCAGCTCCACTGCCTCCTCCACTGCGACTGTTCTGGTCAAGGTCAACAAAAATCTTCAGCTGCCAGAGTCACTGGACACATAGCTGTCCCTTCCTAATGGTCTACATTGAGCACCAGTACTATTTGCATTATCTTATTTATCCCATTCAGTAAACCTATGAGGTTTATCCTCATTTTTCAGATTAGGGAATTGAGTCACTGAGCCAGTATGTGGTGAGGCCAGGATTTTCAACGATGGCCCAATTTCGAAGCCTACACTTGGAACCACAATGCAAGGCTGCCTCTCCAACCTCTTGGCAATAGTAGAGCCTGGTGGTTCTATGTCCAAGACGGATTTCAAATCCACCTAATCCTTTCCACTCCACAGGAACCACTCTAATCCAAGCCAGCATCAACTCTTGTCTGCATAGGAAATAACCTCACTAGCTCCCTCTAATCCATTCTCTGTACTGTAGCCAAAAGGATTCTTTTTTTTTTTTTAAGATTTTATTGGAATTGGGGGGAGGGGAACAGCATTGGGGAATCGGGGAAGGGGAACAGACAAGTTGCTGTCCTTTTATTCTTCAGTCTAGTTGTGGAGGACGTTGCTTCACTGGCCCATGTTGGTATTGTGATCATTGCGCTCTTCCCGGATGAGGCAGTTGCTCGCCGGCCATTGGACCGCTGCTCATGGAGGCTCACGGCAGCTCTCACCGGCAGCCGGCTGCTCACGCTGGCTGCCGGCCACTCATGGTAGCTTACAGCAGCCCACTGCAGCCCCACTTCAGCCTACGCCATCGCCGGCAACTCACAGCAGCCCAGCTCCAAGTCGAGCTGTTGTTCACCATCTTAGCTGCAGAGGGCGCAGCATCACTGGCCCATGTGGGATCTGAACCGGCAGCCCTGCTGCTCAGCGCTCGCACTCCCAAGCCAACTCTTAACCAACAAGCCACTCGGCCGGCCCCAAAAGGATCTTTTAAACACATAAATCAGATCACTCCTCCTCCCTAGTCCCACTCCCTACAGGTAAACCCTTCACTGGGATTTCACTGCACTTAGTTAAACCAGAAACCCTTTCCATGGCCACAAGGCCCAGCCAGTTCCAGTTCCTGCCCGCCTCTCCCACTTCATCTCAGTCTGCAATTCCTCTTGCTCACTATGCTCTAAAAGCTCCAAAACGCCAGCCTTTTTCCTTCCTCAGGACCTTTGCACGGCTGTCCCCATGTTTAGACTATTTCCCCCTGGATCCTGGCCTGCTTGGACCCTCCATATCCCTCAAGTTGTAGAAGAAATATCTGTTCCTGGGGTCCTCTGTGATCACCCTTCTCACTTGTTTCTCCTGACTATCATAGTCCTTGCTTTCTTCTAAGAACTTATCCTAGTGGCAGTTGCCGTGTTAACTCGTTCATGTCTGTCTCCTGGACAGGCCTTGTTCATGCTCTCCCCGCAGCCCCAAGTACAGACCTACCTAGCACAGGGTAGTTGCTCACGGGGACAACATCAGAAGACCCAAGTTCTAGCCTGGGCTCTGCCTTCAAAAATGCCTCAAGTGACCCTGGCAAGTCATTTAATCTTGGGCAGGTCATTATTTCCCATGTGTCAAATGAGATGAGGGTTTTTCTATCCCACAATGCTATTATGAAGGGCCAATGACACAGTGTGAATGTGGACAGGTGTATGGGGAAAAGAAAACAAATCAGATTTTGGGTACTAGGACCTCTACAAGAGAAATGGTTTGCTGGGAAACCTGGGCAAGACTCAGAATGTTGTAGTTTAATTTTTTCTTAAATACTACATGCATTATTCCCTTCATTTAGACATGCTATTTCTTATTTGTTTTCCACTATTTGACAACATTCTTTTCTGTTAATGTCTGTTGCATCTTGAAGACATTCACCTATTTTGGATTTTGAAAGACAGGAAGATAGTTACCCTAGGTAAATTTTAGAGTTTTTTTCCCCCCAGTCTGCTCAACAGCTTATGAAAGATTGATAACTGAAGAATTCCTTTAAAAGACATCCAGGAAGAGCAAATGCAACTAGTTCTGTGCAGAGCTGTGATCAGCTTCTATAATGCTATAAACTTTTCCTCTAAGTTCAGTATCTTGAGGGGCAATTCTTCTCCAGACAGTGCAAAACAGCAATGGCTTGTTCTAGCATCCCCGTTCGGCCAACCCATCCCCAGGGACCATGATGCAAATGTGGTACTGGGGATACTGCAGCAATGTGAGCACTCAAACGTACCTTCACAGGGCCTCACCAGCGCTCAGCTGCTCAGATCACATGTCAAGTTCAAACTCTCAGCTCAGGAAAGCAGGATGCCCCTCATCCATCACAGAACGTGTCAACTGATAGCTTCCTCTACTAGCAGTGTGCTTCAGTTTACAAAAATAAAGACTATGGTCACCACCTTCCTTAAACAAAGGTCTACCTTACCTGCATGATTTGAGAAAAGAGGTTGGAATGAAAATGCTGGGCATGAACTTCAGTCTATCAACCACCTTTTTAGATTATAATTATTCCAAGTAATAACAACACTGGAGCATCTGGGGTTTGGGGAGATTTATGGGCCATATAAGGTCATGTTTGAAACGAGCAATTCACACCAGGGTGTATTTACCAGATGGTGGTCCCTCAAGGTCATCAGAAATCTGGGCTACAGTAATGGAGCAAAAAGGTGCAGAATTCAGCCAGCTTTCTGAATTAGGAGAGAGCCAATTTGATTCTGGACTTTGTTAAATCTGTGCTACAGGGCAAACATCAAAAGCTCACTGTGTATCTTGTTGGGCAAAGCTACATCGATAAAAGATCTTTAGCAGCAAGTCTAAAGGGACAGCAATGATATTGCTGAATGAAAAGTCTTCATTTTGTAACCATATGTGGCCATCATCCTGTTGCAAAACATTAAGAGCTTTTTCCTACAAAAAAAAAAGAAGGGTGGATTTCAAAAATTTTCGTTCAGATGGAAACAGCTCAAATAAAATGTTTCCTCCTTTTTAGACACGAAAGATTACAAAAAGGATTAATTAATGTATTCAATTTCAGGCTTTATAAACAGTGTGGTTACATCTTTCTTAGGTTCCCCTCTACTCTGCCTTCCACATTTAGCTGGATGTATTGGGTTGTCAGAAAAGTCATGATGCATTTTCTTTATGTTTTTCATTGCAAAAATGCGTCATGACTTTTCCGACAACCCAATACTATAGAACCGAAATACAGTTTATGTTCTAAATTTAAAATGTAGGTTGAGAATATTTTGGCTTCTTTTTCTATAATAAGGAATAATTGAATTGAAAAACATTTATATATTTTTAAAATGTACATTTATTACACCAGAATGAAAACAAAAATTTCCTCACCCAAGGTGTACATGGTATGATTTGTTTTTTCCTCTCAGAAAATTCTGGAAGCACTTATGTGGTATTATATGGCTGATTCCACATTTTATACTGCCAACATTAATTCTTCAAAAGTTATGTAGCAGCAGGAGATGTACAGCAACCCTGATTTCTATGTGGGCATTTATAGTAGCATCTCTAATGCCCGTAACTACATCACAGAGGGAGGCAGCGCAGGGCTAAGTAGCTGTGAATCATGGCAGACATGGCTTAAGGCCAGGCCTTACTCTCCATGAATGGATTAGACACACGCAGTTTTAAATCATCAAAAGAGCTCCTTTGTTTTCTGTGTTGTGCAGACGTGGCCTGGAGCGGAATTGGAGGCTTCCATATGCTTCTGCACCTCCACTGAAATAATTCTGGCAACTCTGGCGTGATGTCACCATCTAGGAAAGGTCTGTGTTTTTTTGGTTTAGAATGTATATATTGTCCTGAGAGCTCGTGTGCATATAGACGCATCAAAGTTACGACTCAGGAACTTAAAATTAAGTTAAAGGACTGGAACAAATAATATTGGCTGTGCTTGGGACTATCCTGCCAAAATAGCAATTTCAAAAGCAGAGATTTCGTGTAAAAATGTCTTACCAAAAGTCAAATCTGGAAATGACTCCAGGAAGCTCAGCAGTTGGCATGTGCTACAAGGATGCACTCTAGCAATGGTTTTAATTATGATAACAGGTCTCAACATGTAGGGTTTATGTTAGGTTAACATAATAAAAAAGTGAAAAAGATTATTTAGTTAAAAACTAAATATCTAAGCAAACATATGCCAACTGTATAGAAAGTAAAAACTAGACTTCAGATTTTCACGCAGATTATAATGTTACAGTTATTCAAACAGTGGTACTGATGCTAGGATGGACAGAGAGCAGTGAGATGAAATTCAGAAACAAGACCTGGTAGGTAAGGATTTTATATGTGGCTGTGGTAGAGATGGCCACTCGTCTTACAACATCTATTCTCCCTTTCTTCTTTACCAAGAGAAACCCCCTATTGTTGATGGCAGAAACAGGTACCTCTAAAAGCCTTTTTCCCCAGCTTCCATTATAGAGGAGCAGTCAGTGAAATATAATGGGGGGTATCTGGTGATGTTCTTTAAAGGAATATGACTTGGGGGGGGAAGAGTGCCATTTTGTTATCTTTTTCTCTTCTTCCAATTTTCTGCCTGGAACTGACATGATGGCCAGCAGCTATCTTGGGACCATGAACAGGCCAAGAGCACATCAGAGACCTCAACCCTGAAATCCTCAAACTACTGAACCAGTGGCAGCAAATGCCCACTCTGTATTCTTGCTATATAAGAAAAATAAGCCCTTATGTATTTAAGCAACTTTGCAAACATGCACTTTGAAAGATGGCCAAATGAAAAGGGGACTGCTTCACACACACACACACACACACACACACCCCACACTGAAGCTTAAATTTAAACCAGGCTAAAGTGTCTGCTTATACAACAGTACAATCTGGTACACAGCCAAGTGCAAAATTATGTGTCTCAGATAACGCGGAACTTCTCATCCATCTGTGTTCACAGGCAGATGGAGGCTTTAGGTACATCTCTGAAGGAAAGCAGACTCCCAGATTTACCAAATTAACCCCGATGTTGGCATGAGCTGTGCAGCCGGCTCACCTCGCCTCAGGTAAGTACTACTCAGCTTACGGCAAACTTCCTTTTGTGTGGTTCTGGCCAGACGCAGGGCGTTGTTAGGCCACATAATTTCGGAAAGTCACCTTGCAGGAGGGCTGCCTTCTTGAGCGCTTGTTTTGTAACCAGTTTGTTACTTATCAAGAGAAAGGTATCAGCGCCATGGAGGGTGAACCCAGTCGAGTAGTTCTGAGTCACTCTCGTTCCTTCTCTACTTGCTCAACCCACATTCCTCTCCACCCTGCCTTGCATTTGACCCCTCCTCCATCTTGTCCTTCTGCTTTATCTTTGTGCAGAACATAATGGGTTTGGAACTTAAAGCCGATGGTTCTGAAGTTAAGTCCTGACTGCCCTAACGAGCTGTCATGAATCTAGTTAGCGCTGAGCCTTCTCATCTGTGAAAGAGGCCCCAGGGCGCTGACTCACAGGGGTCCTGTGACCACGGAGCTCATGCATGGATGGGTACCTTCAGGCAGGAAGGGCCGACTAACACACACAGGAGGCATGGTGGGGAGGGGCGGAAAGCATTTCAACAAGCAACAGCCAGGGGAGGAGCACGGAGTACCATGGAGCAGGGGCTGTTCTACAAACAGGGACTGGACTTTGTCCTCAACGTGCCACATGGGCTCCTGCACCCGGAGACCACCTCGCAGAGGCAGCAGTAGCGGGGGAGGGGGGTGGGTGGGGTCTCCATCTGGCAGGATGGTGCAGAAGCCCCATCAGAGCCTGCCCCATTCTCATGGTCAAGGGGGAATCAGATCGGTGCTCACTATACTTGTTCTTACAACTTTTCTGTAGGTTTAAAATTTTTCAAATTAAGTTTTTTTGTTTGTTTTTTTGTTTTTAAAGAAGGCATCAAAGGGGTAACCGGGAACAAGCAGGACTAAAAGCCGTTAAAAGTCCCTGCCTTGTATTAGGACTCAGGCAATCCATTCTTAGCAGCACAGTTTTTAAACATCTTTTTAAATCTGGTGTCACTGATGTCTTCTCGCTGTAATATACAAGATACTTTCCAAGTAACGCCTGCTTCATTTCTTCGTTATAAAAGTAACTTTTCTTTTGTTGTTCCATATTTATGAATTAGTTGATCATAAAAACTTTTTTCCTATTATTTTATTGTGGTAAAATATATATAAAGAAATTTACAATTTTAACGATTTTTAAGTGTATAGTTCTGTGGCATTCACACTGTTGTGCAGCCATCACCACCATCCATCCACAGAGCTTGTTCATCTTCCCCAGCTGAAACTCAGTACCAATTACACACTAATCGCCATCTCTTCCTTACTCCCGGCCCTTGGCAACCACCATTCTACTTTCTCTCTCCATGAATTTGACTATTCTAGGAACCTCATATAGGAAGAATCACACAGTATTTGTCCTTTCGTGACTGGCTGATTTCACGTAATATAATGTCTTCAAGTTTCTTCCATTTTCTTTCTTTTAAGGCTGAATGATATTCCATTGTGTATACACCACATTTTGTTTATCCATTTGTCTGTCCATAGACACTTGTATTGATTGCTTCCAACTTTTGGCTGTTGTGAATAATGCTGCTATGGACATGGACATACAAGTACCTTCATCTTCCTGCTTTCTCTTCTTTGGGGGAGATACACACACACACACACACACACACACACACACACACACATACATATATACCCGCCCCCTATATATATATGACTATACACACATATACCTTGAGTCTTATATATCCTACTTCTATGCCCCTTCAATTGGTTGCCCATCCATTCAAACGTTTACCGCGTGAGTACATGTGCCATGCCGGGCAGGCACTCTCTTGATTCTGGGGAGATACAGCTAGAAACTGTGCTGCCTGAAGGAATACAGAGAGAAATAATTAGTGAGTCTTGGGTGATTTGATAACACAATTTCAAGATCTCAAGAAATCCCAGTCATTTGTTACATTTAAATTTTACTGTAGAAGTAATTTCCCACTAGCTAGCATTTGGAAATATGTCTTTAAATCAGGGATTTTCTTGCCATAGTGTTGATTTTATGTTCCTCCTTTCTTCAGTTCTCTTCTCTGGTTCCCCATCCCTTCCTTCAGCTCCACATTCTCCATATCACTCTATGACTATTTTTTTCATGGTCTAGTTTTTGTGTCTACTTTGTGTGTCATCCCACTTCTATCTCCTGACTTATCTAACACTAAATCTGTCTGACTCTGCCTGGCTGGTCTAGGGCAGGGAAGTTGCTGGAAAGGCTAAAGGAAGAGAGAACCTGGTGGAAGACAATGGCCGGCCCCTCCTTGTCCCACCCAGGTGGAATGTGGGTGTGGAGAAAGGACGCAGGAGCACAAATATTCCAAGTATGTTGCAGTGAAGCAGGGGAACAGAACAAGGAAAAGGGACCTTGGCACGCACTGGAGCTGTGCTGAGCCTTGTTCTTCCTGGTCCAGGGTACAACCCCCCATCCTCTACTGCAGTCTGAAGGTGCTGCCCTGCTGGGGGCTGTCCAGATCTGGTGGATGACCAGGAGAAATGCCCGAGTTTGCAGAGCCTCTGGAAACAGGTCCAGCCTATCCAAGAGCAGACAGGCCGACTGTCCAGTCTGAGCACAGCCAGAATGCCCTCCCCCAAAGGGACAACTTCGTTTCTCCCCTCCCCGCCTTAATTAGATTAGAAGACAACAGGAGGGGAAGGTGGGAGAATGAAAGCCATTAAAGAGCTAGAAGTACCCAGTATTCATGGAGGTTAGCTTGAGATACGAGGAGCTCCATTAGCACCAGGCACTTTCTTCCTTGCTTGCCTCCATAAGGGAAAACATCACATTGAAAGAGGTTTCATGGCATCTTGGAGGAGGAAAGCAGGCTTGGATTTTTTGGAGATTTTTGCAGCTTGATTTAAGGCTGGTTTTTCAGTGCTGGGGAAAGGAGGAGGGAGAGGGCTTGAGTAGGATTAGATGAAGATCATGAATAACAGTGTAGGGTTCCATGTACTTCATGTTCTAGCAACCACAGCTAAAAGAATTTTTGATATAAAGTTGTTTTGCTTTTTGCCTTTTAAAACTTGTTTTTTGTGCAACTATATCATCTAATTGTACTCCTTTAAGAATCACGTATGACAGATGGTCAACAGATATATGAAAAGATGTTCAACTTCACTAGCAGTGAGGGAAATGCAAATCCAAACCACAATGAGATACCATCTCACACCTGTTAGAATGGCTATTATCAACAAGAAAAGTAATAACAAGTGTTGGAGAGGCTGTGGAGAAAAAGGAACCCTCGTACATTGCTGGTGGGAATGCAGATTGGTACAGTCAGTGTGGAAACAGTATGGAGGTTCCTCAAAAAGTTAAGAACAGAATTATCATATGACCCAACAATCCTTCTTCTGGGTATGTATCCCAAAAATCTGAAAACATTTATCCGTAAAGATAAATATACCCCTATGTTCATTGCAGCATTATTTACTGTGGCCAAGACATGGAAACAAAGTGTCCTTTGAGAGATGATTAGCTAAAGAAGATGTGGTGTGTATACACAATGGAATACTACTCTACCATAAAAATTGCTGAAATGCTATTTGTGACAACATGGATGGATCTTGAGAGAATCATCCTAAGTGAAATAAGTCCAAGAGAAAAGGACAAGAAGCATATGATTTCACTCATATGTGGGATATAAAACAGAAAGCAACAAACGTGGTTACCAGAGGAAAAAGGGGATGGTGGGGAGGAGGAAAAAGGTAATGGGGGTCAAATATATGGTAACAGAAGGAAAACTGACTCTGGGTGGTGAGCATACAATGCAATATAGAGATGTATTATAGAATTGTACACCTGACACTCATATAGTGTTATTAATCAATGTTACCCCAGTAAATTTAATTTTCAAAAAGAATTCTAAAAATTAAAAAATACATGCATGAGCAAAATTTTACATTAAAAATATGAAATAGCCTGAATCTCTTGGCTAAATGTAGACTTGAGCACAAAACTCTTGAGTTCTAAAACTTGGGGGAGGGGGTTGGTGGCCGGGAAGCAGAGAGAAATGACAAGGCACAATTTTTACTTCCCATTATTTTGAAATTTCTAAATTCACCTTAATGAGATCATAGATAAGTTAAAACTTACCCTTGTGTCACCTACAAAAACCCCCAAAAACTTAGCTGGTGGTATAAATCTAAGAGAGAGAGGGGAAGCCATCATCACAGTCAAAAAGCTCCTGACTACGTGCTATAGATGACTGTACTGTGAGAGGCACCAAGGATGGAGTTAGAAAACAAGCCATATGTGGACAAAAGGTATGAGGGAGCGCTTCAGAACAGCAGTAATTTCAATCCAAACAATGATGGGACTGATGACAATTATTCTGATGTTAGTCTTACAAGGATTGCACAAGATGCCAAGTTTTTAAGCCTCATTAACTGTGGAGAAGGCATCTAACAAAAATACTCATACCATTATTAATTCCTTGGGGCAGGACATCCCTCAGCAGCAGAATTGGCAGAGGACATAAAGGTTTCTATGAAAAAGGATAGAAGTAGGACCCAAACAGATTTGAATCCAGTAAGATGAAATTTAACAGAGAGAAAGACTAACGCTTAGGTCTAAGAAATTAACTGCACTCGTACCAGATGGAGAAACGTGGTTTAACAGGAGCATTGATAGAGAACAGTGCAGCATTTTGACTGACTATATATTTGGGAAGAGTCTGTTTGTTTGATATGAGGCTGCCAGAAGACTTTAAAAAAAAAAGGCAGCAAAACCAGTGTGGTTCTAAACAGCGTGAGAACCACAGAGCTGCAGAATGTGATTGACTAAAGGGATCTTAGAAAGCATCGCCCACCAGTTTAGACCTTGGAAAAGAGGAAGGGATGGATGTGTGTCTGGGTATAATCCTCTATGAGGATGCTGACTAATATAAGTTAAGGAGCACAGTGAGAAACTAGTGACCACAAGAGGGAAACGGAAGGTTAAGACCAAAGAAGTGAAAGTTCAAGGGGAACCGAAGCTGGCTCCAAACAGTAAAACACAGGTTACTGGGCCAAGAGGTCCTGATTCAGCAGATATGGTGTTCTCAAAATTTGCATTTCCCAGGTGCAAATTAATAAGTTCCCAGGAGATGCTGATGCAGCTGGTCCAGGGACTATACTTTGAGAACCACTGCTCTAAGTAACAAAATTATACTTAAAACACACACACACACACACACACACACAATGTGATCACGAAATATGGTGAATGCTTAAATAAAAAAATGTATTACAGTAAAAGACACATTGACATTAATTCCCCCCAAAATACCCCCCTATTCCCCATCCCCCACCCGGCTTCAAACACACTTATCCCATCGTTCTAGCCACTTTCTGAAGCAGTTCTGGAGGTCCTCTCTCATGAATGTCTTTACTTCATCCTCCATCATGACAACACTCCGTGTCACACATCGCTTCTGGTATATGGCAATTTCTGTCAAATGAAAACATTACGGTGTGTCCTCATCCACCTTATGCACTGGATCTGGGACCGTGTGACTTCTGGCTCTTCCCCAAAGTCAAAATGATTCAGGACATCGAGGCAGCCATGACAGAGCAATTAAAGACACGAAAGAGGACTTCCAGAACAGCTTCAGAAAGTGGCAAGAATGATGGGATAAGTGTGTTCAAAGCGAGGGGGAGTGTTTTGAGGGGACTTGATGGCAATGTGTCTTTTACTGCAATACATTTTTAAAATTTAAACATTCACTGTATTTTTTTTATCACACCTCGTATATTCTAAGATTTTACTAAATGACACAATGGCCTATTTCCCAATAGTCCAAATTAGGGAGAATTTATTGGTTTTAAAACTCCACACACTGGTGTTTAAGATTATGCTTACAACTTCGTATTACTTAGCAGAAGTTCCACCTTTAATTACTGACCCTCAGTGTTTCTTATTAGTTCAGCTTCATGAAGCAGACTTCTGNGCTGAGAGCAATGATCAGGGACCTTGCTGACCAGCAGGCTGATGGATTTTCATAGAAATGCAGCTACAATGGGAGAGCATAAGTCTATTCTTGGGAAAATGCAGAGAAATAGGGGTACCTGAAGTGGGGGAGGTAAGTGGCCTTTGCCCTGTATAGCGACTGAGCGGCTCAAGTTAATCCACTTGGCATCTAAAGGAAAAGGAAGTCCACAATAAGAGAGCGAGAGGCTCTGTGGGCTTGCATCCCTACACAAAATCATTTGTGGCACAGAGTGGGCTCTTCCAAATTTGTCTACTCTTATTTATCCTGGATCTCTTTTTTTGGGGGGTGGTGGTGCTAAGAACCAACATTTTCTTGAATCTATTCATTTCCATCACCACCATATCTTTTGGAGCCATTTTTACACAAAGAAACACTTTGTTTTGTTCTGTTCAATCTTTTCATGACAGGTAACGTGCAGGCAATAACGAAAGAGAACAAAAAAGTGCTGAGATGCAGACAGTGGAGCTCACCCGCCAGCGAGGTAACTCGCCTTACCACTTCCTTACCTCCAGCTTTGAAGGGACATGACCCAACTTCCTATCTCAGCCCAACTGCCATATGTCAGAGAGCTTTAAGATGGCTTGTGAACATCTACAAACAGAAATGTTAACTGCTTTTACCTTGACAAGCACCACTATGTACATTACAGCTTCAAATGTCTGCATCTACTGTTCCTACTTTACAGCCCCTGGCAAAGTAACCAAAATGAAAGAAGATGAACTTACAAATATGTCCAAGGAATTCGGAGGTTACACCAGCCTGCACTTGGGCCTTACATTAAGACTGAGGCAAGCTGATTTGACATGGCCTCAAATTCTGTTCCTCTTATTTAGTGGTAAAAGAATTAGGGACATGAAAACATTATGATCAAGTTTAAGCAGAAAGTTATCACATTGCTTGACTATTATGTGTTCAAGAAAGATACGTTCCTGGTTTCCTTCTGTAAAATAGGCTTCAACAAAAACNTATTCCTCTGCTTGCAGCGGCATCATTCTATTTTCTGCCTCCATCATTGTATGACCTCTTCCTGTGTTTCCTCTGGGTCTAGATTTCTCTTTAAGGAATACACAATATTGTATTTATGGCCACTCGAATCCAGTATCTCAATTTGTATCCCAATCCAGTACCTTAACTTGATTACATATACAAAGATATGAATTGGGGGGGGGGACAACACTATTCAACCCAGAACAATGGCCTAAGGTCACTGTTAATAAAAACGTATTGCTTGAGTTTAGGATGCAAAGAGATATAAATCATAGTCCCTGCCCTCAAAGAACAACACTGTAGTTACAGAGGTAGTCCCTGTACCCAGAACCTAACTAACCAACAAGATAGGAGATGCTAAGAGCCAACTGATTAGGCCAAATGACAAATCACAGGCCAAATGGCAGCCATGTTTGAGAAATTCAGCTAAGGGGATGCAGTCACTGAGGATACCATAAAAGGATTTCATTCCAAGGGGAGGGTTGGCCAAGCATATCCTTGAAGGGAAGTAGGAAAAGCAAAGATAAGTAAGGAGGGTTTATCAAAAAAAGCTCAGTTCGGAGGCAGGAGGTGTGACTGGCAGAATCTTCTGAAGTTTCACTGCAGAAGTGAGAAGCTGAAAGGATGCAAATACCTTACTGTAGGGAATATGAGAACATAGTGAATACTTCGGCTGTAACAATGGTATGCTGTAATGCCGTAACGATTAGCATGCTTTAAAGTGCTTCCTCCTTTCATTAATTTTATTTGGTCTTTATGAGAATCCTGAGTGTCATCAGAGAAAGGAATGTTATATAACCATGGGTCCTGGGGCTCCAAGGGGTCAAGTAACTTGCCCAGGTCAAACAGCAAATCAGTTTTAGAATTGGTAGGAAACACACTGGTCTCAATATTCCTCATTCAGGAGTTTCCCCACCAAATGATGTTGCCTCCTGGGTCAGCCTTCCAGCACTGATTGTGTTGTTCTTTGCCCAAGGAAAGCATTTGAAAAACAGGGTAACCCTGCAAGAAATGGAAAGCCTCCCTAAAAGCCCCGTGAATCCCAAATTGTAATTGTAATAAACCATCCCCAGATGTCTGAATTGGTTTCACTAAAACTTCTAAGGATTTTCAAGTGTATTCAAGAGTCTTCTTTGGCTTTCAGAGACACCGTAGGATCCAGTGGCCTGCAGAACTCAGCTGGTTAACTTAAGGAAATGGGGGGTTGAAATGGGGGTTGAATGGGAATTGGTAAGAAGTTGAGGGGAAGTTGACTACAAAAGAAGAAACTACATCACAAGATGGTAAGCCAGCAGACACTGACAATCGAAGCTCAGTGTCTGACCGCACCAGTGTGGAGTCATGCAGATGACCCCAGATCATGGCATGTTTAGAAAACTTTCCGGTGAGAAATCTGTACCTATGGCTAGAAGCTGGAGGAAAGCAGAAAATCTAGCCTTGGGCTCAGTGTCTGATGATTTAATGTGTTTCCTTGGATTTTCTTTTACTTAGCAAGCAGGTACCTTGCCAGATCCTCTGCTGGATGAGTCTTCAAAGGTATATTTACGGATGAAATGCTTTTGAGTCTACTGTTACTCACCGAGTTCTTGCTTCTGCAAAGTGCTGCACTGGTTGCTATGGGAGAAGACAAAAATATAAAAGACAGTCTGTGACATTGAAGAAAATCCCATCTAATTTAGGAGATATGAGACACACAGATTAAAAATGATGTAAGTGGGACTGCAGTGGAGTTCGTAAGCAGTCTCTCATCACTCAGTTGTTTGTTCAGTTGCAACTTCTCAAAGCCAGGCTGTCTGGCTCCCCTTTTTAAAACAATGGCCTGCCCCACTTCCATAGCACCTTCTAGCCCTTCATCCTGATCCATGGTCATTATGACGTTTGTCACTATCTGAAATGAAATTGTTCGCTATTTACTCTAGACATACTTTAGACATAATATCCATGAGGACATAGAATTTGGTGTGCTGCTGTATTTCTAGAATCTAAAACAGCGTTGGGCACATATTAGGTTCTCATTAAATATTTTTTAAATGAATAAAGTACATATTAATCAACTGAAAATGAGCCAAGATAACTTGGATTAATGTAACGTTTTCCAAATTTGCCTGATAAGACTTACTTAGGTACCTGTCAAAAAAAATTTCCCTGGAGATTCTGATTCAGTAAGCCTGGAGTGGGCCCAGGCATCTGTATTTTTAAGAGGCATCGTAGGTGATTCTTTTAATGGGGCAGAGTGGGAAACACAAGATTAATGTAGTGACTGATGGTGGGTGGGAGAGCAAAGTGATGTGATAAGAGCAGGTTCCAGAGGTCAGTGGCTGCTCACTGGAATCATTTGGGGGACATGAAAAAAAATACTGATGTACAGATGCAGACTCCAGAACAATGAAATTAGAATCTCTGGGGGTGGGCCCAGATCTGGGCCAGGTTTTAAAGCTCATCAGGTAATTGTAATGTGCAGCCAAGGCTGTAAATAGTACTCCTGTACTTTCTACTTCTGTACATTGCTAGCTGTGCTCTAGTGGCTTCCAAGTTCTTGTGTCCCTCTTATAGTCTGGAAGGGACATGTGCAGGGACTTATACAATAACCCAATTTGGGGAGAATTATAGTCACTTTTTACTGTTCTAAAAAAATGTTATTTAAAGCAACAGCTGAATGTAATATCTTGTACATCATGGCTGGAGCAGAGAACACCTATGAGAATATTTTGATGACGAGAAAGCCGAAGCCCCCTGGGCAAAGCCTAGATGGGCAGGGGTGAGGCACAGAGAGCCAAAATGCTATGCTTATAATAAAATGGGGGAAGATATAGGAGAATCCTGACTTTCTCTCGTAGGCCTGGAGAAAGGCGATAGGTAATCCAGGAAAGGAAGAGAAGAGAAAGATGTGGAAAGAGTCTATAGAATTGGTTCTCAACGTGGCTGCATATTAGAATCACCTGGGGAGCTTAAGAAATTACTGATGCCCACATTCACTGTGAAAGATTTTGCTGTAATAGAGATAGAGGTGGTGCGTGTGTGTGTGTGTGTGTGNTTTTTTTATCACACCTCGTATATTCTAAGATTTTACTAAATGACACAATGGCCTATTTCCCAATAGTCCAAATTAGGGAGAATTTATTGGTTTTAAAACTCCACACACTGGTGTTTAAGATTATGCTTACAACTTCGTATTACTTAGCAGAAGTTCCACCTTTAATTACTGACCCTCAGTGTTTCTTATTAGTTCAGCTTCATGAAGCAGACTTCTGTTTCTGCTTCTGCTTCATCTTCTGGCATTTTATAGAATAGGCAGTTTCCCTCTGGTCTTCTTTCATCTTTCCTGTATTTTTCTAGTATGTTCAGCAGAACAAGCTTCATTACATATTAAGGTGTGACCTGCTTTTATCAAATGGTATCTGGCTTCCGACATCTTCTAAAATAGTAAATATTGATCCAATTCTTTCCCCACAAGCCCACACTGAACCCACTGTGCCCAGGGGCCCATTAGGTTTTGAAGCACAACGAAGCTGTGTTGTGGTTAATTCCCAATTAATTTTATTTGCTCTTATATATTTGAAGCTTCAGCCTTTAACTCTCACTAGGAAAATTACCAGCAGATGGAAATGCATATAAAATGACATGCAAAGCAATGCAAATTAATACAAAACATACACCTCTAAATTGCTTAGGAAAAGTCTGTATGCCTTGACATTGATATCTGTTTGGCTTCTTTGCACTCTGGTGAGCACTCACCGTATCTGTTTATCACAGTTAACTGCATATACATATAGCATCCAGCACCTGACACTTGTTGACATGCTCAGTGGAAGATGCCTCTGCCTGTGAGTCAGGCGAATGCGACCCTGGCCTTAACTTTGGCACTGTTTGGCTCTACAGCCTTGGGCAGGGTCTCATAATTCTCTGAGTCTCAGATTCTACATCTGGAAACGATGGAAATGACATCGTTATAATAAAACCACCAGCATTACGGCTTACTGAGCACCCACTATGTGCCAGGCGCAATGTACACATTGTACATATATGATGCACATACACACACTGCACAGACATCATGCACACATGCCCACCTTGTGCATGCATCATGCATACATGCATAAATCATGCAGACACCTCACATGCATGATGCATACATGCAATCTTCACAACAGCCCAGGGGAAGGCACCATAGACCATGTACCCCTTCAGTGTGGTGCCATTTCAGAGACCAGGAAACTAAGGCAGAAAGGTCAGGAAACTTGGGTCAGGTCATAAGCTAGGGAGTAGCAGGGCCAGAACCAGGGCCTCCGCAGTCTCACTGCAGGGGCCACTCTTAGCCACACTGCAGCTCTACTGTGTGATTTCTATCTATGTTTCTCCAAATCATTAAATTTGCACAATCTATGAAGTAAAACTTCAAATTTCACCATTATACGTACTTCAAAATATTGTTTCAGTAAGATGTTGGTGGTTTATATTTATGAGTTTGATATGAAAATACTAGCAGAATCAGGCTGTTTTTTACCTAATACTCCAAGAGAGGGAGGGGCGTTCAGATATCCTGTATGTTTGACGTCTCCTTCCCACTCACTCCATCCTATTCACATAACAGTGTGTGTGAGGCTCTCTCATCTCAAGAAAGCCAGCTCTCTGACCCACTTCTTACCTGAGGAGCAGCTTCCAGGCAGGTAAGTGTGATGGCCCCACAGTGCACGCACACGCACCCCTGCACCAGGCGGGGTGCTCACTCCCACTACAGCTTCAGTGGAGATCTAGCATAGCCCTGGTCTTCCTCCCACCTCTCCTCATGAAGACGGAGGCTCTTTTTCAGGTCCACACCACTTCCCCAACCCACCCAAAGCTAAAAGAACACCCTGATACAGATGACCCTTCTTTGGAGGGTCACCTGGGGCCTGCTCTATCCAGCCACTTATTAAGTATTTCCAC
>NW_017731405.1:4370165-4371409 GCF_001890085.2 Hipposideros armiger | reverse complement strand
CCAAGTTTTCCCCGGCGGCAAGTGCAAGTCAAGAGGAGGACACGGTCCGGTCCGGGCGTCCCAGCCACCCAGCGGCCGGGACAGGAGCCCCCACTCCGGCCCCGGGCATTCGTCGCTGGCCCGCGGGATCAAGTCGACTTACGAAAGGCAGCGGGGCAGCCCCGAACGCGGGGTCCTCGCGGCTGCAGAGGCCGCTCCGGCGGGAGCCGCGAGCTGCGCTCCGGGCTCCCGGCCCCTCTGCCGCGGCGGCAGCGGCTTGCTCCTGCCTCCTCCTCCGCCACTTCGGCGACACGCCAGACGAGGGAGTTGCTCTCCGTCGGCTTTGGGTGGGAGAACTCCGAGCGGCCCCCGTGACGTGGAGGAGAAAGGAGGAGCGCCGCCGATGCGCTCCCGCAGAGGGAGCTCCGGGCACCTTCCCTCCGGGGTCCCAGCTCCGCGCTCCGGACCAAGTTCCGAGGCGCGCGCCGCGGACTCCGCTGCCGCAGAGCCACCCGGGTCTCCGCCGCTGCGCTGAGCGTCATCAAGGGTCGGCTCCCTCCCAAGTTAAACAGACAAGAAATCCGAGGTGTGGAGAGCTAAGCGACTTGCCCGAAGTCGCTCAGAGGGCAGTGACAAAGCGAACTTAACAGCTGCGAAGGCCAGGCTCTGAGAGGCTCCAGCCCTGCAGGAGTCTCCTGCTCTGGTTGGTAAGATGCGGACAGCGTCCCATGCAGCCTGGAGAAATATCGTCTACGAGCAGCGTGGGAAGGTGGAGCTTTCTGCCCAATAAATAGGGTGCAAAGTTGTTTTTCAGTCAGTGCCTACATGTGCAATAGACACCCTAAGGCTTCCTCTTTACCCTGAAGCAGAGGTGGGGGGCGGGCCTTGTGGGCGTGGCATCGGTCCCACTCCTGCTCACCTCGAAAGTGCACGAAAGCAAGCACACACCTGCGTAGCCAACTGGGCAATATGTACGACTCGGCCTTCGTAGCGGGTTCTTGTGAATGGGCCAACTTCGTGAAGGGATGCTCTGCCCTATGCTCCTAATAATACCCGCAACTGCTGACGTCCCCCACGGCGCTTCCTTTCTTTCCCAGCCAGAGGCTCCTAGGGCCTGCCTTATGGGGCAGGGAGGGCCCAGGAAAGTCAATCCCAGCTAGTTTCTTCCTTCCTCTTGTCAGTCTTTATTGACTGAGGACCTACTGTATGCCTGGCGGGTAGGTGCAGAGCCAGATAGGACCGGATAAACCGGTTAGGATCCCATA
>NW_017731405.1:4359408-4366868 GCF_001890085.2 Hipposideros armiger | reverse complement strand
GGGAAGAACACAATGATGGTGCCCAACTTGGGCCAGTGAAGCAACGTCCTCCACAACTAAAGAACAAAACGACAGCAACTTGTCTGTTCCCCTTTCCCCAATTCCCCAGCACTGTTCCCATCCCCCCAATTCCCAATAAAAATCTTTAAAAAAAAAATGAGGTAAGAATTTGAAGGAAAGTGAGCCCAAAGAAGCAAAAGTGTAAGTTATGTGCTGCTAGTCCTGATGGAATTGAAAATCCAAAGGGACTTAAAATCCAGGTCCTGTGGGCACAGGCATTCACTTAAAAAAAACAGGAGGTGCCCAGTGACACTTGAGTTTGGGCCACTATCTCAGATAAATAAGCTTTACTCACTCTTTATACCTGGAACTCCCTAGATTGAAGAAGAGAGAGCCCGAGAGGAGACACCAATGTGTTCATGTTGAAACTCATCCTGGAAGACGTCTACATTCCATTTTCCACCAATGAGTAGCTCGTGTTCCCTGATGGCCTGTCACTCATTCACCAAAGTGAGCAAACACTGACTTCCTCAGAAGGTGTAGGTGGAAGGAGTCAATAGAGTCACCACCACTCGAATGATGTCGACACCATTTTAATCATTTCATGTGTATTCTCAGGCAGATATGTCCGTTGAGAGACAGGAAATAATATGGTACAGTCAGCATGAGTCCTGAAGCCAGATCACCAGGTTCGATGACTGGCTATACCAGTTGGTAGCTTTGTGACTTTGGGCCAAGTTACTTCATCCTGTACCTCCATTTCCTCATCTGTAAAATGGGGATAATATTTCCTACCTCACAGGGTGTGGTGAGAATGAATTAATACATGGAAAGTGCTTATAACAATGACTGGCATATATTAAGCGCTCAGTAAACACAAGCTCTTACCCTAACCCATTCCCCTCACACACATGGTGTTTTTTTACTGGCAGTGTGGAGTCTGTAGAGCTGACTACTCTCCTGCACATGGGGATGTACTTACTTCTCTCAGACAATCAAGGTAACTCCGCTTACCTGGCTAGTGACTGATTTAGGAACAGGCAGATGGTACAATTCTGGCCACTGAGACACCATTCTGGGCGTGGTGGTGGTGTTCAGGGAAGGTTTCTTTCCAAAAGATTTGCATTGGGAGAAAATATTTCATTTCTTCTTCTAGTGATGCTGTTTCTACCTGTAACAGCAGAGCCATCCTTGCACTGTGAGGGCAGCTGGAAGAAAGATGGAAACATGACGTTGTTGAGTTGAAGAATTAACCAGCCCTAAAACTCTTACCTTACTGCTTAAATTTTCCTTACTGCTTAAGTCGTTTTGGGTAGAGTTCTCTGTTATTCTACTTGAAAATATCCTGATTGCCATTTCTAGAGCATCAGTATGTTCAAGATATTATAGGAAATACAAAGTGTAAAACCCTAAACCTGATCTTGACAAGTTTTCCAGCTACTTGGGGGAGATAAGCCATGAGAAGAAAACTAATGATACCAAGCAGTAAATATTAAGTGCTTGGATTGGGTGGTCTGAGAAAGCAACACAGAGGTCACATATGAAGAGAGGGCTCAAAGAATAAGGAAAATGTAGATGGACAGAGGGAAGAAGGAACATTCTGGTAGGGGAACATTCCAGGAAGTGTAAACAAATGTAAGGAGAGTTAGGGATTGTATTAGTTTGCTAGGACTGACATAACAAAATATCACTAACTGGGTGGCTTAAGCAACAGAACGTTATTTCTCACAGTTCTGGAGGTTTGAAGTCCAAGATCAAGGAGTCAGCAGGGTTGAGATCATGCTGAGGCCTCTCTCCTTGGTTTGTAGATGGCTATCTTTTTTTACATGGTCTTTTATCAGCACAGGTGCATCCCTGGGGTCCCTTGCTGTGTCCAAATTTCTTCATATTAAGGACAACAGTCAGATTGGATTAGAGCCACCTTAACAGCCTTATTTTAACCTAATCACATCTTTAAAGGCCCTATCTCCAAATACAATTAAATTCTGGGGTACTGGGGGTTAGGACTTCAACATATGAATTTTGAGGAAACATAATTAAGCCCATAACAGGCACACACAAAAAAGTTTAAGAGTGAGTCAAAGGGTAGAGATGATTGGGAACTAAAGCTGGAAGGTTATGTGAGGACCAGAGAGTTGGGGCTCATGCATGTTGGGCCTAGATTTTACTTTTGCCACAGCAGGGAAGTAAAGTAGATCTTTAAGAATAATAATTTGGTGCCATGTGCTGCAGTGTTTTAAAAAAAAATATATATATATAAGACTGGGATGAAAGAAATGGGATGGGATTGCTGTTACATAGTCTAGATATGCACTGATAAAGGACTGAACTCAGCAGGGGAAGTCAAAGGGATTGAATGAAAAGAGAAACTGAGAAGAAAAGGACAAGATGTACAGGGTGGGACAATTAAGTTTGCAAACTCATCCTAGAAAAAGTGCTACATACCTCATTGCTGAATATCACTATGGTCACCTTCGAGGTACTCCCCTTGGGAAGCTATGCACTGGTGCCAGCACCTAATCCACCCTTCAAAGCAACTTGGGAATTATTTTTCTGGAATGGCCATCAGAGCTGTCATCGTATTACCCTTGATGTCCTGAATGTCATCAAAATGTCTTCCTTTCAATATTTCCTTTATCTTCAGGTAAAGAAAGGAGTCATTG
The DNA here is from genome assembly GCF_001890085.2 of Hipposideros armiger. NCBI lineage: Eukaryota > Metazoa > Chordata > Mammalia > Chiroptera > Hipposideridae > Hipposideros > Hipposideros armiger. The sequence continues at coordinate 4,364,205 of NW_017731405.1, read as the reverse complement.
GGGGCCACATCAGGTGAGTAGGGAGGGTGTTCCAATACAGTTATTTGTTTACTGGCTAAAAACTCCCTCACAGACAGTGCCATGTGAGCTGGTGCATTGTCAGGATGCAAGAGCCATGAATTGTTGGTGAAAAGTTCAGGTTGTTTTTGTGTGACATTTTCTCGCAGACTTTTCAGCACTTCCAAATAGTAAACTTGGTTAACTGTTTGTCCAGCTGGTACAAATTCATAATGAATAATCCCTGATATCAAAAAAAGGTTAGCAACATCGTTGCAGCAAGTTCATGAACGTAATTGTCAGACCTTTGTATGCTTGTATATCCCCAGCAATCAGGCCAGTAGAAACTTGCACCATAGTTATTCAAGTCTTAAAAGGAAGTATTTTATAACAGGATTGGCAGGCCTGGACATTGGAGTTTCAGCTTTCTAACATTTAGAACTACCGGTCTGAAAGGGAATAGGCTTCCTTGTTGCGTATGGAGTATCCTGGGGTTGTACAAGAAGTTAGATTAATAGAAATATCAGATAGAAGATGGGATTATTAGATATGCCTGGAGGACTCTTATATGGCTTAGGGTCAGAAGCTTGAAGGTTTTATGTAGAACCCAGAGAAGGCAAAACATCTAGCGAACACCCCAAATCACCCAGTCTTCTCACAGGGATGATCTGAGGTAATACTGCTCTCTCTGGACCCCATCCCTGGTTAGAGTAGACCCTTTTGCTGTTTAGTTTGGACAATGCTCAGCATACCTCAGGGCATTAGGTATTATGTCAGTTTCTAGTTGGTACACAAAATTTTAAACAGACTTGGAAAATAAGAATTTGATCACTAAAATACAAATTTAGTATTGCAAGATTTCTTGTAGTATAAACTTAGAATATGTGACTTTTATAAATTATAATCATTAAATAAAATACGTGCTTTTTAAGCTATTCTTTTAAAAATATTTTTTAAATTACAAAAGAAATGTGTGTGTGAGTTGAAAGTAAACTGCAAAAGTATCCTTCCACCAGGGATTAGGAAGCACAAATTGGCAGTTATAAAATAGTCACGGGGATGTAAAGTACAGCGCAGGGAATGTAGTCTGATAATGTTGTTAATACCTATGTATGTGGTAGGGGGGTACTAGACTTAAATGGGTGATCACTTCATAAGTTATATAAATGTCTAATCATTGTGTTGTACACCTGAAACTAATATATGTCAACTGTAATTGAAAAAAAGAAAATCCTAGGGACCAGCATGGCATAGTTTTATTTGTAGCATTCCAGAATTTTTACTCAACATACTCCATCCCCCACACTTATGCATACACATTTTAGCTTATACAGTATATACAGCATACCTATATAAATATATGTATATGGCTATATATATTATACGTGCACTCAAATGCATATCATTTTTATTTAACACAACCAGTATTTGTATTAAACATTATCTAACAATTTGCATTTTTCACTTACTTATATATATAATTTCATGTTAGTACCTATATTCCCAAATGGCCTATGTTTTAAATATTTCCTTAAATAATAAAAGCCAAATAGCCTCATGTAGATTATTCAAAGATTAGAAAAATAGAGTAGTCTAAGAAAATGATAATGGAATCAAGTTCTTGTCAGTTCTCAAATGTTACAACATACAGGATTCTTCTTTTTTTTTTTTAAAGGAATGCATTTTATTTTATTTTTAAAGGTTTTATTGGGGAATTGCAGGAGGGGAACAGTGCTGAGGAATTGGGGAAGGGGACCAGCCAAGTTGTTGTTCTTCAGTCTTCATTGTGGAGGGCACCAGTCGCCATCTGGCTGCCCGTCGGCAGCTCGTGGCCTCTAAGCTCAAGGTGCTGTTTTCAATCTTAGTTGCGGGTAGGTGTAGCCACCATCCCATGTGGGAGTCGAACCCGGCAGCCTTGTTGTTAAGACTGCCCGCTCTATCCACTGAGCCATCTGGGCAGCAGCTAAGCTCAAGGTGCCAAGCTCAGTCTTAGTTGCGGGTGGGCATAGCCCACCATTGAACAGGCAATTTTGTTGTTACACCAGCTGAGCCATCCTGCCACCTGTTGGCAGCTCAGTGATGGCTCAGCTCGGGCTCAGCGTCAACTGGCCCATGTGGTAATTGAACCAGCAGCCCTGCTGCTCAGAGCCTGCACTCTTAAGCCAACTCTTAACTAACTGAGCCAAAGGCCGACCCCATACAGGGTTATTCTATCCTGAACATTTTTAATGGACTCGCAGAGGGAGAAAAATAAAATAATCTATTATGTCTTTATACTTTTGTTAATAGGCCAATCTTTTCAGGTACTTTCTTTTCAGATATTTAATATTTTCCTCTGAATAGAAAGAACACACACATAGTACCAATTTCAAAATTTGCCAACAGGTACATGTCATGAAAAGCCTTCCTTTCCCCTCAGTTCGTCGACCTCATAATTTTTCTTTTCACAGGTAACTGTTAAGCAGTTTCTTGGATACTCTAAAGATATTTAAGATTCTTTATATTTAAAACAAGGAATTATCAAAAAAGCAACACCATATCACTCATCCCCCTCTTCCCAAATTCTAGCACTTGCTAGAGTAATTTTTATTGCAATTTTGACTTCTCTACCCAAATGAGAGAGAAAAGATAGAATTAGGTCACAGAGGCCAAGAAGCTTATTTGGGAGCCTGGAGTCATGACGAATAAGTAAAGAATAAGATGGCTATCAAAGGATTAAGACAGACCCTTGGAAAAATTTATAAAGTTCTTGAATACATCTCTCTTAAAAAAAAAAGAACTTAATGAAAATGTAGCAAAAGTCAAAGGTGAAGTACATCCTATTTAGAACAATCAGCCCCTAAGTCTACACTTGATTCATTTTTTGTTCTAAGACTTATCACAGTTACAATTCTATCTATGATAAATTTTAGGAAACTGACACATCTTTCATAATTTCAAATTTTGATTTCAAGATAAACTTCAAAGTAAACTGGGAAAGGTGTTGGGACTTTAGGTTCTTGTTTTAAGTAGACTTACCCAGACCGTTTCCAGACCAATCATCACTCTTATCTGTATCATTACTTCCCAGAAGGGATAATAACTGTTATTTATACAGAGGTAGAGCTGTTGCTCGAAAGGTTAGTTTTAAGTTTATATTAGTAAAAAGAAAGCCGGAGAGTCAATGTGGCTTATTTCACAAATGCTTTTATTTCAATGGCAAAAAAGCATCTTACTTCAATAGCTGAAGTTATATTTTATCTTCCAACAGTAAATACACATCTTTAAGTGTTAAAATAGGCCCACCAGACCACAGAAGATGAAATGTAAATGTTAATAATACGAACAAATACCTAATAAATTATTAAGAAAACAAGGCTTTAGAATGTTAGCTCCTCACATTCCACATAGAACTTCCAATGCTGATCCATTATATGGCATGGGAGAAATTCTTGATCGCTGACTAATAATATTTCATTTATTTGTAGATAATGTGGGATGCTCTGCATTGACTCTCTGGAAGTTCCTGTTTAAAGAAGTGTAAACAAATTAAAAACTGCCTTTAAAAAAATAAGATTTAAATTTACTTATTGCAAATCCTAGACCCTAGTCAAGTCTATGAGCACACATAACAGGCTTTCTGACCAGGTCATTCCTCTCTCACTCCATTTTCCATACCCGAGATAAGCTGAAAATCAGCTTTGGCTGATCTTGGGAGAAAGAAGCCTGTTTGCAGGCTAAGAGTCAATGATCCTACAAGTGCTTTCTTCAACCTCCCTGGCAGTCTGAGACTCCTTTCTCAGAAGGCTAGATGAGCTACACATCATTCAGCAAACTGAATCTCATTCAGCTAGCACCAATATGGGTGTGACCTCTGCTGGCAGCTTCCATTAGACATACCGTATAGTCCAAGGGCCTTGTCCATAATTCTAAGCAATACAGATGTTTACATAATTAAACATCTGTGTGGGCATCTGGGGTTTTTGATGCCTAATATCCATTTAGCCTTTCAATGGCAACCCCACCTTAATTTGCCTCTGGAGAACCACCCCTTCTCCCCACATTGGTTCATGTGCTTCTAGTGAAATTGTTCTCAACCTCCTGATTTATTTATATATAAGGTAAGTAGTGAGCAGGCATTGATTCACGGATGAAAGCATGACCCATTCAGAGTGAGGTGAGATTCAAGGGATCTTTGTTGGGTCTTCTGGGAAAGAGTCGCATCCATATTCTTCCCCTCTGAACCTGAACCTGGAAACAGGCAGCTCCGGGATGATGAGAGGAGGCTGTTAGGATGGAGCTGAGAAATGGAAGGCCAGAGAAACTGGGTGCTAGTTGTGTGGTCTGAACCCTGGCTTAAGACTGAAGACCTCTTCCTGGTCTTTCACGTAGATGAGTCAACAAAATTCCTTTTTTGGGAGAGAGAATTAAGCCAGTCTGATTTGGACTTTAAACTGTCACAACCCAAAGAATTTAAACTTTTTTACACATGGTCCTTGTGTAAACATAACAATTCCCTTATTAGCAGCCTTTTGTAGACTTTCTGAAACAAGGTTATCTCACAAAGTTCGAGGTGAGGCGCATGCTTCTTTCAGAAAAAATCCACAGAAATAAGGTTTTAAATGTTAAATTCATTTCATTAAGGTTAACGTAGTTTCATCACAGCAAGAATGGGCCTTATGCACAAAAAAACCTACTGTGTTTCCACAGAGAAGGCCTTGCCTCAAAAGTCACAGACCTAAATAAAGGCGCCTGTAAGGGGGCCAGGAGCGCATGAGGGGCTTCATCTTACTGGTAACAAGATATCATCACCATGGTGTT
>NW_017731405.1:4358291-4359298 GCF_001890085.2 Hipposideros armiger | reverse complement strand
TAACCAATTTTTCCTTTTGCCTTACCACTCCCATTATCTTTGGCAAATGAGAAAATACCACATATGCGAAATCTTTCTGTAAAACTGTGAAGTTTTACTCAATGTTATTTTGTACCCTAAACTAGCTCTGCTCAGAGATGAGCCTGGGCTTGCTCTCTCCCTTAAGGGCTGTAATGAATGAAGAGGAAGGGACCGTTTTAGGGCCCCTCCTCTTTTTTGGCAGGGCTGACTTTATTACTAAAGACTGGAGTGTGTGTGACGGCTTGATGCACTCGATCATTCTCAGCAGGTTTGCCACGATACATCCCCCAGAGTTAAGTAGTTGACATTCTGCTAGTAGCCACGCATCTGGCTTCCTTTCCAAGGGACATGGAGGGCATGGCAGCCAAAATCCCACCCCCATCTCCACTCAAGTTCACTGGCAGCATAATCCATTTCTCAGTTTCCTACCAACAGAGGACTTTAGGAAAAACTGCAAGTGGCTCCTTAGTAGCCATTTCCTGGGTAAACCCATGGACATGAAGCTCTGGGAATATGCATATCACATCACAAAACATAGTATTAAGACTATCTTCTAGTTCATTACAGAACAGCTCCCTTTCTATAACGATCAGACAGGAAGGAAAAAAAGACCATTTCTCACCACCTTGACCTCTCACTATCTTCTGCTGCTTTTTCCTTCTCCTCTACCACCTCTACTGTACTAGGTATCACTGAACCCTGTTCACCACGGGCATTCCTGCCCATTTCACTCCAGCCACTGCTGCCACATCCTATGCTTTACCAGGATCCTGCATCTTTGGCTGACCAAAATTTTCTTTGTTATCCACAAGAAAATTCCCAAAGTATCTGAGGGGTGGGGGGACAAACAAAATAAAAAACACACACATACAGAAGCTGAGATAAACAGAATAATCCCCATGTAAGGAAATGTAAGAATATAGCCAATTGATTTCAAATTTATAATCCCAGTTTGAATTAAAATTTAAGTAACTACACAATTGCTA
>NW_017731405.1:4355222-4356393 GCF_001890085.2 Hipposideros armiger | reverse complement strand
ATTTCTTTTTTCCAGTCTTCACTGTGGGGAGGATTAAGAGGAATAGTGCTTGGACATCTAGTTCTGCTTATGGGGCCAGACATGTCCTGGTTCTAGAGCCTAAAAGAAACAGGAGGACTTAAGAGGATTAAAAAAGAAGCTCTACCATTGAAAAAATTTTTGTGAATGAGAAATTAGAACACTGTGAAGTAGTTAACTTACACCCTTCTTTGGTCAAATAATTACCATCTTCTTTGTAATGATAACCAAAGACATCTACTTGCAGCTTTGTGACAAAGCATTTTTCCATTAGGAACCACAGTAAAGACTACCAGTCTAACCCGCTGAGGGGTAGAAACCCTTCCCCATTTAATTTTCACATTTACTTGAGGTAGATTCCCTAAGCAAAATCAGTGGCCTCTGAGATCTGAAAACAAAACTTCTGAACAATAGCATATTTAGAAGCCCAGTCCAACCAGGAAAATCGCCATTTCTGTGGACATTTGGCTCTTCTTGTTGTCCCTCATCTCCACCAAGAACTGCACAGCTTCTGGAGCCATTCTGCTCATGCACAGGTAGGGAGAAATAAATCTTCCTCAAGTAGTATCACCAAATATTAGTATTCTGCACTAGTATACTTAAACTGAATTGCTAGCTTCACAACCAGGCAAAAGGAATGGGCTCATGCCACCATTCATGTTATCTAGTTATCCAAATTAGCACTTCAAAATGACAAGTTAGTTAGGTTAAAATATTTTTAACTTTTATTCTTCTTTTTCCTCTACTTTTAAAAAATTTCCCTTAATAGATCAAAAGTAAAAATAATTAGGTTCGTTATTTTAATTGATGGTTCACTTCTGAAATATCACTGACCTATGAACTCTTTTCATTTAACCCATTTTACCTCTCTGGCTCTCAGTTTCATCATCTGTAAAACAGGCCCAAGATTAGTTGATACATAAGGTTCATTTTTAACTCTAAAATTATTGAACTCAGACTTCCAGAACTTATTCTTACAAACTAACCATTCTACATTTCATTTGAATTATGGGATGAGACTTTGCTTACTCTAGTTACAAATGGAAATGAACATACTTATATGTATTCTCATTCTGGATTAGAAATGTAATTCCAATCAAAGGCAAAATTATTAAGAATTATTTTAATAGATTGTAAATATACAATCTGGGGG
>NW_017731405.1:4350988-4351842 GCF_001890085.2 Hipposideros armiger | reverse complement strand
AAGTAGCAGTTCAGAACCCATTTTTTATTTCGTGCCCACTTAGCAGGGGAATTATGAGCCCTCTGAGGAAGGCTGGGGTTGGAAATGCCTGCCTAGAACTATCGTAGAAAATCTGAGGGGCAGATAACCCTTGTGATATTAGGAAGAACTTATCTTTCTGCTTTGACTCTTGAGGTTAGCATCTAGGAGGAGAAACAGTTTGCTTGGCTTTCGTTCAAGTGTGTGTGTGTGTGTGAGAGAGAGAGAGAGAGAGAGAGAGAGAGAGAGAGAAAGAGAGAGAGAGAGAGGGAGAGAGAATGTGTGGAACTAGAGTGGTGTGCTCTCGAATCAAAGTCAAGAGCTGAAGATATCAAGAGTTTTTGAATTACAATCTCATAAAAAATCAGACAGTATTAGACATTTAAAGTCTATAGTCGGGCTAGCTATGTAAGAATCACTTTTAAAAATTCAGGTTCCTGGGCTCTACTCCAAGATTTGATTAGGTACATCTGCAGCCAGGGTTAGGAACCAAAGACCATGAATTACTACAGAAACTCCTTTCAGTTTCTTAAGCCCTGTAACTTCACTATTGTTTTACCAGATGTTTCCCTAAAAAGATAAAAAGCACATTTGAGGCTGTTAAAATGCATTCTATTCTGAAGCCAGTTTTGGAGACAAAGAAGGACCCTAACAGGTTGGGGTGGATTAGGTATCAAGTTAGGAGAGGAAAGGACTCTGAATTATTAGGGTTTGTTGTAAGGAAGGGAAAAACCCTGGAGTGCCGGTTAGGGGCTTGGTGATAGTAATCCTTGCTTGGTTCTTGACTCTGGTTATCACAGTATTATTATTATTATTGTTGTTGTTGTTGTTGCTGT
>NW_017731405.1:4348593-4349716 GCF_001890085.2 Hipposideros armiger | reverse complement strand
GAAAACAATTATGATGAAAATAATAAAAAAGAATCAACAGTTGTAAACAGGAGCTGAGATAAACACCCTCTGATCTGTTATCAGGCACCCATCTTCCTTGGGTGTTTAAGGTTTAAGAAATTCTTAACCACATAAAAGCAGCACTTGTGAATGTTTTGAGCTATATTACATATACTTTTACAGAGAAATGAAACACAAAAACATCACTGAAATGATGAAAACTCTTTAGTCACTTATTTACAACAGATTATCAGTAAGAGCCATTTCTATTAAAAACAAGAGAGTATTTTTTCAAGGAAAAGCATGTTCTATTTTCCAATGAACAAAAGATGTTAGACCCATGAAAGAAAATTCTGTAATTAGTGTGCATTAAATGATGGCTTGGGAAAAGGAAGATTTCAGGAAGATACTCTTTTTTTTTCTTAGATGAATACATTTAGTCTAATGTGTTTTGAGTGTCTTGGTACTCTGGTGACAGAGACGTAAGTATATACAGTTGGCTTTCCAGGTAAATAATAAAATGGATCTATATTAACAGAATGTTTTCTTTACAGAACTTTGTGAAAAATATGTCGATATGTCTGTACATGGTGATCACAAATTATATAAAAGTTTGGGAATGTTCATTTTTTCCTCCTTCCTAATTATACTGAAATATCAGCGAAGATTCCCTCAATAACACAGAAGAGGAACTATAGCCGAGTAGGCAGAGAGGAGAGAGGCTTGGGATGAAGTTGTGAAATGTCAAAGGAAAATGGAGACTCACTCCATTTTAAAGTTTAAAAAAAAGTTAGAGATTGATGCTTCAGAGATTTCATCAACAGAATTTTATTTTTAAAGGCTTGTGTTTGTATATTTAAAATCCTGAGTTAAGAACAACGTATACCCTCAAATTTGTTAATATACTACCTTTTAATGCTCGAGTCCCTCAATAGATTGACTTGAGTTACCAGTTTAACTAGTTTTTGTGGAACTCAGAATAAAGCTCTTCCGTCATCTCTGATTCATTGAAGAAAGTTTTAAATGGCAAGATAAAAACTTTTATCACTTATCTTCATGACTCAGGACTTTCTTGATACTGTGAATCCAAAATTATATGTAGAAATAAAATGGATAATAAGGT
>NW_017731405.1:4337668-4341298 GCF_001890085.2 Hipposideros armiger | reverse complement strand
CCTGCTCAGATAATCTGTATGAATATCTTATATTAGGAGAAAGAAAAAAGACAGAGACTATTAAGCAGAGAAAATCCAAAATGTGTTAACATAAGGAACTGAAACACACTTCTGGCAGCACTTGTCACTGAGGCCTGGGAGGCCATATGCAGAGTTCAGGGACACAGACCAAGAGCAGGAGTTAATAGGAAGGGAGGCACAGCTGAGTAGGACTTAAGAGGAGAGGAAACTGTGCCTTCAGTTCGGGGTGCATTCAGGCTTACTGTAATGACTGCTGGATGCTGAAGGCATCTGCAATTCTGTGAAACAGTCATGGTCGATGTCCAATTATTCATGCTTGTCTGGGTGAATCATTGCAAGACTGTTCCCTGAGGCGGTGCCACAGACATCTGAAGGTGGCTGATCGCCGGACCTCAATGGTACCAGTCATTAATGGTCTTCAAATTGGTGGTTAAATTGCACTTATAAGTCAGAACAGAACTGAGGGGGAGGCTGCTAAGTCTGAGAAGCCTGAATGAAAAGAAATATTTCTTTTGGGGAGACTAGATAAGACAATGTCCAAACATAAAGATGCACTAATAACTTCTGTGAGTCTTAGGCCCTTGCTCATTCCCTCTATGTTTAGGGGAAGATTTTTATCAGAATAGTGATAATGTATTAACTAAATTATGACTATGCCAGTGGTCCCAAATTTTCTATGTGGAGTCACAAAGACCTGAAATCGCTTGGGGTCAGAAAAACTGAGGGCATTCCCATTTCTGAGACCACTTGAGGAGCATGAAGAAGGGGCCAGCAGTGCAAACGTGCCCCGGGGGATTCTGGCAATGCAATGAGGAGCTGCGGAAGAAAGTCTGTGGCATGTGCAGAAGCGACACCTGGAGACAAAAACTAGCTTAGAGAACTTTCAGATTTAAAAAAAAAAAGTTGTATCATGAAAAAAGTGTACCTTTCCATTTGAATATGAAGTTCAAGATAAACTTAAGAATGACCCACCTTACTCCAAGCATAATTCCAGGTCACATAACTGTCACCGCCTAGAAGATCCTTGAGCCAAGTGACTGGATTTTGATAAATCTGACCATTTTCTACCTTAATTTTTCCACTCAGTAAGACACTGGCTTTGTGGATGGTTTCCTGAAGTGAAAAATAAAATAAAAATTAATATTAAAGAAACCAGATGAAATATGTGAACTTCTGCTTCTGGCCATGATGAAGTACCAGAGACCAGATTTACCCTAACATCTGGCACAACCAAAAACAGACAAAATATGTGAAACAATGGTGTGTAAGATACCAAACATCAGGCAACAAAGTACTGATCTCTGGGAAGTGAGACATTAATGAGGTAAACCCTACAACTGTCTAGCTCACTGCCTTCAGAGAGTTTCCAAGTCATGGTGCAGGAGAGGAAATCCAGGGACAGCCTGTGGACTCCCTGAGTTGAGCAGACAGCAGAGTTTAGGGACGCAAGAAAGCTAGTTTGCAGGACACAGCACTGAAGAAGAGAGAAATACAACGAGAGAGAACTCTGAAGATCTTCAGAAGGTCCTCTTTAAGTACTCAGCTGAGTTGTGATTGGCCATACATGTGAGGAAATTACCCAGATGGGAAAAGAAGCACCTGAAAGGATTAGAGGTTAATAGCACCTGGCATTCTCAAAGGTCGGAAATATTGATAGTACCTGTTCACAACAGCAAAACTAGAAAAACCTCAAAACTTACAGGGCACTGGTAGGATACACCAAGAAGAATCTTGCCTCAGTCAGAAGTGGGAAATAATTAGCCCTAGACTGAATACTGCTGTAAATCCTGCCCAACAAATCTTAAAAGCAAGACCCAAAAGGATCAATTTGTTTCCAAGTAACTTAACTATATCCTATAATAAATCTCCAAAATATTTATAAGAGTACAAAACAATGCAGCATACAAAAAGGTAAATTTCACAAGATCTGGGATCCAAGAAAAACAGAAATAAAGGGTGAAACAGACAATTCAACAATAATAATCAGAGACCTCAATACTCCACTTCAATAATATATAGCCCAAACAGGCAGGAGATCAATGAGGAGTGAGAAAACGTAAGTAATACTATAAACCAACTAGACCTAACAGGCATCTATAGAAAAATTTCTCACGACAGGAGGACATATATTCTTCTCAAGTGCACATGGAACATTCTCCAGGATAGGCCATATGTTGGCTAAGCCACAAAATAAATCTCCAAAAATTTAAAAGAGATGAAATAATAGCATGTTCTCTAATTGCAATGGAATGAAATTAGAAATTAATAACAGAAAAAAATTTGAGACTCATAATTATGTGGAACTCAAACAACACACTCCTCAATAACCAATGGGTTAAATAAGTAATCAAAAGGCAAATTAGAAAATACTGAGATGAATGAAAATGAAGACAACAGAATGAATCTTATGGGATGTAGCGAAAGTAGTGGGCTAGAGGAAAATTTATAGCTGTAAATGCCTATATTAAAAAAGAAGAAAGATCTCAAATCAATAGCCTAAACTTACACTGAAGACACTGGAAAAAGAAGAGAAAACTAAACACAAAGCAAGCAGAAGAAAGGAAATAATACACATTAGTGTGGAAATAAATAAAACAGACAATGGAAAAACAATAGAGAAAACCAACACAATCAAAAGTTGGTTCTTTGAAAAGATTAACAAAATTGACAAACCTTCAGTTAGACTGACCAAGAAAAGCAAGTGAGAAGACTCAAATTAGTAAAATCAGAAATGAAAATGGGTACATTACTACTGACCTAATAGGAATAAAAAGGATTATAAGAGAAATCATGAATAACTGCATGCCAATACATTAGATAAATTAGATGAAATGGATAAATTCCTGGAAAGATACAAGCTATCAAAACTGATTCAAGAAATAGATAATCTTAAAAAATCTTTAAGAGACTGAATGAATAATAATAATAAAAAAAACTACCAACAAAGAAAAAGCCATGCAGATGGCTTCATTGCTGATTACTACCAAACATTTAAAGAACACTTAATACCAATTCACAAACTCTTCCAAAAACATAGAAGAGTAGGAAACACTTTTTAACTCATTCTATGAGACTAGTATTAACCTGATATCAAAATCAGAAAAACAACACAAGAAAACTATAAACCAATATCTTCAGTAAGTATGGGTGCAAAAATCCTCAACAAAATATTAGAAAACTGAATCCAGCAACACATAAAAAGATTCATATGTGTATAATGTGACCAAGTGGAATTTATCTATTTTCAAAGGAATGCAAGGTTGGTTTAACATCTCCAAATCAATAATGTAATATACCACATCAAAAGAATAAAAAACAAAAACCATATTATCATCTCATTGATGCAGAAAGAGCATTTGACAAAATATAATAACCTTTTATGATAAAGACACTCAAGAAACTAGGAAGAGAATTTCTTCAGCCTGGTAGAGTATCTCTGAAAAAATCTCCAACTAACATCATACTTAATGGTGAAAGACTGAATTTTTTTCTCCCTAAGAAAAGTAGTCTTAGGAAATAAATAGAAGTCTGACCTCACCATTTTATTTTAACATTGTACTGGAGATTTTAGCCAGTGCAGTCTGTCAACAAAAGAAATAATTTTCATAC
>NW_017731405.1:4330348-4331658 GCF_001890085.2 Hipposideros armiger | reverse complement strand
GTGACTCCACTAAGACCAGGAGACATAGCAGCCCTACCTAATACATAGAAACAAACACAGGGAAGCAGCCAAAATGGGGAGACAAAGGAACATGTCCCAAATGAAAGAACAGAACAAAGCTCCAGAAAAAGAACTAAACAAAATGGATACAAGCAATTTACCAGAGGCAAAGTTCAAAACACTGGTTATAGGGATACTCAATGATCTCAGGGAGAACTTCAACAAAGAGATAGGAAATATAAAAACTGAGATAGAAAACATAAAAAAGAACCAGTCAGGAATAAAGAATACAATAACAAATGAAAAATACATTACAGGAATCAACAGATTAGATGAAGCAGAGGATCATATCAGTGATTTAGAAGATAAGGTAGCAGAAAACACCAATCAGAATAGTAAAAAAAAAAAAAAAGAATCCAAAAAAGTATGAACAGTTTAAGGGATCCCTGGGGCAACATCAAGCACACCAACATTCACATCATAGGGGCACCAGAAAGAGGAGAGAGAAAGAAATTGAAAACCTATTTGAAGAGATGATGACAGAAAACTTCCCTAACCTGGCAAAAGAAACAGATATACAAACCCAGGAAGTGCAGAGAGTCCCAAACAAGATGAACCCAAAGAGACTCATACTAAGACACATCATAATTAAAATGCCAAAGGTTAAAGACAAAGAAAGAATCTTAAAAGCAGCAAGAGAAAAGCAGTTAGTCACCTACAAAATAGCTCCCATAAGACTGTCGGCTGATTTGCAGAAACTTTGCAGGCCAGAAGGGATTGACAGGAAATATTTAAAGTGACAAAAAACAAGGATTGACAACCAAGATCACTCTACCCAGTTATTATTTAGAATCGAAGGACAGGTAAAAATTCTCAGACAAGGAAAAGCTAAAGGAGTTCATCACCATCAAACTTGTATTACAAGAAATCTTAGAGGGACTTCTTTAAGATGAAAAAAAAGAAAAGATAAAAAATATGAATAATAAAATGGCAATAACTACATATATATCAACATTACTTTCAATGTAAATGGATTAAATGCTCCAATCAAGAGATAGGGGTCTGAATGTGTAAGAAAACAAGACCCTTACATATGCTGCCTACAAGAGACTCACGTTAGATCAAAAGACACACACAGACTGAAAGTAAAGGGATGAGAAAAAGATATTTCATGAAAATGAAACAAGCAAAAGAGCTGGAGTAGCAATACTTACACCAGACAAAATAGACTTTAAAACAAAAGCTATAACAACAGATAAAGAAGGACCCAGTAATTGCACTTCTGTGTATTTATCCAAAAAAAACCAAAA
>NW_017731405.1:4325943-4327173 GCF_001890085.2 Hipposideros armiger | reverse complement strand
ATTTACACTCATATCATTATCAGTTGTGAGTCAACCCTAAAAGAGGAAAAAAACTTGGGTTGCCTATCTAGATATCTACTAGTCCTTCAGTTGGAAGTTAGCAATTGGTGGCCCAGAAGGAATACCATTCTTTAAGTTTGAAGTTTGCTTACCTGTTTATAGTAGTAAGGTGTATTAGGAAATAAAATGTGGGAGTAAGTTCAACACTCAAGTTCCCTTAGCTATGGAGGAGTGAGATTGTTTTGTTAATAATTATATGAGCTAGATCTCAGAAAAGTCAGTTCATCAAATAATTACTGTAATTGTACTTTGAACCTGTATTGAGGCATTTTCAAGTCCAGAGGGACTGCCCAGACATTGTCCTGTGGTGCCTCCCCCAAACCACATCTCTCAGGGGCTCTAGGACTAAGTGGGAGGAAATGACTCATCCACGCCTCTGTCTTTTAGTTTATACCACAGTGACCCAGGATACTGCACATGTTTCTCGTGGTTCTCAAACTTCCTGTACTCAGGACTTCTTTATAATCTTAAAAATTACTGAAGAACCCAAAGAGCTGTTGCTTATATGGATTTTATCTATCAATATTTACTGTTTTAGAAAATAAAACTGAGAAAATTTTAAAACACAACGATACCCAAGCACACATTCTATTAGCTATTAGAGTGACGATATCACACATCATGTGGCCTCAAGAAAACTCCACTGTACAATCATGAGAGAATGAGAGCGAAAAGGGCAAATAACACCTTAATATTATTATAAAAATGGTTCTGGCTTCAAGGACTCCTTGAAATGGTATCAGGGAGTGTTAGGGACCACATGTGAAGAGCAGCTGTTTGAAGGAAAGTGATAATATAGATATCTGTTTCTCCTACACAGTTCAGAGTTGTTGGTACTGAACTCCAAGTAGACCGGGTGTTAAGGCAGATAGATGTAGTGGAAGCAGCAGCAAGAAGAAATCAGATTAGCAAACAACTGGTAGCAAAAATGCAAGAAGCTAAATAGAGACAAAAGAAAAAAGGAATTAACAGTATCACATTTAAAACTGAAACGAAGAGTCCAGGCAGAAAATAAAAATGCTCTTTAGTTTACAAGATTTTGAGTCTTATAGCAATATTAATAAAGATTTACACTTGAAATTCTAACTGATGAGGAACTTCCCAAAATTCTATTGGGTTGTCAGAAAAGTCATGATGCATTTTTTTTTTTATGTTTCATTGCAAAAATGC
>NW_017731405.1:4315716-4324278 GCF_001890085.2 Hipposideros armiger | reverse complement strand
GGCCAGCCCAACATTTGTATTCTTAAGAAATTCTAGACCTTACTATTGTAGCTAAAAATAAATAAATTCTGAAAACTCTAAAGTACTATTTTTTTCACTCACCTGTATTTTGCAGCCAGATCATCCCTTTCTGCCTTCTGTTTGGCAAG
The DNA here is from genome assembly GCF_001890085.2 of Hipposideros armiger. Taxonomy (NCBI): domain Eukaryota; kingdom Metazoa; phylum Chordata; class Mammalia; order Chiroptera; family Hipposideridae; genus Hipposideros; species Hipposideros armiger. Next base: position 4,324,129 of record NW_017731405.1, on the reverse strand, counting down.
CACATTATCCATAACTTCTTTTATCGCTAACATCTTTTCGATGTATTGTTCTAGAAACATGGTAATAAAATAAAGAGTCAGTTGAGAGATAGCTCTCAAGAAAACATAGCTGTGAGCTATCGAAGGACTGCAAATATTCACTGAAGTTTTGAGAAATAAAGGTTATTAGGTCAGAGATTGGGTTAATTTACTATTTTGAATCACTAGTGTTTCGTAACCAGGAAGACACCTATTCAGTCAGACATATCTGCTCATTTGGAAGGTATGAGGGTTTGCTGTAGTCCTGTCACCACTACATAGTCCTTTTCTAATCTGTTCTTAAGGGCTACCGTAGCTGGGTGAAGCTGAGGAGACAAGAAGTGAAATAATCTTTTCTCTAATCACTACCTTATGCTTTTTGTCATATCTTCATCTAAACATATCACCAGTAGTGGCTTCTCTCAGATCATGATTCTGAGTCTCTCTCAAATTACTCATGCTGTACTTTGAGTCAGCAATTATATCAACTACTGGTTTGCATCACTGGCTAATAATGATCACTCCTGGCACTTTACTCTCATAAAAAAAAAAAGATTTTTCAGCCACTGTGAGTTTTAAAATAAACAGGCACCTTAAGACGATGAGGTAGCAGTAACCTTGGGTACCTAAAATAACGAAACTTGAGTATGAGCCCATATTTACCTGCATCTTCAGGGGTTCTTATTTCAAACTCCAATAAATTTTCTTGTTTTTCTTCTATATCTTGTAGAGTGGCACTGATGGTCTGATGCTATCAAATAACAATACTAAAAAGTTCATTATCAGAAGGTAGATGTTTCTCTCTGATATGCATTATATTAAAAATATACCCATCCATGCTTTGTTTAACCTTAATTGCATAAATGTTGCATATTTGGGGGAAAAAAGTAAACTTAAGTATATCTTGATTTATGTAGCAGATCTATTCTTGGGAAATATAAGAGTAGCAACCATACAAAGAATCATAATTTCTCATTGAATTCTGTTATAATTATAAGTATAGAAGAAAAAAACTCAGCACATAATATTTAAAGATAACATATATGCAACACGTTCGCTTTAAGGCTTTATGACTATCATTGTCCACTATTAAAATCTCACACATAATATTAGAAATACAAACCACTACTCAAAAACTCACAAAAGGGATTTAAGACCACATCTTTATACCCGTCAGTACTAATCTTCCTGCCTGGAATGCCTTCAATTTACTTTGCCCAGATCCCTCTCTTTCTTATGAGACATGCAATCACAGAGTGAACTCTCAAATCAGATTGCCTGGGTGTGAATTCTGGCTCCATCTCTTCCTAGCGGGTGACTCCAGCCAGTTCCTTATTCTCTCCTTGCCAGAAGTGAGTAACACACATAATGCTTAGGACAGTGCCAGCCAAAGTAAGAGTTCAATAAATATTGAGCATGCTAATAAAAACTGCTTGCTATTATATAAAACCCATCTCATACATGAAACCTCTGACTAATTCATACTGATTTCTCCTTTCTCAGAATTACTTAAGAATTTCAGTGCTACAGAATTTAGTATTAATATGTATGTCTTATACATTATATTTCTTCATCAAGATCATGAGATCTTGTAGGCAGGAGCATGGTTTTTATATTTGTGTATGGTTTCCACACTGTTGGATATACAGTTGTTATTCAATAGATGAAAACTGATGGATTGACTCATATTATCTGTCCTTTAATATACTTTTGATACATATTCATTTTTAAAACGTGTAGGTCCTCAAAACCTTCTGAAATATGTTGCTCTGAAATTTACTTTGGTGCCCACAAGGGATATGGTAAATGTACATAATGAAACCATCCAATTATGTGGAAGAGCAATCTCACTGCTGTCATTTATGAAATGAATCAAAATGAAACTATAAAATATAAATATGCAAAAAACCCGAGATTTATCTCTTTTTACATTGAATGGCTATGGTTATGAAAACAAACTAAAGGTCTGAATTTGTGCCCAGGCTAAGCCTCTACCTACAGATTAGGATAAAGAAAACAATTTCTGATGCTGACTTTATTTACTGTTTTGCCTTATATTGTGGAAGTGCCTACTCCCAGCCACCATGAGCCATAACTCTTCACTTCACACTAGCTCCACAGTCCACCATGGAGGGTCCAACATAATCTTCCCTCTAAGACTCCCCTTCTTATTCCTTCATTATTGCTTATTTATCTTTTTAAAAATCCTAACCTAAGACATGTCTTTAGAATGAGCAGCTTTAGACAGTTTATATTCTGTACTGTAAAACTTCACTATCATTTTATTCCAGACTTGTTATTTTTACTATGGCAGGATCGTCTTGGTCTCCGATACCTCTTTTACAATGTTGTACAATGTAGCACAGTGGTGAGGAGTACAGGATCTAGAGCCAGATGCCTGGAGTTTAACTGGCATTGCTACTTAATAGAAACGTAATTTTGGATTAAGTTACCTAATGTCTCTAACTTCCTCAATTGTAATGAGAAAGGTACTGATAATAACAGAACTTACCTAGAAGGGTTATTATGAGGACTGCATAAATTAATATAAAGTGCTTGCCATCCGGTAAGTACTCAGTGAATGTCAATTATTATTATTATTATTACTTCTGTACTTATTGTATATAGGGACAGAGAAGGAGGCTGCCTACATGCTGTGGTTTGAAGGTAACACCAAACTAAAATCACTTTCTTTGTATGTGGCAAGAGTCACCCCTCACCCCAGTTTAGTTTGAAATTTCCAATATTCAAAAACAATTTTACATTTACAAAAGACAAACCCTTAATGACTTTAAAGTCCTCATATTTCTTTTGAGTTTTTCTTTTTTGTAAAGTTGGTTTTCTTTAGACGCCTATATCTCCATTACATTTTTTCTGAGGCCTGGCATGTAAACTAATGTACATTATTCCTGAAGCAAATAACCTATATCGTTAATAAGAAAACAGTTTTTACATAATGTTCTAATCTTTACATGAAAATATACTTTAAAGATACGTATGATCAATATGGTGGGCTGAGCTGAGATAGAAGGACCCCAGTCTACTCCAAACACATGGAAACATTGGACAAAATAAGCTTTAAACACACACACACACACACACACACACACACACACACACACACACACACACACACACACACACAGAGCTATGAATGGAAAAAGGAAGGGAAATTCCCTGGTTCCAGAAACGAAGCTAGCAGTGGCGCATGGGGGATCTGGAACAAACACAGATATTGAGGGCTAGGTTTTTAATGTCCACACAAGAACAGGAGATAAGGCCTCAGCCCACGTGAGGAGGGTGTTAGAATAGAGTCCCTGCATAAAGCTAGTGGCCTAGAGGAGGTGCTCTAGGTTAAATAACGATAAAAAAAACTCTATTTGTCACCCACTCAGGGCTTTGGGTTGAAAAGTGGAGACCCAAGCCTTTGTCACAAATGTATATATGAGTTTTTTTATAAATTTTTTTTTGTATAAATAAATTTATACAATATGTGGTTCAGGTACCCAAATGCAGAAATTAGCATAAAAACTGTCGTGAAACAAACCTGTAGGGTCCTAGTAGAGGCAAATGTTGAACACAAAGCCTAGGCACATCAAAATTCCCAGAGTAAACAACCATCTTTAAATGAGCTTATAATAAAAAAATTATAAACTACATGAAGAATTATGTTATCATGAAAAAGTCAGGAGGAGAGTTTAAAATGCCTTTAAAAATGTTTGGAAATATATATTTTTTAATGCTATCAATACTGTAAGGCAAGAACAGAAAAGTCTTTTTGCTTTGTTTTTTAAACAAAAATTTGAAAAGGAAACAGAATTTCCAGAAATAAAATACATAGTCATTAAAATTAAAGACTCAATGTATAGGTTAAATAAATTAGAAATATCTGAGGGGAGAAATAATGAATTAAAAGAGAGGTCAAAGGAAATCACCCAGAATATAATACAGAGAGTTAAAGAGATGGAGAATATGAAAAGTACATTAGGAGACAGGGAGACGGGTCTAACAGATACCTAAATAGGAGTTCCGAAAAAGGAGAAGACTGAGAATGGAGGAGAGGCAATATTCAAAGATATAAGGGCTGAGAGTTACCAGAATACAAGTGAGAAATGCTTCTTCAGATTAAAGGAGCTTGAGTAGTCCAGAGTATAATTAATAAAAACACACCCACATTTACATACAACCTAGTAAAACTGTAGAACATAAAAGACTCAGAGAAAAATCTTACATGCTGCAAGGGTAAATGACAGATTATCTACAAGGAAATGACAGATTGACAGTTGACTTTTCATCCATTACAACATATACCAGGAAATGATGCAAAATATTTTCAAAGTGCTGAGGCAAATACAATTTAGCTTGAATACCACCTAAAATATTTAAGGTATAAATTAAGTGATTAATCATAATTTAGGTTCAATGAATGACATTTTCCCTCTCCACACTAACGGAAAGTAGGTAAGAGAAATCTAATCAACATACAGTCTTATTCAAAATAATATTTCATTGAGGATGCTACTTTGCTTAAGAAGTTTAGAGTCCAGTCCACTTTGTGTTTTTGTCAAACTAAGGATATACATCGTATCAATTAATATGTATTTTACTGAGCTACTATGCTATTTTTGCAAAAATATACCTGTACATGAGGAGTTTCTCATAAAGCAAACACTATCACCATAAATCATGTGAGATCCAGATTAGATAAACCAGATTTCCTCTTCTCTGTCTGGGTTTCAGGGTCTTTTCTACCTAATATGTATCTTAGATACTTTTAGGAAGTGGGTGAGTGAAGACACACTGTGATGGTGCCGGTGTCTGTGAGATAAGAAGTAGCCAACCAACCAAACCTGATTGTAAAAGACAACTGCTATTTTTAATTCTTAATCAATGCAGATAATCAAGAGTTAACCATATAATGTATCTTCTTGGCTTATTCTATTCAGTTATGCTATATTTTCTTATGACAAAAAAACATTTTCAACCCGTGCGACCTTAAAATGGAAAGAGTATTACCAATAGCCAAAGGCTGGCTGGCCCAAAGAATGGCATTTTCTAGGCTGAAGAACAAAGGATTTCAACTTGACTCACCAAAGTGAGGCTTTCTCTTGTGTTTTCTTGGTATGAAAGAGAAGGTGGCTCAGTTTTGCGGTCATCACAAAAACTCTGTCTTTTGGACTGGACAGTAGAAACTTCTACTTAAAATAAAATTAGAAAATAAGAATGAGCAAAAATTTAGCTTCATTTTATCAACTGTAATAGTGACAGGTATGGGAAGGATAAATTAAGTCTCCAATTATTACAGTATCTTAATGTTGATCAGCACCTTGGTATTTATTATTATCAATTGACTAATTACAGCTAACATTTACTGAGTACTTATCACATGCTAGAAATAAAACTCTTTCCTTAAATCATTTTATTGTCATATGAAACTGGTGAGATAGATAGTTCATTATACCCATTTTACAGAAGAGAAAAGTGAATGAAGCTTAAAGGGATTCAGGAAGTTGCCTAAATATCACACAGTTAGTATTGAAACCAGATCTGACTTAAAAGCCCATGCTCTTCGTCACTATCACTATGATTCATTGTCTCTGTGAATTTCTCTCTCACCCTCCTCCCGTTCTGGATTCTGTTTCTCTATATAACTATTGTATCCTATACCCCTCATCCCTTTGGGGTTCCTGTCCACAGAAACATGTACACAAGAGACAACAGACAAATGGGAATAGATACAGAACTTTATATCAGAGTGCCCAATAACTCCAAATGCAAGGCTTCTCTTAAGCTGGGATCATGGGATCTGAACCTTCAGATATTGCTGTGGAGAGGGACAGAGACATGACTGGAGCTCTAAGAAAGGCCCTGACCCTATGGACTTACCATATAGTAGCAGGTAATGAAAAGAGGAAACTTGTATCAGTCTTGACCTTGACCTATATGTGACCTAGCTTATTAGTAAAATATGATACAATGATTATCTTTAGCTCTAACCAATCATATCAATAATATGATTCCTCCCCTGAAAATCAACAGTTAGTAAGGATGGTGGTAGGCTGGGAGAGAAATGTGTGACAGAGATTCTCTTCCCAACATTCTCCCCTATATACAGAGATGGCAGATTATGTTCCTAGGTTTCTTCTTCTTTATATCAAGGCTCAAGCATAAGGGAAAATGAAGAACAATCCCTTCTCCTCAACACTTAATAAACTGTTTAGCTGCCTTTTTCCTGGTTGGTCTCCCCACAAGACTTGAAGCTCCTCATGGACAAGTGCATAGCAGGCACTCAACAAATGGGTTCTCTAAATTAGTGTTCACTAAATGTCTTTTTCTCATAGATAATTCTCTATATTACTTAAATGCAAACTACTGCTAAAAATAGTTTATAAAACTTCGCTGGCTGTACATTCCCCTGAAATATTCTTTTCACTACAATATATATTACACACATGTATAATACATTTGTTTAACACATTTATATTCTATCATTAGAATAGCAATTCTTTAAAAGTTGGCATCAGTCCAACTTTTATATGAATCATTACAAATTCTGAAGTAATGAAACCTAGATGCAAAGACTTTAGTAGGATAATGTCATCATTTTTCATCGCCATTACAAGTAAACCGACGTGCGTAGTTTCAGTTACATCTCTATCTCAGGCCTAATGTTAGGAAGATTAATGTTTATTTAATGAATGATATGGGTTTCATTTCAACATGTAGCTCCAATCCAATAGTATCATACAATCTATAAATTAAACCAAGTTTGGAAATTATTTATTTTCTAAAAATAAATAGTGCTTTTCAAGAGTTTAATAAACATATAAAGTATCTATCCACAGTTATAAAACAATTTACATAACAAGTATGAAGATTTTACTTTTCTAAGCAGAGGCACACACCTGTATGAAACAGCAAGCAATACTGACATACGTACCAGTGACTACAGCGTTACTGTCATCTCTATTATCACCCTCAATAGCACCATAGGATTTTAGCAGCTCTCTCATTTTTTCATCATCTGCCTCATCTAAAGCAGTCTTCTGTTTTTGATTCTTTTGATTAGGGTTTGCTCCATGTTGTAGTAGAATCTCAGCTGCCTAGAAGGTATTTTTCCAAAGTTATCTCTATAAACACCTTAGATCAATAATTTCTGCTTTCATTATAAGACACCATTACCAACCACCAACAGTTATCAAAAAAAGTTTTCAAACTCTAGCCAAGGAATTTTTTATTACATTTGATAGGACAACTGTAAAAGGACCCACTGGTTTGGCTTAATTTGTTCCCATTGGAGAACCAAACACGATGACAGGAAAGTACCAGATATGCTGCCTTCACTGCAGTAAGACGCAGGCTATGTGCAGAAGGTTTTGTTCTATCTCTTCAACAGAGCTCTTCGTCCTCCCCCAGACTGCTGGGGGATGGAGTGGAGAAGGGAGAAAGAATCACTTCAGGTCTGTATTATATTATAAACTGCCATTAGACATAGTTCTATTTGGACTATATTTCAGGTACTTGTTCAAAGAGGTTTTATGAGCTAGCCTGGGAACCTAATGTCCATTCTAATAATGTCTACGCAAATACACTATGTGTCCTAAATAACTGATTTATATTCACAAACGTTAAAGATAAAAGGAAACTTAGAAATAATCTACTCCAACTCCATCATTTCATAGAAGAGGAAACTGAGGTCAAAGAGACTGTGACATTTTAGGGGCAAAATAATCAATAAGGGTTTCTCTAAAAAATTCAAAGTTGTGTATTAGAAGTCAGTTTGTAATTGATCAAAGTTAAAGATGTTTATTAATTAGTTTATGGTATAAGTCAATTAGTAAAAAACAGCCAGTGATTCCATTTGCATGAGGCAAGCAAGTGTCTCAAAACACTGACACATCACCTTTTGATTAGGAAAAGATGGTCAGGATTTTGTTAAAATAGAGATGCGCTAGTAGCTTTTCTCTTTCTGCTTGTGTCCAGGGATGGAGAAACAGAGAAATTAAGGAGCCAATGGGCCAGCGGAAATGACAAGGATAGCCCTTCATTTGTTCCATCAGCCTAGAGACAGCACAGCATAAAGGAAAGCATTTGTTTTAAAGTCAGGCATACAGAACCCATTCCTAGCTCTGTCCTTTGGCAAATTACTTACCATCTGAATCTTGTTTTTATCACCTATGAGGATTGAATGTGAGCCCTTGTAAAGCACCTGGCACATAGTGGGCTCTTAATGAAACTAGACCCTAAATCCCCTTTTTGCTTTAGAGAGGTTAAAAGACCAACTGAGGTAATGAGAGACAGATCACGGCATATGAAGTCTCCTGCAAAGGTCTTTGATGAAACCTACATATATACATCTTAATGAAATTCAAATAAAGGTATTTTATTTGTTTTG
>NW_017731405.1:4292268-4314602 GCF_001890085.2 Hipposideros armiger | reverse complement strand
ACTAAACAGGAAAGACTACCTAAAGTTGGGAGACAGTCCCAGGTAACATGATAGGGTGGACCTGAGTGAACAAAGAGCTTGGCAAAAGTTAGGTGACCAAGACATAGGCCTGCTGTTTTTTAATTAACTTTACTACCACAATCTGAATTAGAAACATTCCATCATCACAAAAAAACCAATATGCCTTTGCAGTTGATCCTTGCCCACTACCCTTTGGCCCAGGGCCAAGTGATCTGCTTCAACCACTAGAGTTTCTGCCTTTTAGAGAACTTCATATAAATGGAATCATATAGTAGTTAGTCTGTTGTGTCTGGCTTCTTTTAATTAGCATGATGATTTTGAGATTCATGTAGGTAATTGTGAGTATCAATAGTTTGTTCTGGCTACTTGCTACTTACCTAGTTTGAAAACAGTGTGTTTGAGTGAATGGAAGTTATACACATTCTGCAATGCGTGTAAAGAAGTGTCAAAGGATACTTGTAATAAAAATGTTTCTAAGAAAAAAAGTTTGTTACTTTTAACAATTTATTCATTTCTCATTTAATAGACCGTTGAGTTTTTCTAGTTTTTAGCTATTATGAATAAAACTGCTATGAATACTTGAGTACAAATCTTTATATAGACAGAAAGATTCTTTTTTATGATTTCTATCTGTTGAACCTCTCATTTTGTTCATGTATTATTTTCCTGATTTTATTGAGTTGCCTGTGTTCTCTTGTAGATTACTGAGCTTCCTTAAAACAATTATTTTAAATTCTTTGTAAGGCAATTCATAGATCTCCATTTCTTTGGGGTTGGTTACTGTGAAATTATTGTGTTTCTTGGGAGTCATGTTTCCTGGATTTTCTGAGTTCCTTGAAGTCTTGCATTGCTACCTTCATATTATAAGAAGCAGTCACCTCTCTAGTCTGTACTAACCAGCTTTGGGGAGAGATATCTTCACCTGCCAGTCCATCTAGGGATTCTGAGGCTTTCTCAGATCTTTCCTGTACATGCACTTGATCCATATTTCTTATTCCTTCTTGGAGGGGGTGGTGGTGGTGGTAGGGTGGGGAATCTTAAGAACAACCCTGATTCCTCCAAACCAGGCCAGGCATTGACAGCCTCTTGTTTGTTTTTCTAAGGCGATCCCAGGAAATCCTGCAGAGTTGTACTGGCTTTCTGTGCTTGCTTACTAGCTGTGAGCAAAGGCTCACCCTTGCTGTCCACAGGAATGCATACTGGGAGCCCAACCACGGAGGATGGGGGGTATGGGGGTGGGATATGGGTGAGGTATGTAGATCATTGGGGGTGTTAGTGAGTCAGTCAGAGAGATCTGAAGGGAAGGCATCTCCAGTGTGTTGTAGGTGGGTTTCATGATGGAGTCTGCAAATCAGTTAGTAGAAAGAACAATGCAGCAGTTAGTAGCATCTCTGATGAATTCTAAGCCTTTGCTGCTGTATTTCCAGCCTCTCCCAGCCCTTTAATCTTACAGGTTGCCTCAATAACCTGAGTGAGAGGAGAAAGAAGTGGGCCTCTTGGGCAGCGTCCTGTTCAGCTGGGGAAGTCAGACACTCACTCACACACTCTCACTTTCCCCCACAAGACCCCCACAAGAGAAATCACAGACCACTGAGGGGGAAAAGAGGTTTCTCCTGGCACTGAGCCATGCTGCTTTGGGGGAAGGGATGACATGGGCAAAGTGAAACTGTTCCACCTACTCTCTCCAGTGTGGCTATTCTTAGATTTTTTTTTTTCCCTCTCCAATAGTGTACTGGAACTTCTCCACTGGATTCTTAGACTCCCACAAAGGTACTCTGGTCCCTAGGTGACTGCCAAAATCAAATATTCTGTGGGCGGGGGGTGGGGATTCCTATTCTGTCATCTTCCTGACATCATTCTCTTGTACCTTTCTTTTTTCCTAACAAGCATTTAAGGTTTAAAATTCCCATCTAAATTGTTCTTTATTAGCATCCCCAAATTTTGATATATTGTTACTTTAATTCAGTTCAAAATATTTTCTAATTTCCCTTGTGATTTCTTCTGTGACCCATGGGTTATTTAGAAGTATGTAGTTTAATTTCTAAACATTTGGAGATATTCCAGATGTTTTTCACTTACTAATTTCATTCCATTTTGGTTACAGAAAATACTTGGCATGATTCTAGATCTCTTAAAATCATTGAAATTTGTTTTATGGCCCAGCATATGGGTCGTATTAGTGAATGTTCTTTGAGCACTTGAAAAGAATGTGTATTCTGTCACTGTTGTTAAGAGTCTTCAATAAGTGTCAAATAGATCAACTTGGTTGATAACGTTGTTTATGACTTTCTATATCCTGGGTGTGTATTTTAAAATAATTTATTAAGAGAAGAATTGTAATCTCCAACTCTGATTGTGGGTTGGTGCATTTCTCCTTTCAATTCTATCAGCTTTTTATGTACGAGGTCTAACAATTAAGCTTGTGAACTCATCCGAGAAAAAGTGCTACATACCTCACTGCTGAATATCCCTATGGTCCCCTTCGAAATACTCCCCTTGGGAAGCTATGCACCAATGCCAGAGCCTAGTCCACCCTTCAAAACAAGTTTGGAACTCTTTTTCTGGAATGGCCATCAGAGCTGTCATTGTATTACTCTTGATGTCCTGAATGTCATCAAAATGTCTTCCTTTCAATATTTCCTTTATCTTTGGGTAAAGAAAGAAGTCACTGGGGGCCAGATCAGGTGAGTAGGGAGGGTGCTGCAATACAGTTATTTGTTTACTGGCTAAAAACTACCTCACAGACAGTGCCATGTGAGCTGGTGCATTGTTGTGATGCAAGAACCATGAACTGCTGGCAAAAAGTTCAGGTCGTCTAACTTTTTCAGGCCGCCTTTTCAGCACTTCCAAATAGTAAACTTGGTTAACTGTTTGTCCAGCTGGTACAAATTCATAATGAATAATCCCTCTGATATCAAAAATGGTTAGCAACAAGTTTGCGAACGTAACTGTCAGACTTCCTATACCTAGGAGTGGAGTTGCTAAGTCATATAGAGTAGTAACTCTATGTGTAACTTTTTGAAAGAACTGCCAAACTGCTTTCCACAGCAGCAGCACCATTTTACATTCCCATAAGCAATATAAGAGAGCTCCAATTTTTCCACATATTCACCAACATCACCTTTTTTTTTTTTTTTTAATCTGAGCCATCCTGCTACCTATTGGCAGCTCAGTGGCTGCTCAGCTTGGGCTGGACTTGAACCGCTGTTGCTCAGAGCTCAAACTCTTGAGTGAGCTCTTAACCAACTGAGCCACTCAGCCGGCCCCTCAACATCACCTTTTTGAAAGACTTTGCTGAGTATAGAATTCTAGGTTGACAAGTTTTCTTTTTTTTCTGCAGTATTTTTTGAAGTTGTTGCTGCTTTGTCCGATGGCTTGCAGAGTTTCTGGTGAGAAACTGGTTGTCATTCTTATATTTGTTCCTGGATACATATGTATCTTTTAAAAAATTCTGACTGTTTCAAAGAGTTTTCCCTTTCTCATTGGTTTTCAGCAATTTGATTATGGTGTGCATTGATGCAGTTTTCATGTTCCTTTAAATAGTCACATGTAGCTAGTGGCTACAGTATAAGACAGCACAACTCTATATCAAATTCCTTATTTCAGGGGTAAAGATATTATCTCTTTTTCAAGCAGCAGAACTAGGTCTAGAATTCAAGTTTTTCAATATCAAACTTAGTGTTTTATCCACTAAACCAAGCTTCCCTTCTGCTATTTCCTGTGGTTAATTTTCAGCTCTTGGCGTTTATTTTTTTCCGAGGCCCCTCTATATCTGAGTAATCATTTTCTCCATCCCTTGAAGTTACCATATTGCTATGGGGAAGCTAGAGTCTTCAAAATAGGAAAATTCTTAAGAAGAACACTTAAAATTTTTGACCTAACCAAACACCCTTCCTGCTCATTAACACGGCATCCTTTTCATCCATTAAATAAAAATCTTTCTCTTGATTGTTGGTCAGTTTACCACTGGTCAGTGATGTTGTAAACAGCCAACAAAAAAAATGGAAACACACTACAGATTGATTGCAAAGGCATAATGCACAGATGTATAATGTTGAAGAAATGCTTAAAGTACCAGTGAAGCCACTGACAAATGAGAAACTGACAGGGAAAACTGTTAACCTAAAAAAAGAAAAACCACAGGATTTGAATAGCTTTCGAATTAATAGAGGACCTAGGGAAAACTTGTAATGCCTCTCAAAATTTCTGAAAAAAGACCTTCCTTGAGGTCATAGTGCAAAAAAAATCAATCATGAGATAAAAGATGTCCTATGTGCTGCCATACAACTTTGTCAGAACAATTAGGCCAAGAAAAGACACTTTATTCAGTCTTTTTCTGTTCTAGAAATTAGTATATGTTTCAATTAGAACCCAAATATGATACTGTTTAGAAAAGAGTTAACATAGCAGGCCTAAGGTGGCCGCTATCCAGAAAGGCTGTTTGCAAGGTTAACCTTTAGCTGGAATCTGCGCATTTGGCTGGTAAACAGTATCCTATGCTGATATAAAGCTTTCCTTAACTGATAAGGGGGATTCACTGTGCTTAAACTGTCTACACAAGCAATATGGTCTATGCTTCTGGGAGTCTGAAATTCGGTTATGTGCTAGACAGAGAGGGTGCCTACATGTTCAGCCCCCAATATAAATCTTGGACGCTGAGTTTGTAATGGGCTTTCCTGCACAGAAACATTGCATTTATGTTGCTACATTTTCTTTGCTAGGGGAAGAGTAAGCTCTGTGTGACCTCTCATGAGAAAGAGAGCCTAATACAGCCTTCATGTTGGATACCTCCAGACTCCACCTATGTCTTTTTCTTTGATGACCTGGCTGCATATCCTTACTACATTGCTGTAATAAATTTTATCCATGAGTACAACAATATGCTGAGATTTGTAAGTTCTTTTAAAAATTTCCAAATGTAGGGCTAGTGTTGGGGACCTCCGTATTTTCTTTGTTTTATATTGCATTTTTCAGCATACTGTCCAAAAACCTGATTTTCCCACTATAAAATTTTGGCCCTTAAGTAGTTTCACTTTAAGTCTTTCCCTGTACAAATAATCATAAAGTTCATCATTTTAATGATTCTTCCTGTTTGCTTTCTTCCATTTCAGGATCATATAACCTTGAGACTTTGTCTACTCTTTCTTAATTTAAATATTTTAAAGGCCAAAGAGCTTCTTTGGTCAAAAGAAGCCATCTTGGATATTAGCCTACCCATCTGGTATTATTTTTAATCACTAGTTTACATCTCTTATTTCTGCAAATTATAAATTCAATAATACTATTCCTTCACATGACTACATTTAGGCTAAAAACAGTGGGTATATACTTTCACAAAATTAAATAAAAATCACCAGACTCTTGAAAATATATAGAAACAGATAAACAGGTATTAGTGAGAGATTCAAGGATTTTTTTTTTTTTTACACAAACCCTGATTTTATATTGTTGTTGGTGGTGGTTTCCTTAACTATTTTTTTTTAAAGCCAATAATTATTTCTGAAATCTCTACTGTCCACTGATAACAATAAAAGCTTTCTCCTAAGGCTTGTCAAAGTTTAAAAATTTGAAGCATTTTAAAGTCTAGACTTGAAATTCAATATTACTAAAATAGTGCCGCTGGTAATTTTCTCTTATGATATGTTTACCATACTGCCTGATTAAGAGAAACAAAGAAGAAAAATATACAACCAACCCCCAGGAAACAATCAACTTGTGTTTTTATCCATTTCTTTGAAACCTCAAACCCACTGAGAAATTCTGAGTTAAAAAAAGTCTTCCTGTCATATGTGTCATCACTTTAATTACTCTTCTATACACAACAGCAAATCATTTAAGACAATTAAATGGAATGTACTAGACTTCTAGCCTGTGTTTACTCTTAAGCCCTTTAATTTTATTCTGTCTTACATGACTTATGTGATGAAGAGACAATGGAAAATGATTCATTAGGAAATACAATGATTTTTCCAATCCATATACAATATATTATCTTCATTTGTAATTTTAAGAAGTTTTTAAAAACCATTTGTTTTAAGGAATCACTTTAGTTCTCAGTTTAAAATATCTTCATTTTCTTCACTGATTTTTCTAAGAAAAAGTAATAATCAAATTTGATGTGCACTGTACCTTTAAATGATTGTTTGCAACAGCATCATGTAAGGGTAGCATTCCATCTAGATTTTCACAATTAACCTTAGCACCACCTTTTAACAACTCTACAATTATATCATCAGATCCCTCACTACATGCCTTATGTAGTGGTGTCCAACCTAAGAAAAGGAAAAAGGAAAAAGCAAAATAAGATGCTGCTTACAAATCAACATTCATGTAATATATTCATTAAGTTTATTTGCACTAATGGACTGAATATCTATATTGATTTAAACATATATACTAAGTATTAGACAAAAAATAAAATTGAAAACTACGATCTTAAAATGTATAAGTTTCATTTTTTAAAACAAATTGATTTCATCAAAGATATTTGTTGACACAAGTGCCAAAACAGAAGACTCACAGAACATAAAATATAATGGTACCAGAGTAAATATCAATAATGTCAATTTGTTTCAACTCAGGTATTAAAATAGAGTAAGACCATGTCTGACTTTCCTACTTGTATCTTTGCACTGTCACATTTCTCTTTAAAATGATATTTGATTAAATTAATCTTTGAGTTTTTCCCTCTGGAATTCCTTATACAAGATTCTTTTGTGCTGAGCAAAATGTTAGATCAATTTAAAACTGGAGGTTTAAAATAAAAATAACGGTGGGAAGAAGAAAGAAATGGTAGAAAAAGAGGAGGAAAGGGAAGAACAGACAAGAAATGGGAAAAATTTTGTATTCTCTCCAAAGTGAGCGAATGGTATTAAGGCCTTGAGGGAAAAGGCCTAAATAAAGCTTCCTTTACTCTCCATTCTGTGTACTCCCACTGAATGCTCCCAAATGCATGTGAAAAACTGTTTAGAAGAAGTTTATTTTAGCAGTTGGCAGGAACCAACATAAACCTGACTATTCAATTAATATATTATGGGGAAAAAAAAAAGATTGTTCCAAGTTAGTTATATAGTATCCAGGTTCAAAATGGAGTATGTGTGAAATGTGTATTTTAGTGAGTTCAAATTATAAAGAACAATTAAAAGAATCCAAACCTGCATTATCTTTTACATTCACATCTGCTCCAGAATCTATTAGAGCTTTCACCAAAAACAAATTTCCTCTTCTGACAGCCAAATGAAGCCGGCTTTTCCCTCTGGCATTCCTCTTATTGATCCCAGATGTTTTCATTTCTGTAAGTTTGCCAAGCAAAACTGAGGCTTCTTTTTTGCTAAATGCTGATTATTATAAAGGAGCTTAGAAAATACATGCCAACTTTCTCCAAATATCCTAAGTAGAATGCATTACACAGAAACATACATCAACTAATATTACCATCACTGTTACTGTTTGAAAATATAACTTGTGAAGAAATTATAGGGCATCTAAGGACATTACTTTGAGTTCATTCTAACAATTGTTCAGTCACTCTATCATAAGTTTGATTAAAACAAATCAAGTTGCATTGGTTCTATATCCTTTTCACTCTAAAGTAGTCCTTTAGCAATGGATCAATTTTTTCTTAAAAAAATTGTGATTTTAGAAAAAATCCTCTTTCTACAGCTATTCTCTATCTCAGTGGTGTGTTTCTGATCACATAAGATGCCAAGAATGAAACCATGGCCTATTGTTTTTTTAAATTTTTCTTTCATAAAAAATGAAGTACAATATATTATCTAAAGATTCTTTTTTAAAAATCTTTTCCTTGCAATACAAGTTAGGCTTAAGCTGAAGCTAAAAAAAGTGAACTGATCACATGTTTTTTTTTTCCCATCTCCTCCCCAAACCATGCTAAAATAGTAAAAGATTTTTTAAAACATATCATATAAAGAAAATAGAAGAGAAACACTAGAGAATGAAGACATCAACAACTTTTGGAGAACTGGAAAGTCACTGATGGAGAAGAGTTAACTGACTTGCAGAGTGGGGAATGCTCCAACCCAAGTGCCTGCAAAAGGATTCTGCAGAGGAAAGGAGCTCATCTGAACCCAGGCACTCAGCACTTGGGGGCATGAGGTATCATGAAAGGAAGCATGTGTGAAGTAGGGCTGGAAATAGGGAGATTGACTGAAAATAAATATATAGAAAAGACTCCAAGTTGCCTTTCCCAACCACAAATTGCCTGGTAACCATCCTCTTAATCCAGGTCCTCATCCCCAAGCCAGGAATCTCAAGATATATTTTCTGTAGAAACTGCATTAGAGAAACTTCATCACATGGCAAAGTAGAGGATTAGGCTGATGAAACAGAAAGAGAATATTCATTAAACCAGTAGTTCCCAAAGTGAGTCCCAGATCAGCAGTATCAATGTCACCTGGGAAACTTGTTCGAAATGCAAATTCTTCAGCCCATCCTACGCCTACTCTGGACGGGAGAGTTTAAGATGGCTCCTGATGATCCTTACCTCCTGGTATTTATAGTCTTGTATAATACCCTCCTCTTGAGAAATTTTATCATCACTAGAATAACTCAACATTGGGGGTATTTCATTTCCTTGATTAGATTATAAAAGATCATAACATTTTTCTGTCTTGCTAGTAGACTTGCTCCACTGCCTTCAATTTGCGTGTTTTGATGAAGCACGTGGTTACCATGAAAGAGCCCAGGCAGCAAGAACCTAAGGATAACCACAGGATAGCCACAACCCTCAAGGAACTGAATTCTGCCAACAATCCCATGAGCTTGAAAGTGGGTCCTTCCCCAGTTGAGCCTTCAGATGAGACCCCCAGTCCTGGCTAATGCCTTGATTGTAGCCTGTGAAAGATCCTGAGCAGAGGACCTGGCTAAACCATGCCTAATTCCTGACCTACAGAAACTACAATAAAGGTGTGTTGTTTGGAACTATTAAGTCTGTGATAATTTGTTATGCACTAATAGATAACTAATACATCTACTGAATAAGAATTCCTGATTCAGCAATCTGTATTTTAATGGGCTTTCCAGGTGAGTCTGATACAAGACAAGGTTTGAGGAAACACGGCCATTGGACTCTTACTCTGCCCAATTTCCTAAATGCTAGCAACCAGGCATATAATTTCAGGGCAAGACATAAAAAGATTAAAGGATTACTCTATAACAGATGGATCCTTTGGTTATATGAATCACAGGGAAGACTGATAGCCTCATGCCTATCTCCCATTGACACCCAGACAAAAACATATTGCTCTTTAGAATTTGCACTCAGAAAGTCTATATTGGAAGTATAAAAACATATTACACATATGAATATATACATTTCATATTATATATAGAATATATTTTAAAGTGATAAAATGTCGAAGATGGTAGGCTTACAGATTGCAAGTTTGAATTGAAAAAATATCTCCCAGTAATTTTTACTGTGGATGGTACAAATCTCACTGTGTGCCTGGTGTTTGCAGCAAAGCAAGTAGGCATGCAATAAACATTTTGGGGCAAAAACTCAAAAACTGCTCAATATTACTGTTGTCATAAATTTCTACAGCATTTAACTGAAAATAAAATATGGAAGAAACTGGAAAGAAAACAAATGGAACTCACACTATAAAATTCTTTATAAAGGCCACTGTAGTTAAAGCTGAGTGTTTCTTAATAGCATTACACTTTATATTTAATAAAGTATTATTTATTTATTTACTTAGTAAGAAAATATAATGCTATTAAGAAATACTCAGCTGTCTGTTCCTTTGTATGTGAACTGTTTCTTCCTCTCTAGAAGTTCTTAGGATCTTCTTTGTTCTGAAATTTCACATGAGATGTATTGTTTATTGTACTGGACACTTCATGGGCCCTTTCAATATGGAAACTTCTGCCCTTCATTTCTTGTATTATTTCTTTAATGATTTTTTTTATTTTCACTGTTCTCTCTGGATATCCTGGAATGATCTTCTAATTTTCTTATCTTTTCTCTCCTTATTTCCTAGTTTCTCTATGTTTATTCTTTTATTTTATTTTTATTTCTATTTTTTTTAAGGATTTTATTGGGAAATTGGGGGAGGGGAACCACGTTGGGGAATCGGAACAGACAAGTTGCTGTTCTTTTGTTTTTCAGTCTAGTTGTGGAGGATGTCACTTCACTGACCCATGTTGGTATTATCATTGCGCTCTTCCCGGGTGAGGGAGCCACTCATGGTGGCTCACAGCAGCTCATGCCGGCTGCTGGCCATTCACGCTGGCTGCCAGCCACTCACGGTAGCTTATGCGAGCCCACTGCAGCAGGGGCTGCAGCCTACGCCGTCTCTGGTGACTCACGGCAGCCCAGCTCCAGGTCGAGCTATTGTTCACCATCTTAGCTGTAGAGGGTGCAGTATCACTGGCCCTCATGTGGGACCTGAACCGGTGCCCTGATGCTCAGAGCTGGCATTCCAAGCCAACTCTTAACCAACACGCCACTCGGCCGGCCCTCTATTTTTATTCTTTACAGAAGACTCGGAAAGATTTAACTTCCAACCCTGCTATAGATATCTACATATTTTTAATATTCTGCTATTATATTTTTAACATCTAAGGGCTCTCTGTATTGTTGTTTCTTCTTTTCTGTGCCTTTACAAATACTTGTTGATTTTTGGCTATCTGTTCATTTTTGGCCATCATGAGAGAAACAAAAATGCTGACTGGAAATCTGTGGAGGGTGAGGGGAGCGCAGCAGAGCTCTGGGCATGATTAAATTCACCCCTGGGTGATCAAGAGGTAAAACAGCCTTTGTGTTAGGTAATTACCAGATTTCAGTATTTGGAATTCTCTCCCCTTGGTCAGTTCAATTTACTTATTAGTTCAATCAAGCAAATGTTTACTTATTTAGTCATGTGCTCTTAAGAAAAAAAATAATAATAAAGAAAAGAAAAGATGAGAGCCGGCCAAGTAGCACGTTGAGTGAGTTGGCTTGGGACGCCAGCTCTGAGCAGCAGGGCCCCGGTTCGGATCCCACATGAGAGCCAGTGATGTTGCACCAGCTAAGATGGTGAACAACAGTTCAACCTGGAGTTGGGCTGCCATGGGTCGCTGGCAACGGCATGGGCTGCAGTGGGCTGCTGTGAGTGGCTGGCAGCCGGCGTGAGCAGCCGGTAGCCAGCGTGAGCTGCAAAGAGCCACTGCGAGCGGCTGTCCAGTCCAGTGGCCGGCAACCAGTCTGCCTCACCTGGGAAGAGCACAATGATGATACCAACATGGGCCAGTGGGGCAACATCCCCCACAGCTAGACTGAAGAACAGAGAGAGAGCAGCTTGTCTGTTCCCCTTTTCCGAGTCCCCAATAAAATCTTAAAAAAAAAAAAAAAGAAACACAACAGAAATGTATTATCTCATAGTCCTGGAGATGAGAAGTGTGTCTGCAGAGCTGCACTCCCTCTGGAAGTTCGAAGGAAGAGCCCTTCCTTGAGTCTTCCCATTTCTGATGGATATCAGCATTCCTTGGCTTCGTTGGCTTTTGGCTACATTGCTCCTCTGCCTCTATCTTCATGCCATCTTTTCTTCTCCTGTGTGTCTCAAATCTCCCTCTGCTTTTCTTTTATAAGGACACTTGTCATTAGATTCAGGGCTCATCCAAACAATCCAGGATGTTCTCCTCATCTCAAGATCCTTAACTTACATCTGCAAAGTTTCCTTTTCTAAACAAGGTAATAGTTATGCTTTTATACAAGATAATATCACAGGATCCAGGGCTTAGGACATGGAAGTATGTTGTGGGGGACTACTATTGAACTCACTACAGGAGGTGTTATGTAAGAAGGTCTTCAGTTTACAAGAGAGGGGGACAATGGGAGAAGGTTCACAGAGAATGCCTAATCCAGTTTCTTTCCTATCTCTTACTAGACAGTAGACAAGCCAACTTTTCGGTCCTTAATATTTAACTTGAAGTGGTCCAGCCCATTGTTAACCACAGAACTAGGCCCAAGAACTATCAAAGGACAAGTTATCTTGTCCATACTGCCAAACACACACAGTTCATTCATACAACACAAAGGAACTAATGGCTCTGCTTCTTTAATTTCCTTTATGTTAAAAAAGCTCAGTGGGGGCTGGTCGAGTGGCTCAGTTGGTTATGAGTGCGAGCTCTGAGCAACAGGGTTGCCGATTTGATTCCCATAGGAGCCAGTGAGCTGCGTCCGAGCTGAGCTGCCCTGAGCTGCCAATGGATGACTGGATGGCACATTGGTTAGAGCATGTGCTCTTAACAACAAGGTTTCCGGTTCGACTCCTGCATGGGATGGTGGGCCATGCCCACCAGCAACAGAGATTGAACATGGCACCTTGAGCTGAGCAGCCATGAGCTGCCAATGGGCAGCCTGATGGTGACTGGACTTGGAGCTGAGCTAGCTGCGCCCTCCACAACTAAGACTGAATGAAGGACAACTTGGCTATTCCCCTTCCCCAATTCCCCAACACTGTTCCCCTTCCCCAATTCCCCAATAAAATCTTAAAACAAAAACAAAAACAAAAAAAACTCAGTGGAAGTACCTAAGAGATCTGACACAGTTCACCCCTGCTACCCCCACTCAATATTCTTGCTGCCTCTGCTGTTTATCTTATCTCCTCTAATGTAACAAGTTAGAAGTCACAGGCAGAAATATGATAAGAATATATCTGAAGACTAATATTCTCAAGTAGTGCTTTACAGTAAAACCATATGAAAAATATAGATGAAATAATCTTATAAACTAGTCAATGACTAAAAAAATAAACAGTAAATATGAAAGTTTAGAAATTCTCTTAAGTAGAGTGGAGTGCTGGGCTTGATCATGCACACTTTCACCTATACAAGTATAGGAATACGAACCTTTGCTGGAGGCAGCTTTCAAGAAATTTTGTCTTTTCCTGAAATTATGAGCTTTGTGTTCTTGGATGTTAGTAGGTATGTGAATTTCTGAATCTGTTTTTTCTTTTTCCTCCTCACAATTTCTTACAGTGGTATCATCTCTATTAATATTATTAGTTAATTCCTCATCTGAAAAGAAAAAACATTTGCAGTTACAGTGTGGTAGTTCTCCTTACTGGTTACATGATGACTAGCAAAGATTCTAATCATATAACTGTTCCAAGTTTCTGTTCCTAGTTGGACTGGGTTTTTTTTGTTTGTTTGTTTTAAGGAACTGGAAGCCTTTAAAAATATTTTTATATAACAAATGTAAATTAGTTTGCTGGAATACAGTGAATTGTTGAAATCAATGGAGCTAACAATTTCTTGTTGTAAAAATGTAAAAACAATTTCCTGTTAGTTTTCTGATACTAAGAAAGTCTATACTAAAAATAAACATAAAAAATTGATAGAAATGCTGTTTATTAACTTTGTCAATATCAATTTAGCAACCATTTTTGATAATGGTTTGACTTTCAAAGTAAACGTGATTACTTAACTAATTAACAGCATCCCCAAATTATGACCCACATGTCCTCAGTTTGGGCATAGGTTCAGTGAAATTCAGTGGGAAATTTCTATAAAATAAGTAAATCTATAGGAAATGTGTACAAAGCAAGCAATACTATTAATACCTCGTTGGTGAGAAATTTCCTTCTCTTCTCTTTGACTAAGTTGTGAGATGTTGGTCAATTCTTTATTCATATTGTCAGAATAAAAATCTGTATTATGTATGATTTCACTCTCCAGAAGGCATTGTCTCCTTTTTTCAACTTTAGTTGTTTCTATTACTTGACAATGAACAACTGTGGATAAAGGCCTATTTGAAGAGCTTGGTTTTTGGCCTTTGTCAGTGTAACTCTTTTTAGTGCCTTCTTTTTCTTTCACCTTTCCCACAATATGTGTATCTGTTTGATTCATTAAAGGAGTTGGTGCTCTGGGGCTACAATCCTGAGGCCTTTTGAATTGCTCCACATAACTAGTCAACTCGGAAACTTCATGTGTCGAAAGTGTTCTTGTACAAGCCAGGGAAATATGCTCAGGATTGTCAGGTGGGTGATCGAAAGAAGTTCCATATATGCATTGTTCATAATTTGATACATGTGGTTCAGAAGCTGCTGTATTATCGGAATTTAAAAAATGAACAGGTTCCTGTTGTGGAAGTATGTTTAGGCTGCCCGATTTTGACTTGTCTTCCTGTGAAAAATGGTCTTCAGACGGTAAAAACTGTTGAAAATCCATTTCTTCTCTATTTGCTATGTTCTCTTTATAATTACAGTACATTTTGCAGCCTGTAGAACTTATCACCTTTTTAGATGTTACAGTCTTCTCAGAGGTACAGCAATCACCATGATCATCATTATTAAAATTTTCCCACTTATTAAGGCTCTCTGTGTTTTCACTAGAGTCACTGTTTTCATGAGATTTATAAGGGTTAATGTCCTGCTGTTCCTGGTGAGTATGAAACTGCTGATCTGTGGTAACAACTGGTAACTTGATTTCTTTATGTAAAGAAGGTCCTGAAAAAGAAACAGCTTTAGCTTGGTCAACGGATTCTAACTCCAAGAATTTTATTTCTTGATTATCTGATAAATCTGGGCTCTGTGTATATGTCTTTTTGGGACCTGAACAAGCCTCAACACTGTTATCTAATTCATTTTTCAGACTTGACAGACCTGGGCTAAAAGGTTCACATGATTCTTGTGGGAGGTCGGCGAGAGTTTGGAGAATATGTTGCTGATCAGTAACCAATCTGTTTATTCTTCTGGAAGAAGAGACAGCTACTGTCTTTCGTGGATAGCTTTCTCGGATTGCATTATCCACTTGAGTCCTTTCTTGTTGTACATTTCTTCTTCCTTTACATTTAGACACATTTGTGCTGGGATTTTTGCCGTTACGGAGATTGTCCTTTCTGAGTCCTGTAGAACGTATTTGGTTAAGAGTTGATTGCTTACGCTTGAATTTACCAAATTTCGTGTTTGTGGAATCTTTTTGGTAATGTTCATATATATCTTCTTTCTTTATAAATAAACCTTCTTTGCTTCTTTTATCAACTTTTACATGTTCTGGCTTTTGTCTGTTGGAATTTTCATCACAAACAAACTCAGCGCAATTTTTAGCACTGAATTTTGGTTTCTATAGAAACAAAATATATAGTTAGGTTTTAATTTTCAGCTGTAGTTCTATACTCGATTCACTCTGGATTATTCATAAATCAAACTATTACTCTATTCAGTTTTATAATTTGATCTAACCACATGCACGCTGTGATATATCCAACCTGGTATTTCAGAAAAGTAGACTAACAGAAGGCAAATGTAAGAGACTCACACTCAGTATGTGGACTAATCTTTCTTTTCTGCTGTACATTTAAAAATTTTTTTGCCAGTATTTTAGCACTATCAATCTTACTAAATATAATAAAAAATTTTAATCTACTTGATTTTTAAAGGTTCTTGAAATAATCATATAAAAGTTTCCTTACTTAAAAAGAATGCTTTAGAAACACTCTCCTCTCCCAATTGTTATACAGATAGAGCTAGAACTAAGGAAGTTTCTTCCTTTGGTATCTGTGAGACTATAGGTAGGGCAGCAGAAGAAGGGATTTAAAAACAAGAAGGCAGATATGCTCCCAAATTGGTCTATATGGAAAGATTACTGTGGGCTGCTAAGATTAAAACAGGGACACTGCTTCCTCTCACCCACCACAACCCAAGCACCAAATGAAGAGTAATCGCCCACCATGTACAGTTTGGAGGGATGGATCGACATCTTTGACTGTTGTACTGTGTTAAGACCGGGGGAAATTTGACATGGTTGATAAAGCTCATGGCTCCATGAAGGGGGTAGAAATAGGATGTCTACCAATGTATGTGTTCCCAGATATGCTACATTTACTCAGTTGCCTCTCAAACTAACAGCCCAGAACACTCTGATTCTCATGTAATTATTCCAGTGTCTTAACAGCAAAGGTGAAGTCACTGTTCCTGATGCATGCTTCAGCAGTCTTTCTTCCCCCTCTGGTGATGTATAAAATAACCAGCAGGTGAATGCTATTAAAATGTTTATTGCTAAACAGAGATATACCTTGTGCTGATGTGCATCCTCTGTGTCTAATGGGTCACTGCTATTCTTCTGAACTGTAAACAAAAAGAGAAAATCAAAGAAAACAGCCACCAGTGGTCAGACTCTAGACTTCTAAGACAAGTCCTTTGCCATGAGAAAACCAAGTAGAATAAGTGAAATTATGTAAACATGTTCTATTAAAATTGGAACATATAACAGTCCTATAATTTCCACATTTATTAGAAACCAAATACTATCCTGAAAGGCCTAAAAACATTTCTGTGGGAAAAGCAAAACAGACCCCAAAAATAATGCTAAAGATGGGCACTGAAAGTATTTTTATATTCCCCACAGATATACCCAGATATTTAACTGTATGAAAGCTACTTTTATAATGCAAAAAAATTATTTCATAATTAATTGAATTACCATCATTTCCTAATATGTTTGCTTAAGAAGGTTCAGTCTGTCTCTCTTATTTTCCAGTGGGACTGGACTACCAGAAAGAAGGCTTTGCTCTACAGAACTATTTATTAATTGCCTCTTGGTGACCTTAATTATCAATGAAGTTATTTATTATAAAAGTAGGGTATTTTGTACCAGGTCTTAGTTTGTAGTCTATGGCATTCAAACAAATACCTCTTGGGAAATTTTTTATTAAAATGTAGTTTCTAATAGAAGTGAATAAAGTACATATACATCTCTTGAATGGAAAGAATTTGTTTTGTTTGTTTTGTTTTCAAAGGACTGACACACTGCTTATTCAACAAATATTCACTGAATGCCTTCTATGTACATAGTAGCATGTTAGTATTCATTACTTAGACAAAGCATTTCCTTCATGGAGATTAGATTCTGGTGGGGGAAGACCAATAAAAAACAAGCAAATTGTCCTATGTGTAAGGTGTTAAGTGCTATGGGAAAGGATAAACAGAGTAGGGTAAGAGGGATTAGAGTGCGGTGGTTTTAAAAACATGTTCATAAAATTTTTGACGCTCTTCCTTTCTAGAGGTGGATTTTAATTCTGCTCCCCTGAGTGGGGGTCAGACTTAGTGACTCACTTCAACAAACAGAATATGGCAGAAGTGATTGTACAAGTTCTAAGATTAGGTTATAAAGGCCTGTGGCTTTTGTCTTGGGTGCATTCTCTCTCCCTTGGATCACTTGCTCTGAGCCATCTGCCATGTCTATGGACAAGCTCATGTGGCAAGTAACTGAAGCCACCAGCTGACAACTAGCAAGGAACTGAGGCCTGACAATAATCACGTGAGTGAGCTTGAAAGTGGATTTTCCTGCCCTAATGAGCCTTGAGATGACTGCAACCCTGATCGCTTGACTGTAACCTGTGAAAGGCTATCCAGATACAGAACCACTCAACTGAACTGCTCCCAGATTTCTAAGCTTCAGAAACTATGAGAGATGTTTGCTATTTTAAGATACTAAGTTTTGGGACAATTCTTAATATAGTAAGAGATAATTAATACAGTGAAGGTAGGAAGGAGGCAGTTTGCAATATTAAATAGGGCGGTGTAGGTCTCACTGAGAAGATGACATTTGAACTAAGACTTGAAGGAGGTGGGGGAGGCATATCTGAGGAACAGCAAGGAGGCTGGTGTGACTGAAGTCAAGTGACAGAAGTAGAGAGACATGAGAGTGGTAGAAGAAGAGGTTCACTGGCAGGGTGGCCAGCTGATACAGGGGCTGGTAGTCCATTCCAGATTAAATGGAGAGCCACTGCAGGGTTTCGAACAGAGGAATGCTGTTAATTAAATTGGTGATACTAGCATATACAGAGTCTTAAAACTGAGAGGAAATAAAAGCTCCTTTCTTGCTTCCTCATTCTCTTAGGAACCATGCTTGGTAGACTGACTCCTGGAAAATATTTTTCTTACCAAAAAAATCTAACAGATGCATTAAGGAGAACATAAAGAATATGCCATGTATTTAAATTATTCTTATATAATATTTTTATTGACAATTGCAGATCAAGTTTTTTTATAGTTCAATTAACAATGTTGTGGATGAGCGGGCAGAAGTATTACCATAAGAAAAGATTCTAAAGGAATGGAAATAAACAA
Source organism: Hipposideros armiger (assembly GCF_001890085.2). Taxonomy (NCBI): domain Eukaryota; kingdom Metazoa; phylum Chordata; class Mammalia; order Chiroptera; family Hipposideridae; genus Hipposideros; species Hipposideros armiger. Next base: position 4,296,507 of record NW_017731405.1, on the reverse strand, counting down.
TATTGGCCATGGTCATTGAAAAAGATACAGCCAAATATAAATTATATCACATCATGTTATTCAGCCAAAAAATTATGGTGGGGGGAGGAGTGGGCAGAACTTTATAAAAGTTTTCCTAACTGTTTGCAATGTACAACCTGGGGAAAGGTACATTTGCTATTACCTTTCTTTGTTCTTTTAGAGTCCTTCAAATATGTGCATTTGCAAACAAGTCGGTGTGCAGGAATGGAGCAAGGAGACCACTGGGTGGATTTTCTCGATTTATGAGGAAAATAAATTTAATTTCTATAATTCTAAATTCAATTTCTGTAACTTTCTACTGACATGATGAACAGATATAACAGGGTAGTTTAATCTTACCTGAAGTAGGATGTTTTTGATGTTTAGGAACGTATCTCTCAAGAAGACGCTTCATACATGCATCTTTGGCCTCATCCAAAGCACACTTTCCATTGTCACTTCTAAATAATGGATCAGCTCCATTCCAAAGAAGTAACTCTGCCACCTAGAGGAAGATTGTTGGTATGAGGGAACTCAGACAAAAGGTACATCATTGTAAATGTGTGCTAACATACAACTTTAAGCAACATCAGCTATACGGAGTTTGGGTTTACTGCTAAATCTTGCCCAATAAAAAAATTTAATGCAATTGCTACTGAATCATCATTTGTGGAAATACATATCCCTTCTCTTACAAAAAAAAAAAAAGGGAAGGAGGGAAATGTTTGTAGTTTAGCTTTTGGTGAAATGGGGCTAGCAGTTATACAAAGAATTAGGGTTGGGTTCTACAGTAGTAAATGTTAGTGTAACAGGTTCCAGGAGATAGTTATGCCTTCTACCTATACCTGTGTTGTTGCTGCTCCCGCTCAGAGTGTCAGGGAGAAACTGGCCAATCCTTAACCTGTTACTACTCCCCAAGTAACCTCCTCTGAGGCTCTCCCTGTGCCTTCATCCACTGCTGCCCTAGAGAAAAACAACCTCTTTCATGTACATATTTGATCACAGTGCCTAACATACTCTATATTATACTTATTATATATCTGTCTCTCCTGTGCTCTAAATTTTTTCAGGGTGGGACTATGTTTTTCTTTTAAAATCAATTTATTATTTTTGAATAGAAAACTAATGAATATAATTCAAAATACAGAAGGCTCGCAAAAGTATACAATAAAAAATAAGTTTCCCTCCTCTATCCCTGTACTCCAGTTATCTAATTACTTTTTCCTAAGTCAGCCCTGGTTATAGTTTCTTCTGAATTTTTCCAAAGTTAGTCTAGTCCAATAGGGTATACATGTATGTATGAGTATACATACATATGTATGTATGGTTTTTCTTACACAAGTGGTCATATACTATATACATTTCTTTGTATCTTGCCCTCTATCCCCACAACCCAATAATAGACCCTGGAGATTGTGCCGTATCAGTATAGACTGAGCTTTCTCATTCTTTTTAGCAGCTGAGTAACAGTCTACTGTTCAATGCACTATATGAATGTCCTATAATTTATTTAACCAGTACCCTATTGATAGATGTTTAAGTTGTTTCCAAGCTTTTGCTACAGAATTGTGTCTAATCATCTTTATGGTACCAGTGCCTATTTCAGTGTCTAGCACAGAACAGATGTTATTTAATAAAAGAATGAATGTAGATCAAGAGGATGTGGGGAGAAGGCTTTAAGTATCAGTACACTAAAAGAAGCCTAAATTTCCACATTAATATCTAGAATGAGAGAAAGGATCTGAATTTCTTTAAGTTACATGTACCTGAAAATTAAATATCTATGCAGTTTTCCTTTTAAAACAAAGCATTCTAAGAGAGAAAAATGCAACACCACACACAGGGGCAATATGAGCCGAATCCTTTAAAAATTATTAAAACTCAGCAACCTGATAATTCTGGTTATCAGCAACCTAATAATTACTTTATTATGGATTTTAACACTAGATAGAGGAATTAAAAGTAATAGTAGTTACAATTAAATCTATAATTCATATGCAAGCCATGCACAAGGAGATAAAGAATTTATGCCTGGATCTTCATTCACATTTTGTTTAACCAAGAAAATGCAGAGTGTACTACTTTCTTTCAGGAAAAGTAGTACTGTAAAGGGTTGCCAAAAGAGCTGTGTTGTTTATCTCTGGAGGTTTTGTGTCAAGTAATAAACCATATAGTATGAGAGTGACTCAGGATCAAGGAGTGTGAGAAAAAACTCCGAGGCTAGTGCCTCACTATTCTGGAAGCCTGGGTTGGGAATTGCAAGGGAGTGGACACATTACTTTGGCAGTCTGTTTTTGACAATGAATAGATTGCTTCACCAATTATTCATGTTTACCAATTCCCCCCTGCAGGCAGGCTGATATTAGGAATGTGGAAGTTTATTTTATATATATATATATATATATATATATATATATATAAAGTCTACTTTATATAGAGGGAGGATATATAGCTCTATCTATATATATATATATCTATATATCCCCTAACTTAAAAAAAAAACTCTCTTCTCACCAAAAGGCAATAAATAAATGACTTTCCTTGGGTTTTCCTACATTTAGGTTCTGTATTAGTTATCTGTTGCTACCTAACAAATTACCTACCCCAAAACTTGGTTGCTCAAAACAATAATAAATAGGGCCAGCCGAGTGGCGCGATGGTTAAGAGCTGGCTTGGGACGCCAGAGGGCCCCGGTTTGGATCCCACATGAGGGCCAGTGACACTGCCCTCTACAGCTAAGATGCTGAACAACAGCTCAACCTGGAGCTGGGCTGTCGTGAGTCGCTGGCGATGGTGTAGGCTGCAGCCCCTGCTGCAGTGGGTTGCCATGGGCTACCCTGTGTAGCCAGCAGCCAGAGTGAGCGGCCAGCAGCTGCAGTGAGCAGCCGTCCAGAAGCCGGCGACTGATCTGCCTTGCCAGGGAAGAGCGCAATGATGGTGCCAACTTGGGCCAGTGAAGCAACGTCGTCCACAACTAGACTGAAGAACAAAAGGACAGCAAGTTGTCTGTTCCCCTTCCCCCAATTCCCCAATAAAAATCTTTAAAAAACAAAAAACAAAACAAAACAACAATAATAAATATTTATAATCTGATAGTTTCTGTGGGTCAGGAATTTGCAAGTAATGTAGGTAGGTGGTTCTGTCTCAGGGTTTCTTATGAGCTCAGAGTCAAGAGGTTGGCTGGAGATACAATCATCTGAAAGCTTCACTGGGGCTGGAGGATCTGTTTCTAAGATGGCTCACTCACATGGCTGTGGTCAGGAGGCCATGTGGACCTCCCCATAAAGCTGCCTGAGTGTCCACACATATGACATCTGGCTTTCCCCAGAGTTAATGAACCAGGAAAGAGAACAAGAAGCTATCATACCTTTTAACCTAGACTCAAAAATCACATATTGTCACTTCTGCCATACCCTTCCTATTTGTTAGAAGTCACTGAAACTCCAGCCCACACTCCTGGGGAGGGGAATCAGGCTTCACCTTTGGAAGGGAAGAGTGTTAAAGAACTTGTGGGCATATTTCAAAGCCCCCACAGGTTGTTAACTGGAACAAGCAGAGCAATTTCAGTAAGTAGCTGGCATCACAATCTCCACTTATTCAGCTCATCAAACAGTACGCCTCATGAAAATACACTTCTACTTAGAGCCCATGGATTTTCACCTTTAATCATACCATTGAATTAAGTACTTTCCTCCTTATAGATTCCTGTGTAAGAAGCCAGTAGGACAGAGAAGGAAATTCCTTCAGTACTGAAAAAGACGATATTTTGACTATACATCCCTAATGGGATATAAACAAAAAGAACTACAAAAAAACTTCATTAGTAGTAATATTGTAAGTATACTGTGCAATAAAAAAATAAGTAAATTAATGTATTAAGAAACAAATGTTTAGCATAAGAGAAAAAGAGATACAAGTATAAAATCAAAGTTCAGTATAAATCTTAATATTAAGTTTGAAATAGAAATATCAGTATAAACTCATAATTTGTCTTTCTTTGTGAAAGTATGTATTTCACTGAAAATGCCTAAGAGCAATGACATCTAATAGTAATGAGCACACCTAGCCCCCAGATGTGGTCTCTAAATAGATTTTCATTAAAACATCCATTTACAGAAAATACAATTAAAAAACAAGTAATACAACACCACAAAGATAAAAATACCCAAATCCAAGATTTAGAAAATTCTGTTATAGATTAAAAAATATTTAGGAGATACAACAAACATATGCACTGTA
>NW_017731405.1:4288799-4291477 GCF_001890085.2 Hipposideros armiger | reverse complement strand
AAAAAAAAAAAAAACTTCCTAAGAGAGCTCACTCCAGACACACATGGACTGAATAATCACCATGTCTGAGGAATATTTTTTCAGTGAATGTGAATCCCAACATTGTCAACCAATCTCATACACTCATGTAGCACAGGACACTTCACGAAATAAAAAGCTGTGTTACAGGGCCGGCTGAGTGGCTCAGTTGGTTAAGAGCTTGCGCAAGAGTGCGAGCTCTGAGCAACAGTGGTTCGAGTCCCGGCCCGAGCTGAGTTGCCGATGAGCTGCCAACAGGTGGCAGAATTGGTTCAGCTAAAAAAAAAAAAAAATTGCTAACACTAAAAAGCTGTGTTACAATCATGACAGCTTACTTCAACTTTTCATGCCATTTCCTTCACCTACTAATAAAGTAAGCCTAATAAAGGAGGACTCAAGGTTTGTCTGACGTGACTTGTTCCTAGTGATGCCTACAGATGTTCAAAGATCACCACGTTCTTACCTAAATGTCTCCTACCATCTGTCAAATAATTCGTTCCAGATTTTTCTAAGGAACCACACAGAGCTGATCATCTGTAATTCTCAAATTCTACCTTTTCCACATTTAAAAAAAAGTATTCATTTTTAGCAATTTTATTGAGATATAAATCACATGAAATATAAAACATAATTCATTTAAAGAATATAATTTAATGTTTTTTAGTATGTCGAGGGAATTGTGCAACCTGACCCATAATCTAATTTGGAACATTTTCATTACCCTTAAAAGAACTTTTTAACCATGATCTGTCACTGTCACTCTCCATTCCCAGTGCTCTACCTCCTATTCCTAATCTTTTTTCTGTCTCTATAGATTTGGACTATTATGGATATTTCAAATAAATGGAATCATACAATATGAGTTTTTTAATGGCTTTTTCACTTTTTAAAAAACATGAGATGTTCTTTTAGTATCTCCTATCTTTTAGTAGCTTTCCAGTATGGTCAACATCTGTGTGATCATATATTCAAGTTCTTTCAACTCTGGAGTGTTTACGAAGCTCACATCCCGCAGGTGCTGAATCCAGCATCAGCTTCTCCAGGCTTCACAGTTGAGACACCCCATGACATCTAAGGCATAGGAGCAATCCAATGTCCAGGGTTAGACCATTTTTCTGATCAACCTTTCCTCACCTATGAGATTCCCTAAGGTAAGCCTCGATCCTCACCTGATGCTCCCACTTTTCCTACCCACCCTCCAAAACAATATCTTGTCCCACTGTGATTCTCAAGGCTTTGGTTCTTAAGTCAGTCCAGAACTGACCTGGAGATGTGTAATTCTCTCTTGGACTGAGTGAAGTAACGTGTTGGCTCTCCCCAGCTAAACAGAAGGGGAAGAGGACAAAGAAGACAGGCTATGACTTCACCCCACCCCACCCACTGGGTTTTAGCTTTTAATTTTCATGACCGTTCTCTAGACTTCCACTCCTGTGTCATTCTCTTTTCTCCCGCCATCAGGATATACCACAGTGCCAGGAGCACGTAAGTCACAGGTAGACAGGGGAGGACAAAATGAAGTGTGGTAAATAGTAAGGCCTGTGTCTCTGGTCCCTTTCATTTCACTGAGGGACAAGAGAAGGCTACATATTTGCAAAGGCTAGAGGGGAGACAGTTCTAATTTGTGAGGCAGAAATTAACTGAAGCCACATTACCTGGTAGAGCAAAAGAAGAACTGAGAAAGAAAAACAGAAAAAGTGCTCAGGAATCACATTGCCCAAAGGGAGAAAGGTCTCTTGACCAGGAAGGTCACAGCCTGGCAAGTTGGAAAGCAGATGGGCCGTAGGGAGTGGGAAGAAGGGCTCTGGCGTCAGGTTTCTCTGCTGGAGGCCAGCTTTGAAGGAGGTGGGGGTGGTAAAGGACAGAAAGAGGGCTCACACCAGTACCGGTCCAAGCCTGCCTTCTTCTGGCCATTAAATTAGGTCACAGGCAGAATTCCCTCTCCACAGCCCTCTCCACAATGTAAAGAAATGATCACCTACTGCAGGTGATAATATCAAAAAGAAGCAAAACCCTAAATTCTCCTTAAGTACTGTTAAGGAAGGAATATGCCCTATCTGTATATGCACATAGCTCCCAGCAGCCTTTTCCAACTCTACCTGTACTAGGCATTTCCTCTGTAAGTACACAGAACAGATCTACCTGAGCCCAGCTGATTAGCCCTCTTCCTTAGCCTATGCGTTTTGAACCCAGGGGTAACTTCCAATGCTGAAATAAATAAGATATTTTCAGCAAGTGCCTCAGCCCTGTAATACAGTACCTGAACTGGAAAAATGTCTAGGAAGTTCAGAGAATATGTGATTTCCGAGATAAAACATGTGTGTTGGAATTCAAAATCTTAATTAATATTACCATTATTGCAGTTATTATTAACCAACTCATATGGAATTACAGTATTTTGATATTTTAACCATTGGTACATCTGTGTTGGTATGTACTGGCTGATCATTAAACCTGGGAGGTTCTCATGTCTTATGCTGACACTTAAAGTGACACTAGGCTCCATAAAGCTGCCTCTAGCAGGACTGGACATCATTGTGTAACACTTAAGAAGAGACATTCTCAGGCCTGCCGAGTGGTGCGATGGTTAAGAACTGGCTTGGGATGCCAGAGGGCCCCGGTTCGGATCCCACATATGAGGGCCAGTGACGCTGCCCTCCACA
>NW_017731405.1:4274720-4288619 GCF_001890085.2 Hipposideros armiger | reverse complement strand
ACTGATCTGCCTTGCCCAGGAAGAGTGCAATGATGGTGCCAACTTGGGCCAGTGAAGCAACATCCTCCACAACTAGACTGAAGAACAAAAGGACAGACAGCAACTTGTCTGTTCCTCTTCCCCAATTCCCTAGCACTGTTCCCATCCCCCCAATTCCCCAATAAAAATCTTAAAAAAAAAACATTTCCCCAAAGCCTATAAAGTGCCATACACAAAGAGTCCTAAGTGCAAGTTTAAAAAAATACTATGTATAACCAAAACATGTTCTATACTTATTAAAAGTAACATGTAAAATGTCACCTACCATATCAGGCACAACAAATGCATCACACTGTAAAATTTTATTATAAATTCTCAGTGTTGATTAGCAGAGTGAACTGAAACTAAATTCCTGTCTGGTTTTCTACTGCTTGGTCCCCACGTTTTAATACTTGCAGAATGTGGCATTTGCTCTGCAAAGAAAAGCATCACAGTACCTTATAATGTTTATTCACCACAGCATCATGTAGGGGAGTGATCTGATACATTCCTTTGACATTTACATCCGCTCCACCTTTTACCAGTTCACTTGCTGTCTCATAAAATCCTCCTACACTAGCTTCATGAAGTGCTGTCCAACCTGTTACACAAAAAGGAAATGGTATTTGTTTACATTCGGCATCTTAATAATGTTTTGTGCTTACCACATAAAATAAAATAAAATAAAAGCTGTAATCCTAAGTTATTTCTTTGAAAAATTTTTGACTATATGAGACAAGATAATCTCACCATGAAAACAAACTGTATTATTTGGTGAATTCAATAAATCTGAGGGACAAATCAAATTCCCACCCCCAACTCTGTTGTAGAAAAATATCAAAAGAAATAAAATATTTAAAACTATTCCTGCCCTCCTCAAATAAAAAGGGCTGAAAAGGGATCATTATTAGCTCATATAGAATGCTGGCTGAAGGCTATGTTTCCACAAAGAGGGGAAAAAAGCTTTATTTCTAGCTCAGGGTACATCCATTAATGTAATCCAACTGACAGGACTACATAAAAGCCAGTTCAAAAGTATTTATTTCTTTTCTCCTTATTTGCATAAAACTATTTACAGTAGTTCAACTAATAAACCACAAGATGCTCCAAGAAAACTGGTCATCCAGATAAATATTATTTTTCTCTATTAGCCAGAGACAAAGGTATTAAGTTGTAGATATTTATTATATTTCAATAAATCATATGATTGATGTAAGCAAACCTAAATGTTTCATGTTAAAAGTGTATTTCACTACCTCTTTCCATAACCTTCTCCATAAACGAAGGTTTCTCAATCTCGGCACTGATATTTTGGCTGGAAAATTCTTTGTTGTTGTGAGCATTCTACCAAATGCCAGTAGCACCCCCTCCTTTCCAGTTGTAACAACTAAAAATGTTTCCAGAAACTGCCAAATGTCCCCTGAGAGGCAAAATCACCCCAGTTAAGAACCACAGCCATAAAATGTTATAGGAGTTTCTCTTTTAGTATTAAATAGAAAGCATAGAGGAAGAAACAAAGAGCACCAACAAATGGTAAATATATTGTGAATAGGTTTTCTTCCTATAAATTTCCTTAAAATGCATATGGTTATGTAAAGCAAAAATTATAACATTATGTTTGGGGTTTATAATGTATATAAACATAAGATATGTGATAGCTGCTGCATAAACATATGTCCAATGTTTATACATTTTTTTCTTTTCTTTATTTTTTATTTATTTTTTTTTTAGCTGAGCCATCCTGCCAACTGTTGGCAGCTCAGCGGCAGCTCAGCTCAGCCCAGGAATCAAACTGCTGTTGCTTAGAGCTCGCACTCTTGAGCAAGCTCTCAACCAACTGAGCCACTTGGCCAGCCCTCAATGTTCATACATTTTACATGAAGCATTACAATATTAACTCTAAGAAGACTGTGAAATATTAAAGATGTATATTGTACTCCCTAGACTATCCATTACAAAATAATGCAGACAAAGAAACAAACAGATGAAGCTCACAAGAAACAATTAGTAAAATGGTAGTCCTAAATCTAACCATTTTATTAAATGAAAATTGACTAATCACCCCAATTAAAAGGCAGAGATTGTCAGAGTGGATAAAACAGCAAAGCTGTGTGCTGTCTATGAGAAATACATTTTAAATATAAAGACATAGATAGATTGAAACTAAAAGGCTAAAAATGATATAGCAAACAGACAACAAACACAAGAAAGCTAGGATGTCTGTAATACTGTATAAAATATAATAAAGTATATTAATATATAAAGTCTAAAGATATCCTAGATAAAGAGATTTTGTAATGATTAAAAGATCAATTTATCAGAAGACATAACAATTTTAACTGTGTATGTACCTAATAACAGAGCTTCAAAATATAAGAAGCAAAAATGGACAGAATTAAAAGGAGAAACAGACAATTCCACAATCATAGTTGTGAAGATTTTGATATCCCTCAGAAAATGATAAATCAACTAGACAAAAAAAATCAGTAAAGTCAGAGATGTTCTGAACATTACCAACCACCTTCATATAACTGACATTTATAGAACATTACAACTAAAGAATAAATATTCAAGTGCACAAGGGATATTCACCAAGAAAGACCATGTACTAGACAACAAACCAATTCTCCACAAGTATAAAAGAATCAAATTCATAGTAAGTGTATCCTTTGACCACAATGGAATTAAATTAGAAGTCAATAACAGAAAGATATCAGAATAATCCTCACATATTTAAAAATTAAACTTCTCATATAACAATCCTGGGGCCAAAGAAGTAATCATACAAGAATGAATAGTATTTCAAACTAAATGATAATAAAAATGCAATATATCAAAATTTGTGGGATGCAGTAAAAGAAGTATTTAGAGGGAATTTTAAAGTTTTAAATGCTTATGGTAGGAAAGAAGATACAAAAATCTATGACCTCATTTTCAACCTTAAGAAGCTAAAAAAATGAACAAACACAGGAAACCAAAAATAAGTATAATAGAAGTCAGAGAAAGAGTAGAAATAAAATACAAAACAGGTAATAAAGAAAAAATTTAAAGCCAAGTTAGTTCTTTGAAAAAAATTAATAACATTGATAATCCTCTGTGGTGGTTGCTCACTCACGGGTCATGAAACATCAGCAGAAGAGTTGCTGGGGGCAGGGTCTAGAGTAGACAGCTGTAGTAGAACTAACTAGGTTAGTTCTCTAACCAGAAAGCAATTTGCTTTGGCCTGTAGTGGAATCTTCTGTTGTGTTCGGCTTTGTCCCTTGGGGTGGGGGAAGGTGCGGTTAAACTTGTTATTGCAACCTTTGCATATGTTATGTAAATTTAAGTTCGAGCCACCCACCCCCTACCCCAAATGACTCATTCCTGTTTACCCGTACCTGTCTTATCATCCTCTAGCTTAGGAAGGATAGAAGAATAAAGAAGAAAGGAAGGGAGGAAAGAAAGAAGGGAGGAAGGAAAGAAGGGCGGAAGGAAGGGAGGAAGGAAGAGAAGGAAGAAAAAAAGGAAGAAGGAAATAAGCAGTATGAGGAATGAATAGTAAAATATCCCTAAAGATCTTCAGATATTAAAATAATATCAAGGGCCGGCCGAGTGGCACGTTGGTTAGGAGTTGGCTTGGGATACCAGCTCTGAGCAGCAGGGCCCCAGTTCGGATCCCACATGAGGGCCAGTGATGCTGCGCCTTCTACAGCTAAGATAGTGAACAACAGCTCGACCTGGAGCTGGGCTGCTGTGAGCCACTGGCAACAGCGTAGGCTGCAGTGAGGCTGCAGTGGGCTGCCATAAGCTACTGTGAGTGGCCGGCAGCCAGCGTGAGCTGCCAAGAGCTGCCGTGAGCGGCTGGCGGTGGCCGGCGACCCATCTGCCTCACCCGGGAAGAGCACAGTGATAATACCAACATGGTCCAGTGAAACAACGTCCTCCACAACTAGACTGAAGAACAAAAGGACAGCAACTTGTCTGTTCCCCTTCCCCGATTCCCCAATGCTGTTCCCCACCCCAATCCCCTAATAAAATCTTTAAAAAATAATAATAACAAGAGAATATTATAAATGCCTTTATGCCAATAAATTCTATAACTTTGACTATAAGGACAAATTCCTTGAAAACTACAACTTACCAAAACTGACACAAAATAAAACAGAAAATCTGAACAGCCCATACCTATTAAAATTTTTAATTTATTACCAAAATCTGCCCACAAAGAAAACTGCAGGCCCAGATAGTTTCACTCTTAAGCTCTGTCAAACATTTAAGGAAGAAAAACCCCAATCTTATACAAATTCTTCCAGAAAACAGAAGAGGAGAGAATAAACCAAAGACTTTACAAGACATTTATAGACCAATAATCCTTATCAACAGAGATATAAAAAAATCCTTAACATAATATTAGCAAATAGAATCCAGCAATACATAAAAAGAATGATATATCATGACCAAGTATCCATTCCTCATAAAAACTATCAGCAAATTGGGAATACATTCCTCAATATGATAAGGAGCAGCTACAAAAATCTACAGCTAACACCATGCTTAACGGTGAAATATTCAAGAAGAAAAACTAATCTATGGTGGAAAATATCAGAATAGTAAGTGTCTTCCAGAGAGTTGGGAGTGGGGAATAACTGGGAAGAGACATGAGGGAACTTTCCGGGATGATGGTAATATTTTAACTCTTGATAGAGGTTTAGGTTATTGAGTATGTCAAAATTCATCAAATGGCACATTTAAGATTTGGCATTTTACTATATGAAAATATCATTAAAATATAGAGAAGAAAACGATTGAACTCTAGTTAATGATATTTTATGTTGAGGTGTTTAGTTGTAAAATGGACTCATGTCTACAACTTTCTTGAAATGCATCAACATAAAAATAGATTGATGGATGAACAGAGATATTTATAGAAAGATGTGTGAAATAATAAGAAAGATATATTGGTCTCTGTCTCTTGGTTCTATCTACCATTTTGTCATGTTTCCCCTGAGCTCAGCTGCTTTCAGCTTTTGATCTCATTTCTCTTCCAGAGTTGAGGCTCACGGTAACAATGCCCATGCAAAGGCAGCCAGCCAGCCTCAGGAAGGAACCCCATCCTCCTGTGTAACACCACTGCACACAGCCCACCTGGTGGGCCTTAGGGAGGCACAATCATTAAAGTGAAATACAGTGCTCTTCTCCTGCTCCCTCCACCCTGTACCACTTCCCTGGGAGATGATGATGAAGAGCAACCTGTGTTGGAAATTACCTGTAACCTTTCTGTTTGAGACTGGCCTTGGGCCTGCTTCGCCATACTTTCATAGGAGTAACTCATCTGAAACTACAAACCCCTTCCAAGGTAACTGTGGGGGGTAACCTCAACTTACCAGCATAACTTGGTTGGTTAACATTTCCACCTTTTTTAATACAGAGATGAACAAGATCAATATCATTCCACACAGCAGCCTTATATAGTAAGTTCTCTCCAAAAATGTTTCTCCGGTTAACAGCAGAAAGAGATACTGTATTCATCTTCAGTTTTTCTGAAATAAGGGAACAAAAGAAAACACAAAAATAATAATCCTTATTTGAAAATCAGGAGGAATACAGGTAACAAGATGAATCCAGTCAACATTCTGTGACAGAAATATATATTATGAAAGTATTTCATTCATCAACCCAACTATAACATCTACAGGCAATAAAGTGAAAGAGACAAATGTGTGAAAAGAGACAAAATTAGTGTGAAAATATTTGTTATAAATCATCTAAGCAGTTTATGTTGATTGAAACCCCATGAAAGGTGCATACAAGATTAACAGATTCTTTTCTTTTTTTTTTCTTTTTTAAGATTTTATTGGGGAATTGGGGAAGGGGAGCAGCCAAGTTGTTGTCCTTCAATCTTAGTTGTGGAGGGTGCAGCTAGCTTAGCTCCAAGTCCAGTCGCCATCCGGCCACCCATTGGCAGCTCGCTGCTGCTCAGCTCAAGGTGCTGTGTTCAATCTTAGCTGTGGGTGGGCGTAGCCCACCATCCCATGTGGGAGTCGAACCGGAAACCTTGTCGTTAGGAGCACGTGTTCTCACCAGCTAAGCCATCCTGCCACCTGTCGGCAGCTCAGCTCAGGCGCAGCTCACTGGCCCATGTGGGAATCCAACTGGAGACTTTGTTGCTCAGAGCTCACGTTTTTAACCAACTGAACCACTTGGCTGGCCCAGATTATTTTCTTAAAAGGCGCACTGGAAAAGATTATTTAGATCTAGGATTATATGATATTAAACCCCAAAAAATGTTAATATAATAACAAAATGTCTTGTAAAACCATGAGGAGACAATCTAAGAGGTATATAAGGAAGATATAAAAATTAATCCCAGAGACCAGAAAAGAGAATGCTGAATTTTCTTTGCTAAAAACAACTGTCATAAAATTAAATAAAGAACTATAATCTTGATCTGTATAATAGCTTTGATTTTCTAAGCCAGGAAATACACAATTAAAACAGTTTGCCAGGTTATGCATACCAAGTATCATTTCTCCACTGTGCTTCCTAAAATACTGAAACTCCTCATTTAGATACTCCTAATCCTGTCAATTTGGGGGATAATATTCATTTGGTTTCCCTGAATTTCAGAATAGCTTTGATGATAGCTTTTCCAATTTTGATCTAGCTAACTTGCCCTATCCTAAAATCTCACAAAAGTAATTGAATACTGCAGCAGATTTCTTAATACATCGTAATTTGCCTTTTATTTGACTCTTTCCACTCAGCTCCACTGTAAAACAAACCAACTGCTGAACATTTGAGCCTAGGTCCTCCACCCTGGACTAAAAGCATTTTGCTGTCACCAGAAAAACTGTATGCTAACCAAAAATCAATACTCAATACTCTTAACTCCCAGATCTATCTCTGCCAATTGTAGTTGCTATATAATTCTGTAATTTATTTAAAATAACAAATTGAAAATACAAAAATTTTCAATGAAAATTAATTTGTGGGAGACAGTCACTTCCAATCATGACTAAATAACTGCCATAACTTGCCCTCCCATTGTAAACAACTTTCTTTTGATCGGTATGGTAGGCTAAATAATGGTCCGCCAAAGATATCTCACATCTTAATCTCTAGAACCCAAGGCTGTTTCCTTATACAGCAAAAGGGACTTTGCAGATGTAGTTAAACTAAGGGTCTTGGGAAGGGAAGTGGGAAGCAAGAAAATCAAAAGGGGAGAAGGCAATGTGACAACAGAAGCAGAGACTGGACTGATGCAGCCAGGAGCAAAGAAATGCCACATCCACTAGAAGCTAGAAGAGGTAAGGAACAGATTTTCCCCTGGAGCCTACAGAAGGAATCAACCCTGCTGACACCTGGATTTTAACCCCTTAATATTCATTTGGACTTTGAACCTCAGAACTGTAAGAGAATAAACTGTGTTAAGTCACTAAATTTATGGTAAATTGCTACCATGATAAGAAACTAATACAACTGATGTTAGCAAAGTGCATTTTACCCCATTTTTTTAAACCTATTTATGTCTTTATATTTCAAGTGTGTTTCTTCAAGTCCGCATATATTAATAGTTGGGTCTTGCTTCTTCATCCAATCTGACAACCTCTACCTTTTAATTGAGAGTGTCTTGACCATTTACATTTCATATGGTTAGGTTTGACTGTATCATATTGCTTTGTTTTCAGTTTTTCCCATCTGTTCTTTGTTCCCTTTTCCCTCTTCTTTTACCTTCTTTTGGGTTAACAATGAATATTTTTATTATTCCATTTTATCTTATTGTTGGCTTATTAGCTATAGCTTATTTCCTTGCTATAATGGTTCCTTTAAGGTTTATAGTACACACCTTTAACTTATTACATTCTACCTTCAAATGGTATGTTCACTTGCATTTTAAAATAGTGTTTCATTTTCCCCCCCTTTGTTATTATTGTCATGAATTTTACTTTTATATACATTAAAAACTTCATAATCCATTATTTTTGTTTAAACAATTATCCTTTAAAATTGAGTAAAAAAAATGTGCATTTTTATCCACATAGTTACCATTTCCTGTGATCCTCACTCCTTTGTATAAATGCAGATTTTCATCAAGTACCATCTTTCTTTTACTTGAAGAATGTCCTTTAACATTTTCTATAGTATGGGTCCGATGGAGTTCTTTCAGCTTTTGTTATGTCTGAAATTTTATTTCACCTTCATTTTTGAAATAATTTTGCTGGGTATAGAATTTTATGTTCTAGTTATAGAGTACTAGGAATAAAATTTCTTTTAGAACTTAAAACCTGCTGCTTCACTGTCTTCTTGTTTGCATTGTTTCCAAAAAGAAATTTGATGTCATCCTTATCTCTATTCTTCTATACATAACGTGACTTTTTTCTTATCAGTACATATATATTCTTCTGATTTCTTAAATAACTGAATATTATTTCATTGGTTATATTATAATTTATTAACTATTCACCTAGTTTAGATTGTTTCTAGTCATTACAATAAGCAATGTCGTGATGAACATCCTATAAAATATCTTTATATATTTAAGCATGTATAAGTTATGGAATAAATCACTTTAAGTAGAATTTCTGATTCAAAAGAATTGTGACTTAAACTTGTAATAATGTAAATAAACTGCTCTGTAAAAAGACTGAACAAATTTACACTATTACCAAGAACACATGAGAATGCTTACTTTTTCCACATTCTCACCATTGGTAATTCTCAAATGTTTAAATGTCTGGCATTCTCTTAGGTGAAAATTACACTTTTTAATTTTCATTTCTTTAATCATGAGTGAGATACTAATCTTTTCAGGTACTTATATTTTATTTTAATTTTTTCTGTGAACTGCTTATTCATGTCCCTTACCCACTTTTTTTATCCTTTATCCTTACTGTTTTGTAAGAGCTCCTTGCATGCTAATGAAATTAGCCCCTGTTTATGCTTACTACTTCTTATTAATATATTATTAATATGACATATTAATAACAACGTTATTACTAATATTTCTCCTGTGTTTGATGTTTGGTTTTCTTTAGGGTATTTTTCCATACAATTTTTTAAAAATGTATGCAGTCAATTTTATCATTCTTTTCCCTCCTGGCTTTTAAGTTTGAACCATTCTTTAAAAAGGCTTTTTCTACTCCAAGATTATAAAAAGATCCACTTATATTTTGTTCTGGAATTTTTTCTTTTAAATCCTTGGTCAAACTGGAACTAAATTTAGTGTAAGGGATGTTGTAGGGATCCAATTTTGTTTGTATTTTTCACTATTTAGGGCTTAGTCCTTCTTTTTTGCCACCAATATGAGATGCCATCTTTATCGCATGCCTGCCCCCATACTCCCACTGTATCTCCCTTCTACATCTAAACTCTTTATTCTGTTTCACTGATTTGTCTGTCTATTCCTGTGCCAGTACCATATTATTTTAACTTCTGACTTTCTAATTGCTTTCATATTATACAGAGCAGGTTTCTGCCCATCCTCTCCCTTTGCTTTTTCTTTCTTTTTTTTCCAGAATTTTCTTGGCTAGTTTTTCATTATTTACTTTTCCAGCCAAAATTTAGTATTATATAATATTTTCACAGCTATGCTCCAGCCCGATAAACCAAAACAAAATAAAACAATTAGAAACAAAAATCTATTTTAGATTGAGCTCTCATGAATTTATAGAATAATTTAGATGTAAATTTCTTACAGCACTGAATCGTTATGGTGAAGAATAAGGTTTTTCTTTGCATTTACTCATGTCTTTTTTTAATGTCCCTCAGAAGAATTCTTAAACCCTCTTTTTATAGGTGTGGCACATTTCTTATTAGGTATGTAGATAGATACTTTTCTCTCTTTGCAACCATTATAAATGGGATCTTCTATTTTCTAACTGGGTAAAATTTATATATATGAAAGGTATTTATTTACTTTGTCTTCTTTTGATTTATTGAATTTTTAAAAACATTTTATTTGGAAATAATTTCAGACTTACAAAAAAGTTGTAAAACTTTAACAAAGGATTCACCCATTGTAACATTTTGCCACCACTTTAAATCATTCTATTGTCCTCTTTATATATACATACACATGCACATAGACATATAAAGAATAACTTGTATATACCATGTCCCATTTTTCACTAATACTTAAGTGTATATTTTCTAAAAACAAGGATCTTCTTTTACACAACCAAGTTATAATTAAATTCAGGGAAATTTAACACTGATATAGTATTATTATTTAATTTATAGTCCATATTTCAATTTTGCTAACTGCCCCTCATATTTTTTAACTAATCTTTCTAGATTCTTATTGTTTCTTTCTGATAGTTTTTTAGTTAATTTTTTGAGGTTTTATAGAAATAACATCAAAGAATAATAAATTTTACCTTCTCCTTTCCTCCATTTATTCCTCTGGGTACGATTTCTCAAAGCCTTAGGTTGGTGACACCACAAACAGATCAGACATCTAAATTTTAAAAGGGTTCTGTAACTATTCTCTCCAAAGCACAAAGCACAAAATACCAACTAATGAACCAGGTCAGGATAAAATCCTAGTTGTACTGCAAATGAGCTATGTAATGCTGGGGAAAATCCTAACCTCCCTGAACTTCCTCATCAGTAAAATGAGAAAGTTGACATAATCTCTAAATCATTTTTATTACCAGAATCCTATGTTTCTGTAAATTATTTACTTAAAGAAATAAAATATGACTCACCATTGTTTCTTGCAAGTTTTCTGTTTTTCCAGGTCTGTTCTCCACTCTTGAGTCTGGATGAATGCATAGTCTTCCTTTTACCTTTAATCATTAAAGCAGGATCCTGCATTCTTGAAAAATAAATGTGTTTTTAAAATTACTCTCATGTTCTCTATAGACATTCACAGAGAATCATATCAAATTTTACTAAATTTTTAAAACTCAAAGGTATTTTACTGAGCTGTTGTTAAGCAGCATGGCAGTTTTAAACATGGAGGTGGCTCCTTAGTAAACTGCAGATAAATGTGTGACAGGCATGCCAATTATTATGGTTTCTACTCTTTTCTTTGTGCCACCTATGCGTTTCTCTTCTTTAGGGGCAGTCACCTACAAGTGTGAACATATTGAGTTTCTTGCCCCTCACACTCCAAGCTGATATGCTACTATCCTGTCTACTCATCTTCTTTGGAAACAAAGCAGGCTCTTTGCAAGAAAAAAGGATTTGCCATGTGGTATGGCATTGATCAAAAACTGCAAAAATAGTGGCATAAAAACAGACACATAGATCAATGGAACAGAATAGAGAGCCTGGAAGTAAACCTATGCATGTATGGTCAATTAATTTATGACAAAGGAGCCAAAAATATACAATGGCAAAAGGATAGTCTCTTCTATAAATGGGGTTGGGAAAACTAGATAGCCACATGCAAAAGCATGAAACTAGACCACGATCCTACACCTAGCATGAAACTAGACCATGATACAATAATTAACTCAAAATGAACTAAAGACTTGAATGTAGGACCTGAAACCATAAAACTCATAGGAAAAAACACAGAGGGCAAGCACTTTCACAATAATCTTGGCAATGGCTTTTTGGATTTGACATCAAAAGCAAAGACAACACAAACAAAAATAAACAAGTTTGTACATTAACCTAAAAAGCTTCTGCAAAGCAAAGGAAACCATCAATGAAATGAAAAGGAAACCTACCAAATAGAAAAAAATATTTGCAATTCATGTATCTAATAAGGGGTTAATACCCAAAATATATAAAGAATTCATACAACTCAATAGCAAAAAAAAAAAAAGAATCTGATTAAAAAATGGGAGAGGGACTAAAACAACATATTTCCATAAAAGACATCCAAATAGCCAATGGAGGTACATGAAAAGGTGCTCCACATCACTAACCATAAGGAAATGCAAATAAAAACCACAATAAGATATCACTTCACACCTGTTAGAACAGCTATTATTAAGACAAGAAATAACAAGTGGGGCCATCCAAGTGACGCGTTGGTTAGGAATTGGCTTGGGACGCAAGCTCAGAGCAGCAGGGCCCTGCTTCGGATCCCACATGAGGGCCAGTGACACTGCCCTCTACAGCTAAGATGGTGAACAACAGCTCCACCTGGAGCTGGGCTGCATGAGTCGCTGGCGACAGCGTAGGCTGCAGCTCCTGCTGCAGTGGGCCGCTGTAAGCTACTGTGAGTGGCTGGCAGCCGGTGTGAGCTGCCAAGAGCCGCAAGCGGCCGTCCAATGGCCAGCGACTGATCTGCCTCACTCGGAAAGAGCGCAATGATACCACCAACATGGGCCAGTGAAGGGACGTCCTCCATAACTAGAATGAAGAACAGAAGGACAGCAACTTGTCTGTTCCCCTACCCAATTCCCCAATAAAATCTTTAAAAAAAAAAAAGAAATAACAAGTGTTGCTGAGGATGTGGAAAGGGAACCCTTGTACACTGCTGGTGGGAATGTAAATTGGTACAGCCACTATGAAAAACAGTATGCAGGTTCCTCAAAAAATTAAAAATGGAACTGCCCTATGATCCAGAAATCCCACTTCGGGGTATTTATCCAAAGAAAACAAAATCACTATCTCGAAGATATCTACGCAGCCACATGTTCACTGCAGATTATTTACAATAGCCAAGACATAGAAACAACCTATGGATGGATGGATATATTTTTAAAAACATGGTATATATAGAATGTAACATGACCACATGGATGGACTCTGAGGGCGTTATGCTAAGTGAAATAATTCAGACAGAGAAAGACCAATATTGTATGTTCTCACTTATATGTGGAATCTAAAAAAAAATCCAAACTCTGACTTCTGGGTCACTGGTTTGGGGAAATACTTTTACAAAGCAGCAAATGGTGCAGTCTGGGTGCAGAAAAAGAAGTAACTTCAGCTTAAGTGTTAGCTATGGAGCAATGGAGGGGACAGGAGGAGGGGTGGAAAGAGACTCATGTCGCATGATACGACTAACGGAGAAGGATAACGCTTAGATCATAAATCAGCTTGCCACTACTACCTATGGCTTTGAAAGGACACCACTGTTTCTTACTGTATCACCAGCTCATTAATACAAGTAGGCAGTCATTACAAGTGATACAAGAGAGAGCATAATTTACATATTAAGTAGTTCCTCAGCATTCCTATACCCAAATGCATGCCTTTGTAAAACACTTCAAAGGCACAGTTCAGGTCAACACATTAAGGTTTTCTTTTGTCTATAAAAAGGATGCTTCTCAAAAGTCATGATTTCAGTACCAATTGCACAGATTGCTTCGCTGGGGGAACCTGCAACCCCTTGCCTGAAATGGAGGTGGAAACTTTTCCAACATGAATGATTATTTCCACTGACATTCTGATGAAGTTAATCAACACAATTTACAAGAAGTGCTGTATTTGAGAGTTCTCTGTAGGGGTGGGTATGAATAATATTAACTTTTGTAATGCAAAACCATAAAAATTAATTAATTTTATTTATATCATAAAGCTATATTAATAGCATTTTTTTAAAAACCTGAACTCATGGATACAGAGAACAAATTGGTGGTTCCCAGAGGTGGGAGGTAGGGAGTGGATGAAATGGGTGAAAGTGGTCACAAGGTACAAACTTCCAGTTAGAAAATAAATATTAAGTCATGGGATGTCATGTACAGCATGGTGATTATAGTTAACAATACTGTATTGTATATTTAAGTTTGTTAAGTAAATCTTAAAAAAAAAATTGTAACCATGTGGTGATGTATGTTAACTAAAACTTATTTTAAAAAAGAAAGAAAACTAGCATTATGCTGAAATATAACAAATTTCCCATTACTTTGTCTTAAAAATAAAAAAGTAAACGAGTTTGGGCAGGCCGAGTGGCTCAGCTGGTTAAGAGCTCGCTTGGGAGAGCCAGCTCTGAGCAGCAGG
>NW_017731405.1:4265857-4272910 GCF_001890085.2 Hipposideros armiger | reverse complement strand
GATGAATTGGTCAAAAAAATTACAAACACACACACACACACACACACACACACACACACACAGAGAGAGAGAGAGAGAAAGGGAGGGAGGGAGGGAGGGAGGGAGACAGAGAGACAGAGACAGAGAGGGAGAATAGTGATATAGTGGAATACCATTCACCAAGTTAAAATATTTAAGTATTGAAAATATTGAAGAGGAGGTACAAGATGACAGATTAGGTAAACACTATGCCTGCTGCCAGTCAGGATCACATCAAAGTTACAACTAAATTATAGAACAATTAACCTTAAGAATTATCTGCAGATTAGCTGAACAGAACACCTATAACTAAAGATATAAAGAAGAGGCGACATTGAGACTGGTAGGAGGGGCAGAGACACAAAATGGGCTGACCCCAAACCCACAGGTAGTGATTGAACACCTAGGCTGGGGTCCTAGGGGTCCTAGGCTGGGAAGAGGAGTTCCCACAATATCTGGCAGTGAAAAGCTTTGAGGACTCTGTCCATCTGACCCAGTGAGATAGAAGGTGGCTGGAAACCCAGATGTCCTCTTAAAGAGCCTGCGCATAGTCTCACTTGCTTGCACACTCACCTGGGCTCTGGCGGAGGGGCGGCAACTTGAGAGGTGCCAAAGATGTAAGGGGAAAGACTAAATTGTATGACTTCAGGTGAGTGTGGGAGGGACAGCAGCCATTGTTCCTGTGTAGAGCCTGCCTCATATGTAGCCTATAGGAGGGAGCCATCTTTTCTATGTTAAACCATTCACCGAAGGGCCAAATCTGAGATTGCACTGGTTTGGTAAAATCTGTATGTGTGTACCACCTTGGTGATGCCATGGGTTCCCCCCTCTGCCCCAGCACTCTAGACTCCTGGGCGGCCAGCCCCACCCCACAAGCTATGGAAGCCTTTTATAGCAGTGGGTGGCCCATGGCAGCCTGGGGAACTTTTGGTGGTAGGCAGAAGGCAACAACTTGTGCTGCAGCCTCTCTTGAGCACCTCTCTGGGATCTGTGAGCCTGAAGTGAGGGATGACTGGCCAACGTGTTCTCAGGGCATTTTGCAAAGTGGTCATAAATCCCACGCTGGTGCAAGAACCGAATCTGCATTAACTTTTTTTTTTAATTTATTGGGGCACAGTAACTTTGTAAAAACTACCAGACATGCCTCGTGACTCTCCAGGATCCCACCCCACAAAGCTCACTGCTGTAATCACTGGAGACACTCTCAACACCAAGTCAACCAGCCCAGTCTGTGCACCTGAGACCATTTCAACAACTGAGACTTACAGACAGCCGTCAGGTGGCAACAGGCCTAGGGGGGCCCTGGATCTTTTGCTAAGCTGCCCCAAGCCCAAAACTGGTGGCAGCCAGCCTCGGTTCATAGCAAGGCTACACACACATGCCTCTAGGTCCAGCACAGGCAGCAACCAGCCATAGCTTGGTGGCTTCGACCAGGTAGCCCCGGCTGGTCAAAGGCAAGGCTGAAATTGGCCTGTACAGAAGCCCCTCCCAAGAGACAACAAAAACAACACACCCAGAGGACAACTTCAAACCAAACCAGAGCATTACCTGGTTAGCTCTATAAACGACACACCCAAAGGGTTGTCTCAACAGGCACAAGAGCTCATTGGGGCAAATCCCCCTCTGAAGAGTCAGCCCCCATACAGCAGCTCATATATTGTGGGCATAGCCAATCCTCACAACCAGTCAGCCTGGGTCATTCCTACCCACTAACGTACTAAAAACAGTCAAGGTTCAACTACAACAGGAGAATACACACAACACACACAAGGAACACTCCTGGAACACATGCACAGGAGGTCAGGGAGACTGCACCACTAGACCACACAGGACACATACTATATAAGGCCACCCGGCAAAGACTGAGAGATATAGGAGATCTACGTAATACATAAAAGCAAAGACAGAGCAGAAGTCAGAATGAGGAAACAAAAAACATGTCCCAAATAAAGGAACAGGAGAAATAACTAAATTAAATGGAGGCAACCAACATACCAGAGACAGAGTTTAAAACACTGGTTATAAGAATGCTTAAGAAACTCAGAACTTCAACAAAGAGACAGTAAGCATAAAGAATGACATAGAAACCATAAAAAAGTTAGAAATAAAGACTATAACTGAAATAAAGAACACACTAGAAGGAATCAACAGATGAAATGAAGCATAAGATCAAATCAGCAATTTAAAAGACAACGTTGCAGAAAACACTCAATTGGAACAGCAACAACAAAAAAAAGAAAAAAAAACAAAACAAAAAAACACAAAGATACCGTAGTTTAAAGGACCTTTGGGACAACTTCAAGTGTAACAACATTCACATCATAGGAGTACCGGAAGGAGAAAAGAGGGAACAAGGGATTGAGAACCTGTTTGAAGAAATAATGACTGAAAATTTTTCTAACCTGGTGAAGGAAATAGACATACAAGCCCAGGAAGCACAGAAAGTCCCAAACAGGCCCACACAAAGACACATTACAATTAAAATGGCAAAGGTTCAAGACAAAGAGAGAATCCTAAAAGCAGCAAGAGAAAGACAACTAGTTACTTACAAGGGAGCTCCCATAAGACTGTCAGCTGATTTCTCAACAGAAACTGCAGGCCAGAAGGGGCTGACAGGAAATACTCAAAGTGATGAAAAACAAGGGCCTACAACCAAGATTACGCTACCCAGAAAGGCTATCATTTCAAATTGAAGGAGAGATAAAGTCTTCCCAGACAAGAAAAAGCTAAAAGAAATCATTATCCCCAAGCCAGTATTAGAAGAAATATTAAAAAGGACTTCTTTAAGAAGAAGAATGGAGGAAAACAAAGACATAAAATATATGTCTTTAATAATAAAATGGCAATAACTATGTACCTATCAATAATCACTTTAAATGTAAATGATTAAATGCTCCAATCAAAAGACATAAGATAGCTGAATGGACAAGAAAACAACATCCATGCATATGCTATCTACAACAGACCTACCTTAAATCGAAAGGCACACATGGACTGAAAGTAAAAAGATGGAAAAAGATATTTCACAAATGGAAATGAGAAAAAAGCTGGAGTAGCAATACTTATATTGGACAAAATAGACTTTAAAACAAAGACTATAATAAAAGACAAAGGACATTACATAACATAAAAGAACCAATCCAGGGCCGGCCGAGTGGCTCAGTTGGTTAAGAGTTGGCTTAAGAGTGTGAGCTCTGAGCAACAGGGCCGCCGGTTCGATTCCCACATGGGCCAGTGATGCTGCTCCCGAGCTGAGCTGTCACTGAGCTGCCAACAGGTGGCAGGATGGCTCAGCTGATGTAACAGCAAGTTTGCCTATTTGATGGTGGGCTACATCCACCCACAACTAAGACTGAACACAGCACCTTGAGCTGAGCTGCTGCCTGAATGGCTCAGTGGATAGAACGTGTGCTCTTAACAACAAGGCTGCTGGTTTGACTCCCTCATGGGATGGTGGCTACGCCACCCACAGCTAAGTTTGAACACAGCACCTTGAGCTTAGAGGCCACAAGCTGCCGACGGGAAGCCAGATGGCGACTGGCACCCTCCACAATGAAGATTGAAGAACAACAACTTGGCCAGTTCCCTTACCAAATTTCCCAACACTGTTCCCCTCCCTCAATTCCCCAATAAAATCTTTGGGGAAAAAAAGGACCAATCCAACAAGAGAACATAACCCTAGTAAACTTCTATGCACCCAACACAGGAGCATCTAAATATATAAAATAAATACTGACTGACATAAAGGCAAAGATTTACAGTAACACAATCACAGTAGGGGACTTTAACACCCCACTGACACCAATGAACAGATCTTCCAGACAGAAAATCAACAAGAAACCAGCGGCCTTAGATGACACACTAGACCAGGTGGATTTAATTGATAATTTTAGAGCATTTCACCCCAAAGCAGCAGAATATACATTCTTTTCAAGTACACATGGAACGTTTTCCAAGCTAGACCACGTTAGGCCATAAAACAAGTCTCAATAAATTTAAAAAGATTGAAATCATATCAAGTGTCTTCTGAACCACAATGCTATGAAACTAGAAATCAACTACAAGAAAAAAACTGAAAAATACACAAACACATGGAGGCTGAATAACACGCTACTAAACAGCAAGTGGGTCAAAACTGAGATCAAGGAGGAAATCAAAGGATGCCTTGAAACAAACAAAAATGAAAACACAATAACCCAAAATCTACAGGACACACTGAAAGCAGCCCTAAGAGGGAAATTCATAGCAATACAGGCCTACCTCAAGAAACAGGAAAAATCTCAAATAAATAGTCTAACTTTATACCTAAGGGAACTGGAAAAAGAGCAGCAAAACAAAACCCGAAGTGAGTACAGACAGGAAATAATAAATATCAGAGCAGAAGTAGAAGAAATAGAGTCTTAAAAAAAATACAAAATATCAATGAAACCAAGAGCTTGTTTTTTGAAAAGATAAATGAAACTGACAAACCTTTAACCAGGCTCGTCAAGAAAAAAAGAGAGAGGGCCCAAATAAATAAAATCATAAATGAAAGAGGAGAAGTGACAATGGACACCACAGAAAATTTTAAAAATAAAATAAAAAATAAGAAAATACTATAAGCCACTATACAGCAACAAATTGGACAATCTGGAAGTAATGGATAAATTCCTAGGAGCATACAATACTCCAAGGCTGACTAAAGAAGAAACAGGAAATCTGAACCAATTACTACTAATGAAATCAAATCAGTAATCAACAAGCTCCTAACAAACTAAAGTCCTGGACCAGGTGGCTTCACAAGTAAATTTTACCAAACCTTCAAAGAAGAATTACCACCTATCTTTCTCAAACTACTCGCAAAAAATTCAAGAGGAGGGAAGGCTCCTAAGTTCATTTTATGAAGCCAGCATTACCCTGAATCTAAAACCAGACAAAGACATTACAAAAAAAGAAAATGATAGGCTAATATCCCTAATGAACATAGACGCAAAAATCCTCAACAAAATATTAGCAAACCAAATTCAGCAATACATGAAAAGATCATACACCAAAATCAAGTGGGATTCATTCCTGGTGTGCAAGCTTGGTTCAATATCCACAAATTAATTAACATAATACATCACATAAACAAACTGAAAATAAAAGTCATATGGTCATATCATTAGATGCAGAAAAAGCATCTGACAAAATCTAGCATCCATTTATGATAAAAACTTACAGCAAAGTGGGAATAGAGGGAACATATTTCAACATAATAAAGGCCCTATATAATATACCCACAGCTAATATCATACTCGGTGGGGAAAAGCTAAAAGCATTCTCCTTAAGATCAGGAACAAAACAAGGATGTCCCCTTTCACAACTTTTATTCAACATAGTCCTGGAAGTCCTAAATACAGCAATCAGACAGGAGAAAAATAAAAGCATCCAGGGCCGGCCGAGTGGCGCGATGGTTAAGAACTGGCTTGGGACGCCAGAGGGCCCCGGTTCGGATCCCACATATGAGGGCCAGTGACACTGNAAAAAAAAAAGTAAACTTGTTTGTTGGGTTTAAAAAAAAAAGCAACAACAAAAACTAAAGTTCTTTACTTAGGGGTAACTGTACACTGACTCTAATGTCCCAAGCACAGAATTATCTATAAAGTCTGTAGCATACCTGGAGAGAAAAATATAATTTCGTAGCATTTCGTAGCATACCTGAAATTCTCAGTTGAAAAGTTATTATTTGTTTGATTCTCACAGCCAAGTATTTTTGGGAAAATCTTTTCTGCCATCTTATACATGTTATCTGTGTTGTTGCCTACTTTTATTCTGGATGATCTCCTTAACACACGTGGAGTGTCCTGGTCTGAGCTATTTTCCACTGGATTTGAATTTCCTTTATTATTTAGTGGATCACAAGAGACAACATTTTGATGAATCAAAGTCTGCAATCCAAATGGATTTGGGTCTTCTAGAGTCTGTAATAAGATATAAATATATATATACAAATAATTACAACAATGCAAAAAAAAATTAAAACTAGAAGAATTTAAGTTTTATCTTTTCCACTGATTACACAAAAATGCCTCTTACAAAAGTACAAAAAGCTAGACATACATGAACATAATGGAAAACTGTATAATAATTAATATAAAAAAAGACAATGCACATTTAAAAGCCTAAGGCAAACAGTATAAGTAAAAAATATTTTATTAATATTTATCCTTAAAATTTAAGGGCAAACCTAAGGTTACTCTTTAATTTCACAAGACATGGGTATCACAGAACTATGAGATACATAAAAACAGTAGTGATGCTATACTAGGTCAGATCAGTGTTCTATTCAGCGTAGTATTTTGTTATTTGACAGCAGCAATAAATGATATTTTGTGGAAGAAGATATGATATAGCCTTCATTACATTGATTTTAAAAGGCTAATAGTATATCATAAATGGCTCTAACTTACTCTTAATAACCCATTATAAACTTAGCTTTCATGATGATATATATTTTTATACGTATCATGTAAACCTTTCTTGAGCTTATTTATATACTCAGTTTGCAAAGCTTCTTAAGGTAACAAGGACCATATTTTTATTACAGCTGTGTAAAAGAATATTTGATATATTCGAAATCAATCTTTCTACTTTTAAAAAAGTTTCTTTCTTTTTTTCTTGAAGACTTGCTAGGTTCAGGCTCACTATATCAACGCCAATCATAATTTCCTATACTTTACTCATATTATCTCATTTCAGATTAAAACACTGGAATGTTTAATTTCATCTTCATGCCATATCCCTGGGATTAGTTTCTCTTTTTCTAAATTTTTTTTCATCCTATTATGTCTGTTTTGAGACTTTTTTTAAACCAGAATTACATGCAGTATTATTATTCTACATGTTTATGTTGCAACATGACCTCAGTATCATGCAATTTAAAACTTCCCAGGGATGTTCATAGGAGCATTTTGGTAATAGCCAAAAGAAAAAAAGAAAGATAACCCAATTTGATGAATTGGTCAAAAAAATTACAAACACACACACACACACACACACACACACACACACACA
>NW_017731405.1:4251670-4257467 GCF_001890085.2 Hipposideros armiger | reverse complement strand
AAAAAAAAAAAAAAAGCCAAAATCAGAGACTCATGCTTACTTGCTGCACTGGAAGATGCTTGTCCTGCAGCTCAGCTAACTTGGCATCTTGTTCAAACGGTGGAGTAGAATAAAGAGAATCAAGATTCACCTCAGCTATGTGTGTAAAGTCTGTATCAGTCTGAGACATGTTATACTTTATTCCCAAGCATTCATTTCCAGCACTGGGACTGCTGCCTCTCTCTCTTCTGTGACAGAGGGGTCCCACCTTGGCTTCTTCTGACAATGTGTTTAGGGCTGCTAACAACTCAGCTGGCAATCCATCATCTTTTGTGTTTTCTAGTAGGTCTCTGTGGCACGTCAAAGGTATTGACATGGAATTTGGAGAGTTGCTCAATGGGTTCATAAACTCTCCAGGTTCAAAATCACTCATTATTTCAAACACTCCTTCTTCTTGGATGATTTCTGGTGGTGTCAGTAACTGTTCTAAGGCAGACACAAAAGTTTCAAGAGAGCTTTCTTCATCCTTGGTTTCTTCGGAAGTCATGGTCAATGTGACTTCTTTTCCAGACTCAGAAAATGTACTTGGTGCTGCTAAGATCTTCTCTGGCTCTATTAACAATTTCTCCTTTAGAGCAACCATATCAGATACTTTAATGGCAGAACCTGAGAGAAGGCTAATTTCAGGCGAGTCTCTGTCTGCACTTAGTTCCTGTGTATCCCAAAAAAAAAACTGCATCAGTACAGCATATACAAAATAGTGTTTAAAATAAAGACTTTATAGTTTTTCAGTTTATCATGTTTCTAAGTTACCACTAAAAAGTTTTATCAACTTTCTTCCCCTTCCATAAATAAAAATTATCTTTACTACTCTCCTATGCCAAATCACTAACAACTCAGAACTCATGGTTAAATATTTAATAATGGACCAAGGGTAAAATTGGATGGACCATAATTACAGATGGCTCTGTAAAGTATCTGCTCAGCTAAGTTTAAATTAACTGTGTTAAAAGAAGCAGCAGAGATGGCATGGATAGTTAAATTAGCAGATTATCTCAAAACTCCATTGCAGTTAGTAGTTGTCACAAACCTTGTAAAAAATCTACTGATTTTTAAAAAAAATTATTAACCAGGAATAAAATTGGTATAGTTTCACCTTCTTTTTATTCCCTACTTCTGGATGAGTATATACATGTGAAATAAAAAGGCCAAAGACAGGAGGTCAGAGAAAAAGAGGAGAAATGACATAGCTTTATGTAAATATTATGAGCCCTGGCTATAAATAAATGGTTCTGGGTTATGGTTGTTTTAAACAGAAACCACAAAACTTATATTTCTAAACAACTATTATTTTTCAAAGACATTATCTTAATAGGTTATGCCTGTTCTCACAATGTTTGCAATACTCAAAATATTATTAGACTTCCTCTTTTGAAATTGCTTTCAAAATCTATTTATAAGCCATTCAAGAAAACCAGTCTCAATCCTATAAAGGCACTGAACTTCTTCTCAACATTAAAAACTGTTCATTTGTTTGACCTTAAATAACAGAATGGGTTTCAATGACTTCTGGCTTTTTCTAAAAATTAAATCCACCTTCCATTGACACACCACTCTGATAGTATGCACTGTAATTTGTAAGCCCTCTAATATTCTGATTTGATTTGAATAAGAGAAGTGAAAACCATTTTATTCTTCTACGGCCAGCATTTATCTTCTCTGTATATAACACACAACGCTTAAGAAGATGTATTTATTTAGCAGTAATACAAACTATAATTTGCTTTGAAAGATAAAAAGAATTTAGAAGTAATTCAAGAACCAGATCCTATCTACTCTTTAAGTCACAATTCAAGTGAAGTCCTTATATCTACTAAATTCAAGGCCATAGATGTAATAAAATATGTACATTGGACACTGCCCTAAAAAAACACTAATTTCTAACTGAAGATTGAAGGCATAAATACATAAGACCTTACATAAAGTATAAAAAAATGTAAAAAACACTGAACTCAAACGAACGGTATAAACCACAGAGCCTAGTGTGTAACAAGACTAAGTTTTCTGGAGTGGGAAAAGGGAGTGAGTCAGTTGAAAGTTTTCATGATTACTTTAAAAATGCTTGGTTAAAGGAAGGTTTCTTTACCACAAAAATTGTCAGAGCAGGTACATTA
Organism: Hipposideros armiger; assembly: GCF_001890085.2. Taxonomy (NCBI): domain Eukaryota; kingdom Metazoa; phylum Chordata; class Mammalia; order Chiroptera; family Hipposideridae; genus Hipposideros; species Hipposideros armiger. The sequence continues at coordinate 4,255,314 of NW_017731405.1, read as the reverse complement.
TAAATCTCTGAGGAGATTTTAGGATACAGTGTTCTCTGAACTTCTTTGTCCAAAAAAATCCCTTTTTTCAAAAGAGCTATTAATGTTATAGGATGCAAGTGACTGGGAAATACTGATATAGTAAGTGAATAATGAATGCTCAAGAGGGAGCAATTACTTTGGTCAAGATCAGCAGTCATGAGACAAAGCCNTGGTGCCAACTTGGGCCAGTGAAGCAACGTCCTCCACAACAAGACTGAAGAACAAAAGGACAGCAACTTGTCTGTTCCCCTTCCCCCAATTCCCCCAGCACTGTTCCCATCCCCCAATTCCTCAATAAAAAATAATAAAAAATCTTTAAAAAAAAATAAATAAATAAAAAAAATAAATAAAAACATCCAAATGAGAAAGGAAGAAGTAAAACTGTCATTATTTGCAGATGACATGATACTATATAGAGAGAACCCCAAAGATTCCACCAAAACATTATTAGAACTGATAAATGAATTCAGTAAAATAGCAGGATATAAAATATTCAGAAATCGGTTTCATTTTTATACACCAATAAAGAACTATCAGAAAGAGAAATTAAGAAAATAATTCCATTCACAATTGCATCAAAAAAATAAAATTTAACCAAGGAAGTAAAAGACCTGTACTCAGAAAATCATAAGACATTGAAGAGAGAAATTAAAGAAGATACAAATAAATGGAAACATATACCATGCTCATGGATAGAATTAATATAGTTAAAATGTCCATACTACCCAAAACAATCTATAGAGTCAATGCAGTCCCTATCAAAGTATCAGTGGCATTTTTTTCACAGAACTAGAGTAAATAATCTTAAAATCTATATGGAACCATAAAAGACCCTGAACAGCCACAACAATCCTGAGAAAGAAGAACAAAGCTGGAGGTATCACGCTACCTGATATGAATTATACTACAAGGCCACAGCAGTCCAAATAGCATGTATTGGCATAAAAACAGACACATAGATTAATGGGACAGAATAGAGCCCAGAAATAAACCCATGCCTATATGGTCATTTCATCTATGACAAAGGAAGGAAGACTATACACTGGGGTAAAGACAGTTTATTTAATCAATGATGCTGGGAAAACTAGACAGATACATGCAAAGAGATGAAACTGGACCATCTTCTTATGCTATATACAAGAATAAAACTCACAATGGATTAAAAACTTAAATATAAGACTCAAAGCCATAAAACTCCTAGAAGAAAATATAGGCAGTAAACTCTCAGACATTACCCTTAGTAATATTTTTACTGATATATCTCCTTGGAAAAGGAAACAAAAGAAAAAATAAACAAATGGGGCCACATCAAACTAAAACTTTTTGCACAGCAAAGGAAACCATCAACAAAACAAGAAGACATCCTACGGAATGGAAGAAGATATTTGCCAATGATACATCTGATTATGGGTTAATATCTAAATTTATAATAAACTCACACAATTCAACACCAAAAAAACAAACAATCCAATTAAAAAATGGGCAGAAGACCTAATAGACATTTCTCCAAAGAAGACATACATGTGGTCAATAGACATATGAAAAGATGCTCAATATCACTAACCAACACAGAAATGCAAATGAAAACCACAATGAGATTCATCTCACACCTATCAGAATGGATAGCATCGATAAATCAACAAACAACAAATGTTAGTGAAGATGTGGAGAAAAGGGAACCCTTGTATACTGTGTTGGGATTGCAAATTGGTGTAGCCACTGTGGAAAACAGTATGGGGGTTTCTCAAAATATTAAAAATAGAAATACCTTGTGACCCAGCAATTCCACTCCTGGAATTTATCCAAAGAAACCCAAAACACTAATTTGAAAAGATATACGCACCCCTATGTTTACTGTAGCACTATTCACAACAGCCAAGATATGGAAACAACTGAAATGCACATCAATAGACAATTGGATAAAGAAATTGTGGGACATATATACAATGGAGTATTACCTCTGCCAGAAGAAAAAATGAAATCTTACCAATTCCAACAATATGAATAGACCTAGAAGGCATTATGCTAAGGGAAGTAAGCAGACTGAGGAAGACAAATACCATATGATCTCACTTATATGTGGAATGTAAAGAACAGAATAAGCGAACAAACAAAACAGAAACAAACTCAGACACAGAGAACAAACAGATGGTTGCTAGAAGGGAGGTGAGTTGGAGGGATGGTGAGAAAGGTGAAGGGATTAGTAAGTACAAATTGGGAGTTACAAAAGTCATGGGGAGGGCTGGCCGAGTGGCTCAGTTGGTTAAGAGCTTGCTCAAGGGTGCGAGCTTTGAGCAACAGAGTCGCTGGTTTGATTCCGTGCCTGAGCTGAGCTGCCATTGAGCTCCCAAAAAGTCATGGGGTTGTGAAATATGGTATAGGAAATATAGTCAATATTATTGTAAAAACTGCATAGTGGCAGATAGGTATTAGACTTGTCTGGGGGGGGGAATACTTCATAAATTATATAAATGCCTAACCACTACGCTGTACAACTGAAACGAATATAAAATAATATTGAATGTCAACTAAAATTGAAAAAATATATAGATAGTTACAGAATGTAAAGTACAGTATAGGGAATATAGTTAATGGTATTTTAATAACTATGTATGGTGTTAGATGAGTAGTAGACTTGGGGTTATCACTTTGAGAGGTGTGTAAATGTCCAATTATTATGTTGTTTTGTATACCTGATGTTAATAAAAAAATAAATTTCAAACTATTTTAAAAAATATATTTAAGTAGTGTTCCATTTGCTGACACAGAAAGATAACCAAAATGTATTATCAAATTTAAAAAACAAGTTGCAAAGCTTTGTATATAATATAATCCCATTTATATAAGATAAACTTACATAGAATGTGCATAGAAAAAACTGGAGACATACACACCAAAATGTTAACAGTGATTATCTCTGGAATGTGGAGTTGTGGGAGACTTTTTCTTACTATATTATTATGTACTGCTGTAATGTTTGAATTTTTTTATAATCAGGAGAAAATAAAAATTTTTTTTTAATTGTCAACACGAAAATGGGACTTGGCAAGTGGCAAACCACTGCAGGGTTTCTAGGCATAATACTGCAGGAATTCTAAACCCCAGATACTGCCACCTGACAGTATCATCAGACACAAAATGCAAAGTTCTGCTTAAAGCTAGGCATAATTTCCCCCTCTTCTAGCTGCCCAACCTCGTATGTTCTATGTCCAACTAGAAATAAATGTGGGTTATTTACTGTGCCCCCAGGTAGACATAGTGACTTTATGAGCTAACAGGGAAAAGTTTGGTATTCTTTCTTCCCTGTATATAAGTAGTCTAATAATGTCTTCTCAGGTCTTCTGGGGAGAAGCTTACCTATTTTATTTTTTACCCCCTTGAAAACTCTACCCCAAAAACTTCTAAAAAAATCACTGTATGCTTCAAAGTCAAAAACTAGCTTCTGAGTGTTGATATTTGGGTAGAAGGTTTGAATTTAAAATAAAGTATATAGGCAAAGGAAGCTTGTTCAAGGTCACTATTTTTTTTTTAGTTGAGCCCTCCTGCCACCTGTTGGCAGCTCAGCAGCAGCTCAGCTCAGGCCAGGCATCGAACTGCAGTTGCTCAGAGCTCAAACTCTTGAG
>NW_017731405.1:4186544-4248949 GCF_001890085.2 Hipposideros armiger | reverse complement strand
CAAGTGACTGGGAAATACTGATATAGTAAGTGAATAATGAATGCTCAAGAGGGAGCAATTACTTTGGTCAAGATCAGCAGTCATGAGACAAAGCCACAGAGGAAAAGGGACTTGAGCCAGAAATTAAAGACTTGTGAAGGAGTAAAAGAAGACAGCAACACATACTTTAAACACCAACTAGAGGCCAGACAATATGAACTATCATTGCTCTCAGTCCTCACAATAATCCTAATGGATATTACTAGCAGTATTTTACATATGTAAAAGACACTCTTGCCCTTGGATTGCACAGCTATCTGGTTCCAAATTTATGTTGTTTCCCTTGTTTTCTGGTTCCTAATCTAAACAAAGGCAGGGAGGCAGGAATATGTAAGGTACAGCTGAGAAGAAGCAAGGTACAGGTATGGTAGGGTTGGCCTAGGGAGGTCCTTGATTGTGTCAGTCTGTTGTGGGCAGAGCCAGTCTTACAGTCCTCTGATTCCCCATAGCACCAAGCAGAAAGCAAAGCCAAAACAAGCATTCAATACATGGTTACTGTTTAGCAACTGGAGATGGGCAAACAGTATCTAGAAGGAAATATTAAAGGAACTAGGGTAACAGATAAACCAGCAGAAGGCATTTGTACTATATTATCTCAGTGACTAGTTTGATAATAAGTTACAAGCTTTTCCTCTAGAAAAAGAATAAGAGACTTACAATGTTGGATAAGAAAGATAAGGAAGATTAGAGAAAAGGAAGAATAAATACTGGGAGGGGTTGTTAGACAAGAACAGATTTCTATCTACTGAAATGGTTTAGTTATATTCCTGACTAGGGGAAGAGTCTAAATAGGCTAGAGATATTAATCAACATAATTAAAAAAATCTAAATCCATGATCTAAATAGATAATCTGTTATATAGACCAACCTTTTCTGGGTGTGGAAAAACTGCAGGATTTTCAGCCTTAGGCCCTAGAAGATAACAACATATGTTTACATTCCAGTTTTATTAAAGCACTAAAAACATACCCTCTCACTCGGCATTTTGTAATCACATACCTTGAAATGACTCCCACAAACATTCAAATATTTCACAAATATTATAGCAATTTATTAATATAAAAGAATCATTATGTTGGCAACGAAGTTAGAAAAGAAAAATTTTCCGTTTCTTAAAAAAAAAAACTTTATATGAAGCCAAGTAAAATTATAATTATTTGGAATTAGTTTGGCTAAAAATCAGCCATTCTATTTTGACTGAGTTATTTATTCTAAGTATTTGTAACTACATGAAGAAAAGATATCTACTTTCTCAGTATCATTATCTCTTCCTTTATAGGTAATAAAATTCATGCTGTCAAGCTAGACATGAAAAGGCATGCCCCATGTGGGGGCTGAAAGGAGTAAGGAGATTGTCCTAAATGTGATTTCACCTTCACCATCTCCTCCTCACCCTGCCATGTCCAAGGGGAGCTGGCTGACAGCAATTCATATCAAGACAAAGGATGTTTCTCCTGCTCCATTCCTCTCGCCTCCCACCTTCACCATCAAGGCCCAGGCCCTCTCACATACTTAGGCAGGAATTCAGAGCTCACTGGAATTTCAAGCATATGTTTCAGTCATTCTCTTGGTTTCTTTTGATTAGGCAATATCTAGAGCTAGAGTATAAGCAACTGCTGAACCTCAGATTGCATCCTCACAAGCAAGACAGGTTTTTCAGGGAAAAAAATAAGCATCAATATGCTTACGAAACTTTCCATACAGCAAAAACCTACGTTTTTTGGCTCCACCTTTGCCATTTGATGATGAAAAGCTTTGAAAATCAGCTATGAGGGTTAATATCATGGCATTCCATGCCCTCACAGGATAAGCAAAAATTAATAGGAATAAATCATTTATTCTTGTATTAGAGTCCTCTGTGCCAAGCAATAATGATATATTACACTATCTAAATCTTACTTAAAATTTTATATATCTGGTTGCTTAAAATGTAATACCAATGAAAGGAACATTTTACACCAATAGATACAGTGGCTGTTGGCCACCACCACCCTGAGGAGCCACCCGCCTAGACACTGTTGGGGGCCGCTGCCCAGGTCCTGGGAAGTTCTGTATTGTTTAACAATCATGGGCTCCCAAGTACAGCAGCAACAAAGGAATCTCACTACATGAATCCATGAGCATAGAATTATTGCAAAAAGCTGGAGTTGCCACTCCCGAAGGACATGTGGCTAAATCACCAGATGAAGCTTAGGAAATTGCCAAAAAATTAGGTTCAAAAGATGTTGTGATAAAGGCACAGATTTAGCTAGTGGTAGAGGAAAAGAAACATTTGAAAGTGGCCTCAAAGGAAGAGTGAAGATAGTTTTCTCTCCAGAGGAAGTAGAAGTTGTTTCCTACAAGTGACTGGGAAAAAGTTGTTTGCCAAGCAAACAGGAGAAAACGGCAGAATTTGCGAACAAGTGAACACGGAAGTTATCTCGGGAGAGAACACTACTTTGCGATAACAATGGAGAGGTAATTTCAAGGTCCTGTATTAACAGGAAGTTCTCAAAGTGGTGCCAACATTGAAGCTGCTGCTGCAGAGGCTCCTGAGGCCACAGTTAAAGAACCTACTGATATTGTAGAAGGCATTGAAAAGGAACAAGCTGTCTGGTTTGCACAAGACGGGAGTTCCACTTAATGTGGTGGATTCTGTGGCAGAAACCATGGTCAAGCTTTACAACCTATTTCTGAAATATGTTGCAACCATGGTAGAAATAAACCCAATGAGGGCCGGCTGAGTGGCTCAGTTGGTTAAGAGCTTGCTCAAGAGTTTGAGCTCTGAGCAACAGCGGTTAGATTCCTGGCCCGAGCTGAGCAGCCGCTGAGCTGCCAACCGGTGGCAGGATGGCTCAGCTTAAAATAAATAAATAAAATAAACCCAATGATAGAGGATTCAGATGGAGCTGTGCTGTGTATGGATGCAAAGATCAATTTTGATTCTAATTCCGCTTAGTGCCAGGAAAAAAATCTTTGACCTACAGGACTGGACCCAGGAAGATAAAACACACAAAGATGCAGCCAAGGCAGATCTCAACTACACTGGCCTAGATGGGAGTGTAGGCTGCCTCGTAAATAATGCTGGTTTGGCTATAGCCATAGTGGACGTAACAAAACTTCATGGAGGGACTCGGCCAACATTCTTGATGTTGGTGGTGGTGCCACAGTCCATCAAGTAACAGAAGCATTTAAACTTATCACTTCATATAAAAAGGTGCTGACTATTCTGGTCAACATTTTTGGAGGAATTGTGGGGTGTGATGTTATTGCACAGGCTACAGTCATGGCAGTAAAGGATTTGGAAGTTAAAATACCTATTGTGGTATGCTTACAAGGTACACAAGTTGATGATGCTAAGGCACTGATAATGAACACTGGACTTAAAATTCTTGCTTGTGATGACTTGGATGAAGCTGCTAAAATGGTTGTAAAGCTCTCTGAAAGAGCAATCTTAGCCAAGCAAGCCCAGGTGGATATAAAATTTCAGTTGCCAATCTGATCTGAGAACTTAGTGGATGGCTGAAGGTGTTAAATGTACTGTAATTGTTAAAAATACTGTGTTCTGTATTTTTATTGTTCCTTTGTTCTTTAGTGTTTGAAGATTGTAAATGCCATCTAGGCACAAAAACCTTTTAAAGCATTTGGTCTGCATTTAATTCAAGTTTTGAGAATAGGCTGTTTGTATAAAGAATGTGTAATGCAATTATCTTGTTTCTTTTGTTGCAGCCTTCTCTCTTTCACTTCTACAGAATGTCAATTGCAATATGCCAGTTTATTATTGTTGGGTACAACATCCTTGATTGATATGAGTCCTATGAATAAAATAAATATGAAGATAAAGCTTTATTATTTATTATTAGAAATATATCTAATAACTAGCTTCATTAGTAGAGCAATGTATTAAAACAATGTTTTATAGAAGTGTTTATCTTCAACACCAAATACCTAACTAAATATATCATCACTACTTATAAACAGAGATTTCAAATACTCCCCAGAATATTCCTTCAAGTACTTTAGTGCTGTAACTTGTTAATTATTTGAACATTGTTTTAATCATTACAAAACACTGATAACTGCAAGTCTTCATGATCCTGTGGTATCGAGAAGAACCTGTAGGTCTCTATCAAAAAAGGTATATTTACTAAGGACTTGGCAGCAAAATTAACAATGTCAATTTGAGTTAATAAAAATCTCCCAATGTGAAAAAAATAGATACATCTTCAATATCTTTACAAGGAGATTTTTGTTTTTAATAAACTCTCAGGTCCATAGGGGTTAGAGTTCAAAAACAGAGAAAAATATTTCATCCTCTTCCTCCTCTGAAGTGTAAAGAAAGAACCCTCAAAGACATCTTCTTCTATGTTTTAACCACCTCATCATCAAAGTGATCATTATTTTGTGCCAACAATTACTATTTTTAAAACTTGATAAATATAATGAAATATATTCTAGTAATTTGATTACTATATTAAAAACACACTTAAGAGGAATTCTCATTTTCTAGCTTCAAAATTTACTTGAAACAATTTTTACAAATAAAAACTTTTTTTCTTGAATTCTTATCTCTCCTTAAGTAAATTATCAAAATATTTTGTATATTTTCTACTTATCAATTGAAAGAGATAAAATGTAATGTATGAGAAATCATTCTAAAGTGCCAAATGAAAATAAAATGCTCAGAAGAGCTGAATTTTAAATCATAAACTATTTTAAGGTCAATGTTATCATATTTACTAAAGATCGTTTATTTATTTTGCTCATTCTCCAATTTGGTTAGAATTACTCTTTGAATTGCGAGGGAGAAGATAGGATTGTATTAGAACGGAGTCCACTATAACTAGCTAACAATTTAACAGTTTCCTTATATATAATTTAACCTATAGTTTAGGATGATAATACAATGAGCTTCTTGTTCTGAACACTCTGAAGGAGTAAAGGCAAGAGGGAGCTTCAGTGAATTGCCAGAAGGGAAGGGTATTACCAGTTCTATGGGTCTCTAGTCACAGAAGCTTCCTGACAACAAGAAACACCACGAAGTTTTAATTCTGGTGCCCACGGCACTTTTAAAGAAACCAGTAAAAGACTTGTGACTCTGAAGTTCAATGAGGGTGGTGGCGAGTGCACAGATACCAACAGCATCATAAGGCATTAACGGCGCTCAGAAGGCCAAATGGGGGGAGGTTGGAAGTACGGGAAATTCAGGACATAGTGGAACCCTGTTTTTCTATAAATACTGGGATTGAGTATGAGAAAAATGAAACTAGATATTTTGTCTAACTATTGCTGACACCTGTTATCACGGTCAAAACCCAAAAGAGAAAAAGGAATCCCCAAGGCATGCTATCACCATGACACCTCTCTCTCAAATTGTTCAAGTCATACTTACAAAACAAGGACTTCAACCGCTAAGATGGTATCTCTATAGCTTTATGACTGTTTCAGTCTATCTATAAACTGTATCTTGTAAAAGATGCTAAACAGCTTTTCATCACACTTGGAGGGTATGTTTGGCATAGTTTGAATTATATTAGGCTACTTGTTGTTAACGTGACATCTTAAAAACCACAAAGGCTTTTTATACTTGGAAAGAAACTTCCATTACTATTTGTTTTTACAGTTGTTTAATGATCAATTTATTAAACTTCTAGATCTAACATGAAAATTTGAAAACTACTGTTTCTTTAACATTTAAACATTAATTACAAACTTAAATTCCCTTAAATAATTTAAACTACAAATTTAACTTTTTTAAACTACTTCAAACATATTAGATGTTAGACAAAACACACATGAATACAATGGTTATAAAACTCATTACTGCTCTTAACCGAATTCTAAAATAACAATACATGGTGCAATTTGTTCTACATTTTTTCTATTCTTGTTGCTACACCTTCTTAAGATTAAAGTCATACTTATTTTGGTGCCTCCCCAGGGATACAGGAATTGTATCAGATCCAAAAGAAAACAAGTAGCTTCTTTGACCAGCCAATGTGGAAGAATCTCGGTTTTTGCCTAACTGATTTTTTGTTTGGGCATGGAACTGACTGTTTCTCCCAAGATGATTCAAAGCTGAGCAGCCGATTATCTGGCTTTACTTATAATAAGGAAATGCCTTAAACTACACAAAGGTTATTTTTTTATAACCTAATGTTCTGTCCAAGAATGGTACTTGGCCAGTGTTACAAAAACTTTTGGGTTATCATTATTCTATACTGACCTATCCAGTTAGCGTTATTGCAAACTTATGCCTGCTCTTTTAATATCTTATCATGATTAGAAGGGCCATCTAAGGCTTTAAACTCCTGATAGATGAGGGATTTAATCTATGCAGAAAGGTCTCCTTAATTGGATATCAAGTTAATCTGTCATCTTAATCTGGGACAAATTAGGCCCCACTTCTCACATGTTTTTATGGTGACTGCTGGTGCTGTGTGGTCTTTCCTTTCCTTGGTACAATTCTTATTCCAGGACTACATGACTTACAGTTCTGTTTTCTTTCTTTTCACTTACACATTGATAAACAAAAATATCCTATGCTTTATAAAAGATGTATTTAACAGAGAAAAAAATGCACATGTATTAATAAGTCTCTATATCTTATAATCATTAAAAGGTTTTAAACATTCTACTATAATCATTTTTCTTTTTATATTAAGACTACCTTTTGTACTTAACATTTTTTGAGTATCATTATGAATTCATTGCTTTTTCACAAACTTATTTCTACGAACTAAAATAACTGTTGGGTTTCCCCCATACCCCCACCCTGCATAATTTGTCCCAGCTTGACCAGTAAGAACACCACAGACCTAATTCTTTATCCTTTTAGCACTGTCCCCAGGCATCCTTGAAAGCATCTTTGCTTTCCAACAACAGTAGGATGTTTCAGACCCATCCTAATATCTTCATGCTCCAAGACAGATCAGCCATCCTTTAAGGATTCCTGGTTTATTTAGCATTCATACATCCATAGCACCCATATAGCTGGCACATAATAGGCTCAATAAATATTTGGTAAAATACAAACTTTAGGCACTGGGAGTGCATGCAAAAGTTGGTGATGGGCACAAGTAGTAATGCTGTAGTAGCAACAGAGCAGAAGAAAGAGCTTTTAAAATTTAACTTTTTCCATTTCAAGTTACCATGTCCTTGTGCCCTTTTATTATAATACTGGATTTCACTGGTCACTAAGAATATTTACTACCCTGTCTACAACATACATAATATTCACTCTGGAGGAGTCACTAGGAGACACCTCAGAGATAAAGACAACTATCCTCTAATATAGCTGACACCAAGTTAAATGGCCTGTGTGACTGCCTCTCAAGAAAGACATAACATACTTATTAAGAATGCTAAGAATGGAGAAAACAAACATTGTTTTCAAATTTGAATCCCAAAATTACATGTGAAAACAGTAGACATTTGGAGTAGCAGGTACTGACTGCACCTGAGCTGCTTCTCATACGTGTAACTATATGTAGCACGATACAAGGTCAACAGCAACATTGATTTCATATGTAAAAACATATGTAGCACTGTATAGTAGATGGATTCAGTTGTAAATGAATCCATATCTAACTAAGGCTTCTATTTTCAGGCTAAGACAAATTTACTCTGTATGTCTCTACCCATGAAAACATACCTTGAATGCTTTGGTGTTTCAGTGAAAGTTCAGCTTGGGGAAATGACACAGTGAACATTGGACTTTTTCTGGTCCTAAAACAGAATTAATAAAGACACACATATAAATTTTAAAATGGAAAAAAAAAACATTTTCTCATTGAAATACAAATTTAAACATTTTTCTTCATTTAAAGGAATTTCAAAATAGGGCAAGCTGTTTTTTGGGCTACATCATTCCAACCATTACTACCAATTAGTTAAATTAACATTTCAAGTGGTTGCAAAAAGGAAGGAGAGAGCTGAAAAATTAAAGTATGAGCTTTAGGAGTGTAAACAAACTGAATTATATTTAAGTCTGAAATTAACTTTGGAGATGACTGCCAAATAGGGGTGGTGGGTCAGGGAAAAAATTTGGTCCTGAACTATGTAGCTTGGCTATCTAAATTCTCAAATACACTGAAAGTTTGTCATTATAGTTTTAAATGTAAATAAAAGTCACTAATGAGAAAATTCTCAGACATTATTTATGATTTTTGTAGTAGGCAAAGAAAAATAGGTAATACTGAATGGAAGAGGTTGAAAGCAAAATAAGGGTCATGCCTAATCTGCAATTTTGATCAACTGCCCTGGGATAATTAGAAGTGGACTGAAGAAAAGCAATCAGTTAACTTTTTTTTTCCCGCAATCTAATTTACTGCACAAATGCAATCAAGATACCTTCCTTTTAAAAAAGACTCTAGTTTCAGCTGTTTTAAGAGTAGTTTTTATACACCAGGCATATCTACTTGAATCCTAAGCAAGAATAATAAATTGAACATCCTCCCCTGTCTAAAACAGAAGTGATCAATATATGCTATCTTGAAAATGAAAATAAAACTACTCATAGAATAATTTCTATAAGGCAAATGGAAAAGCATGTTGATTATTTTCCCCCTAAAATGTGATTCTTTGAGAAGACCAAGTTGATTGACAACAAAATAAAATCATAGTTTGCATGAATAACAGAATTTTTTCCTTGATTACAAAAGAGAATTTAAGACATAAGTCTGAAAATAGAGCAAAATGGTATCTAAATTATTTTAAAAAGTTATTTATATTAGGCAAGACTGCAAACAATGTAATGTCCAATAGTAGGGGAATGATTAAATAAATTATAGTACAGTTAAGTTATACAGTGAAACATTATGAGGCCATTAAAATTCATGTTTATAAAAATATTAATGAGGGCCAGCCAAGTGGCGCGTTGGTTAAGAGCTGGCTTGGGACGCCAGCGGGCCCCAGTTCGGATTCCACATATGAGGGCCAGTGACACTGGCCTCCACAGCTAAGATGCTTAACAACAGCTCAACCTGGAGCTGGGCTGCTGTGAGTTGCCGGCGACAGCGTAGGCTGCAGCCTCTGCTGCAGTGGGTTGCCATGGGCTACCGTGTGTAGCCAGCAGCCAGCGTGAGGGGCCAGCAGCCACAGTGAGCGGCCGTCCAGAAACCGGCGACTGATCTGCCTCGCCCGGGAAGAGCGCAATGATGGTGCCAACTTGGGCCAGTGAAGCAACGTCCTCCACAACTAGACTGAAGAAGGACAGCAACTTGTCTGTTCCCCTTCCCCCAATTCCCCAGCGCTGTTCCCATCCTCCAATTCCCCAATAAAAATCTTTAAAAATAAATAAATAAATAAAAATAACAGTAACATGTTAATATATTTTTATGAAAAACTTGTATTTTCCAAAATGAAAAAATTAGTAATAAAAATGGCATTGTTTACATTTTTAAAAATCTCTTTAATGTATGGCTTAATAGAAGACAGCTGCCATTTCATATCTGCTACTGCATTCAATCTTTTGCCATACATTGCTTTGTTTGAAGTACATAACAAAAATCTGGCTTCATACAGATACTACAGTTGGAAAAGGAAGGAGTATTTTAGTAGAGTTTTTGGATACTTGTGGATATTACTTTTTGCTATCACACCAAAACTCTAAAAGCAATAACTTCCTTAAAGGTTACTGGAAATGTAGAAACTAAAATAAAATCAATGAACTTTTTATTCTGTTACATTATAACCCATTGGTCTATCTTGCATTTTGAATGGATGTATTATCTGTGCCTTATTTTGTGATGTCATGCATTGGTTTTTTAGAAAATACTGATGGAGTTATGTAGATCTTAGACCGATATACCTCATTATAAAACATCAAAAAGATCACCTTTGTAAATATTACCACTGACCTCACCAGAAAATTTTAAGTATTGGAAAGCAATCAAGGCCAAGGTGGAAGACACAAGTTTTCCTAAATTCTAATTTTCACTTGAAAGTTTGAATTTTTTTCTTTGGCAATAAATATCATCTGCTATATTCATTGAAGTGACTGGCTTTACTTCATTCATTTTCAAGAAAATATCTGCCCAAGTGTGAATGAATAACCAGTCTGTCAGTTATTCTTTTTTTTTTTTAGGCTTTTTTTTAATTTAATTTTTTAAATTAAAGTTTATTGGGATGACAATAGTTAGTAAAGTTACATAGGTCTCAGGTGTACAATTCTGTAATACATCATCCATATATCACATTGTGTGTTATTCTTTCTAGTTAAAAAAGAAAAAGTGAGGCTAGTTTTCTTACAATGCTTACAACTCAAACAAGTGCACAAGTGCTCTCAAGACAACTACCACACTTCAGTATGCACAGAAGTACTTTAAGCTTCTTCAAACTTCTTTAATACTTCAAACTTCATCACTCAGAATATAAAAAGATATATATTTAGTGGTAAAGATGTAATAAAACAAATAACTTTTCTGCTTCATCAAATGCATTAAAGTGAAATGCATTTTTTTTTTAATTTTTTACTTCTAGTACATGGCAGTGAAAAACACGGTGACTACAAGTACCCTGATTCCTACTAAGGCTCCTGCATTTACCCACCATTTGCTTTAGTACTATAAGTGCAAATGTCAATACCATGAAATAGGTAATAATGTGTTGGTATTGTTATTAAAAACAGTTTTGACTTTACAGACCCTCTGGAAAGTGTCAGGGATTCCCAGGGGGTCCACAGAACCATACTTTGAGAACCACTCTTTTAAAAGAACTGAAAGGATCAAGTCTCCTAAAGTATAACAGTTATATGAAGTCTAATTTCAATAAGCTCTACAAACTCTTCCTTCATGCTATTTTATAAATTTGCTTTAAAAATATTAATACACAGAATCAACTTAATCTTATTCAATTTTTCTTATGAAATGAAACTTACCAAGAATGTTTATAAAATAACATATTTATGCTGCTAAAAGGGCAATTATTCAAAAACATACGATTCTACAACTCAAGAAAATGAAGATGTACAAAATGACAACTAAAAAATCTACAATATAATAAAGCCAAAAATTAGTATGCTTACTGTAACAGAGCTTGTTTTTGTTCCATTTCATCTTGAGGTTGCTAGGAAGGAAAACAGTAGTTTTTTCCATGATGAATGTTGTTAACTCAATGCAACAAACTAAAAATTTAACATTTAAGATAATTTTTATGTTATGCTTTCTTAGTGTCTTTTTTATCGTGTTGAAATATATATATCATAAAATTTACCATTTTAACCATTTTTAAGGTACAGATCTGTGGCATTATGTACATTCACAACCATCAATCACCATAACCCATCTCCAGGACTTTTTCATCTCCCCCAACAGAAACTCCACACCCATTAAACACTAACTGTGCATTCAGCCCTCTCCCAACCCTTGTCATCGGCCCTTCTACTTTCTGTCTCTAAGAATTTGACAACTCTAAATATCTCATATAAAAGAAACCATACTATATTTGCTCTTTTGTAACTGGCTTATTTCACTTAGTATGTCTTCAGGGTTCATCCGTATATCCATATGTCCTTCCTTTTTAAGGCTGAATAATATTGCTCCATAAGTACCACATTCTGCTTATCCACTCAACTATCAGTGGACAGACACTTTGGTTGGTTTCACCTTTTGGCTATTATGAATAATGCTTCTATTAATGCAGGCGAACAAATATATTTTCAAGCCCCTGCTTTCACTTATTTGGGGCATAAATCTAGAAGTGGAATTTCTGGATCATATGGTAATTCTATGTTTAATTTTTTGAGAAATCACCATACCATTTTCCATAGCAGCTGTTCCCCTTCTACATTACCCACCAGCAATGAACAAGAATTCCAATTTTTCCACATCCTCGACAATTATTATTTTGTGTTTTGATAACCGCCATCCTAATGAGTATGAGGTATTATCTCACTGGGGTTTTTGATGTGCATTTCCCTGAAGATTAATAATGTTGAACACCTTTTCATGTGCTTACTGGCCACTTGTATATCTTCGTTGGTAAAATGCCTATTCATGTCCTTTGCCCATTTTTAAATCAGGTTTTTTTGGTTGTTGTTGAGTTTTAAGAGTCTTTGTGTATTATGGGGATCAATCCCTTATCAGATCCAAATTCAATGTAAAGAAACATTTCCCCCCTATGTTTTCTTCTAAGAGTTTTATAGTTTTGGCTCTTTATTTAGTTTTTGTCTTAACTCCTTTTTAATAAAAGAATCTGTGGAATTTAAGTAAGAGAGTGTTCCTTCTTTTTATTCATAGTTTTTCTCTTCTCCTTGTTCATTAATCTATAATGGTTCTGATGAGCCACTCTTGTCAGATTCTGAGTTCCAGTACTTCCCCTGAGGGTCAGAAATTATAGCACCTTTGTGTTACAGTATTAAATGCTGAATGGATTCTGCCTGATTCTCAAGTCATGTCAGACAATGTAAAGTTATGCCCCTTTCGAAAAAGATAAAATACGCTGATAAAATGCTTCCATTTTAAGATTTCACTGCACACTAGCTTTCATCACTTCAAAAGGATAATCATTACCTTCAATATCTCATTAGCATCAAAGAAGACCTTTAGAAAAAGATTTCTCTTTGGGGGACTTCTATGTTTGTTTCTATGATGGGTAATAAAGCTTTCTGAAAATAAAGCCATTAGCCTGAACTTCCAAGCATTCTTTGATCAAGGAAACAGCCATAATAACAAGAAAACACAAAGTACTGTGAGAACTTCAATCTTCTCCAATTAATGTTCACTGTTATTTATTGATAATGTATCTTTACATACTTCAAGGTTATCACATTGGTTCCACATACATACTTCCCAAGCAGACCTTACAAAGCTACAGGCCCAGAAAGAAGACAGAATTTCAAGAAATAAACCTAGAAACTCCCAAAGATTAATTAAACAGGGTATACTTATATATTACTAGATATCTCTAAGTCTCCACAAAGCAATTCATTCAAATATTTATAATACCCACTTCATTTATCTTACTGTAGGACCAGTGACTTTTACTGTTGAAGGCTAATTATTTACTTGACCCCACCTACATACAGAAAAGGCAAAAGAAAGAAGTTTGCTTAAGAAAGTTTGCTCCTGGACAGCTGATTTTTTTTTTCTCCTGCATCAGCAGAATTACCACTCAAGAGCTAATGCCTCTGAATATAATGGGGGATGGAGTTATGTTAATTAACAAAATGCAAGGATACACTTCAATCAATTCTTTATTAAGGGGTCCAAACTGCTATCTATCCTTTTGATAAATATGACTGCCATTTTCCTTCTGCCCCTGCATCCCTATATTTTGACCAGGTCATTAAACTATCAAGTTTTTAAATTTTGTTTTGTTTTACATGTTGGGAGTAGGGTCTAAGAAGTGAAAGAGAGTTTAAATAAGTTGTGTTAATTTTAAGGATCTAGAAACTAGAAAAGGAACAAATCTATTTATATAGCCTTAGCCAAAAAAAAAAAAAAAAATCTCTGCTGTCTGAGATCAGTCTCTTAAACTGAGTCATGGATTAATGGGAGTGGAAGAAGGAAGAAGCCTGGTCAGCCAGATCAGCCTGCTGGTAATATCCACATGAATGAATTAATCATTATTCCCTGTTAAACAAGTATTTCCAGATGAAAAAAATCTGATTGTAGTAACACCAGGGATGCCTCCTATATTAATCAGGGTTCTCCTACATTAATCAGAGAAAGAGAACCAATAGGATATGCATATGCATATGTAAAGAGATTTATTATAAGGAATTGGCTTTAGGACTAGCAAGTCCAAATCTGCAATGTAGGCCATGAGGCTCAAGATCCAGGAAAGCTAATGGCAAAGAAGAAATCCAAAGGCTGTCTGCTGGAGAACCCTCTCTTGCATGGGAAGGCTGGTCTTTTTGTTCTATTCAGGCCTTCAACTGGTTGGATGAAGCCCACCCACATTATGAAGAGCAATCTGCTTTACTCAAATCCAATGATTTAAATGTTAATCTCATTCAAAAACATCCTCACAGAAACTGCCAGAATGATGTCTAACCAACTATCCGGGCACTACATGGCCCAGCCATCATGAAATAAAATGAACCATCACACCTCCTAATTTTGATACATACCAATGTCTCCAATTGTGCTCCAGACATATTACTAAACTCTCCAAACAAAATCAAAATTTTCCATGTAAAATTTAAAAACTGATTGCCAAAAAATATGTCAGCTAGAGATAAAATAAAACAGGTACTACATATATCAGTGGAAATAAGTGTTCAAATAAAAAAAATTAAAATTAAAAAATAAAACCTGCTTGCCACATAGTACCTGTAAAGAGTAAGGAAAGATACTGCAAGACTCAACTAAAATTATGAGTATATTTTTTTAAATGCTGCCTATTTTTAAAAATTACCATTGTGTACGAGTATGTAAAACTAAAGATCCTTTATTTCTACATAGTTTATTCTTACTTAAAACAGCCCATCATTTCTAAAACAGTCTGTTTTGAAGTTGAAATGTCAATATTGCATCTGAGTACTAAGAAAAAATGTGTTTAGAAATCTGTTTAGTAATTATTTAGAATTTATTAGAAAATAAGATTCAAGGTATAAAAATACATGTACATATATATGTACATGTATATGTGTATACACACACACACACACACAGTGTGCCAAAAAATGTATACACATTTTAAGAAAGGAAAAATCTGTATTAAAATTACACTGATGGTAATCACTTTGAGCACCTCTTGTAAATGTAGAAGTCAAACGTGACTTGTATTCATCTCTTGTTATTGGTATATATTATTACAATTTTAATACAGTTTTTTCCTTTCTTAAAATGTGTATACATGTTT
Source organism: Hipposideros armiger (assembly GCF_001890085.2). Taxonomy (NCBI): domain Eukaryota; kingdom Metazoa; phylum Chordata; class Mammalia; order Chiroptera; family Hipposideridae; genus Hipposideros; species Hipposideros armiger. Next base: position 4,234,123 of record NW_017731405.1, on the reverse strand, counting down.
TTGGCACCCTCTGTATATATAGCCTCTTTAAATAACTCTGGGAAAGAATCTTTCTGGTCTCTCCATTTCTATATTTGATAAAATCAATTTCTCTCATATAACCAAATTTCTAAAGGTTTATTTTCATAGAATAAAAGTAAAAATTGTGCAAGTAGCAATATGTGTCAATTTAAAAAATAATATCAATTAAAATTTACTACAGGTGGGGCCGGCCGAGTGGCGCGATGGTTAAGAACTCGCTTGGGATGCCAGAGGGCCCCGGTTCGGATCCCACATGTGAGGCCCAGTGACACTGCCCTCCACAGCTAAGATGCTGAACAACAGCTCAACCTGGAGCTGGGCTGCCATGAGTCGCCGGTGACGGCGTGGGCTGCAGTCCTGTGGCAGTGGATTGCAATGGGCTACCGTGTGTGGCCAGCAGCCAGCGTGAGCGGCCAGCAGCCGCCGTGAGCGGCCGTCCAGATGCCGGAGACTGATCTGCCTCGCCAGAGAAGAGCGCAATGATGGTGCCAACTTGGGCCAGTGAAGCAACGTCCTCCACAACTAGATTGAAGAACAAAACGACAGCAACTTGCCTGTTCCCCTTTCCCCAATTCCCCAGCACTGTTCCCATGCCCCCAATTCCCCAATAAAAAAAAAAAATTACTACAGGTGTTTAAACACTTTGGCTATATGGTCTAAATTTTGCTGTAGACAAAAAATGGGTGGGGAGGGGCAAGGGAAAGTTAAAGGAGGAATCTATTTTACTGCCCACGAATTCCCATGAAGGTGAAAAAAGAGGGATAAATATCAAATATTTCATTTATCCTTATCCTAGTTTTACAACAAGCCCCAAACCAGCTGATTTACTCTCTAATGACCCACCTTTGAAAGACATAGTCATTTTTTTTTTTGAAGTTTTATTGGGGAACAGTGTGTTTTTCCAGGATCCATCAGCTCCAAGTCAAATAGTTGTTTCAATCTAGGTGTGGAGGGTGCAGCTCAGTGGCCCATGTGGGAATCAAACTGGCAACCTTGGTGTTATGCGCCTGCGCTCTAACCACCTGAGCTAACTGGCCGCCCTAGTCAGTAACTCTAAAAGTCTTCTAAAGCAATGTTCCAAGCTGGTTGATCAACAAATCCCTTGGGAGGCTTTCAAAAAATGGAGATTCCTAAGTTCCACAGAAGTACAGGTCTGGGAGTCCATATTTTTAAGAAGGTACCCAAATGAGTCTGATAGTCAAGCTTTCAAAATCAACTGTTCTGAGGTATGACCTAGAGCATGGTACAATATTCACATACCAAATACTTCTGAAATTAATTGAAAATATTATTATTTTTCCATTTCACGGTTACTAAAACCAAAGAAAAAATGTTTTTCCCCCATAACTCAGTAATTACAAAACAGTTTTTTAAACAAATTATTAGAAGGTAAACGTAAACATCTCAGCTTCAAGGAAAAGTATTTGATGTTAAATTTTTCTTTTAATCAGAGATAATTCAAGTGATATACCTTCCTAAGCACAATATTAAATAGATCCTCATGGTCACTCTTTGGGTCTGTTGTCAGTTTTCTGCTATTAAATGTATGTATATTCCCTTCAATTCCTTAAAACTTTGTAGGTATCTCTGGTTAGTTAACTTATTTATGTAAAGTGCTAGCTAAATCACCCTGTACCTTTCCCCAAAGTGATTACACCAAAAAAGAAGCAAACAAAAATTTGTGTATATAAGTGTGTGCACACACACATGCAGTCACACTCATATAGGACAATAGGAGCGCCTTTCAGTGGCTCATAGCTCAAATTATACCACACAAACTAATATCTTCTTCACAAATTTAAGATGACTTCTGACATACCATGGAGATGAAAATCATAATTATTATATCCTAATTTAACTCATTTTAACCTTCTGTTCCTCTTCTCTTTCTGGTAGAGACCAGGAGAAAGAAAAAAATAAAGGAAAAGGGAAGAAAAAGAAAATCTTAACCCTCCCCGCCCCTACTCCTAAAACAACTGGCTATCACCAAAGTTGCAGCAAAGAAACAGAATGACTGTCTAAGAAAGAAGAAAAAACTGAATAAGAGAAGAAAAAAGAAGCAAAATAATAGACAAAAAGAATTATTAGGGCCAGCCAAGTGGCGCGTTGGTTAACAACTGGCTTGGGATGCCAGAGGGCCCCAGTTCGGATCCCACATATGAGGGCCAGTGACACTGCCCTCTACAGCTAAGATGCTGAACGGCAGCTCGACCTGGGGCTGGGCTGCCATGGGTCGCTGGCGATGGTGTAGGCTGCAGCACCTACTGCAGTGGGTTGCCATAAGCTACCATGTGTAGCCGGCAGCCAGTGTAAGCGGCCAGCAGCCGCCATGAGTGGCTGTCCAGAGGCCAGTGACTTATCTGCCTCGCCCAGGAAGAGCGCAATGATGGTGCCAGCTTGAGCCAGTGAAGCCACATCCTCCACAACTAGACTGAAGAACAAAACAACAGCAACTTGTCTGTTCTCCTTCCCCCGATTCCCCAGCATTGTTCCCCTCCCCCAATTCCCCAATAAAATTAAAAATATATATTAGTAATTTGCCACTCTTTGAAATAGAATTTCCAATTTTTAATAAGAATGTATTTAATCAACATGCCACGTACCTGTAAGACTGCGTCCTCACCAAGAACAGGCATCGTCTTATTTTTACTTATTTGCTCTTTTCGATCCTCTCTGCATTTAAAACTAAGTTGAATCTCAGGAGAACATGAGCCTAGAAAGAAATGTAAGTCATTTATAACAGTTTTATTGCTCTGCTTTGCAATGGCCCAAGGACGTCATAGATACTGCAAAATGTCATTAAAAATCATTTTGTAAATCATAATTTCCTAACTGCTACTTTTATGTGTCAAGATTTTTAAATCATTAATTAGGAAGAAACACATATACTACACCCAATAAAATAATACTGACATTTCCTTGTTTCAGAATTAATAAATGTAAAAGATAGGTATAGAAAATTATACACACTTAAACCCCACTAGGAAGAATACTTTCTTTTTAAAACATTTCATTTTAAGTTATTTAAAAAAACTCATTTAAGTCATTTAAATCATGCATAATCCAAGAAAAGTCACTTTCTGTTTCAAGATGACAAATTGAGCCCATATTTTAATTTTCTTCCCTTCCCAGTTCCTAAAAAGAATCCAAAAACGATTAGTATTTTAAAAATCTGAAGCAGCAATGGAAAAAAAAGGAAATATACCCACTATAGATTAGAAGATGGGAATGAATTAAAGGGAAACCAAACATTAGTCAATAGCTTGTCAATCAATATAGGAAAAGGAGGGGCTCCTTCAGAAGTAACTACATGGATGTCTTCCATCAGAATCACTGAAAACCACCCAGAGCAGAGAAAATCCCACCAATGAAAGATGGAAGAATGTAAATTAGAAGCTTGCAGTGGATAAAGTCTCATATTTCACTGAGCTTGCTATAGGTTCCAAAGAAGCTTAGGATGAATGCTATAGTCAGCTACTATGCGTAGGAGGAGATCTTCCCAACCAGATATAGAAATGTACTAAAAGCTAAGGTTGATAAAATAATGTAGTAATGGCACAGAAGTATAAATAGTCAAACAGATCAGAAACAAAACAAAAAAGTGGGAAACAGACCTACATATATCTGGGAATTTAACACATAACAATAATGGTATTTTAAACAGTGGCAAAAAAAATAAACCATAGCACCAAGATAAGTTATTCAATAAGTGATTAAATAATATTGGGGCAATTGGTTAGCCATTTGAAAAAATGAAGTTAGAGACCTATCTTCCCATATGGCAAAATAAATATTCCAAAGAGATTAAAGATGTAAGTGTAAAAACTATAAATAATTGGAAATAAAGATAAAAGAAAATATTTTCATGGTCTTGAGGTAGGTAAACTATTTCTAGGTTTGAAAAAACTAAGAAACCCTAAAAGAAAAGACTGACAGATTTTGCTACATAAAAACTTAAAACTTCTGGGCCGGCCGAGTGGCACGTTGGTTAAGAACTGGCTTGGAATGCCAGAGGGCCCCGGTTCGGATCCCACATATGAGGGCCAGTGGCACTGCTCTCTACAGCTAAGATGCTGAACAACAGCTCAACCTGGAGCTGGGCTGCTGTGAGTCGCTGGCAACGGTGGGTTGTCATGGGCTACCATGTGTAGCCAGCAGCCAGCGTGAGCAGCCAGCAGCAAGCGTGAGCGGCCAGCAGCCGCAGTGAGCAGCCGTCCAGAAGCCGGCGACTATCTGCCTCGCCTGGGAAGAGCGCAATGATGGTGCCAACTTGGGCCAGTGAAGCAACGTCCTCCATAACTAGACTAAAGAACAAAAGGACAGCAACTTGTCCGTTCCCCTTCCCCCAATTCCCCAGCGCTGTTCCCATCCCCCAGTTCCCCAATAAAAATTTAAAAAATCTTAAAAAAAACACCTTAAAACTTCTGCAATACAAAATATATCACAAATTAACAAAAGATAACTAGAAAAAAAGATAACTAGGAAACTGGGTAAAACTATTTGTAACATATAGATAACAAACTTTTGTTATCTTTCATATGTAAAATGATCTTATAAAACCTTTAAAAGCAGAATACATTCTTTAAAAGCAAACCTAATTTTAGCTAACTAGTCTAATAATTTAAAAAGTATGCAAATGTGTAAGCATTACAATATTCATATTTGTTAAGAGTATTGAAAACTATTGAAAATATAGTCAATTCATTAAATAAGTGTATATTCACGCAAAGGAATAATATGTAGCAAATTAAAAGGCTGAAGTAAATCAATATAACAAGGAAAGAAATATACTATGTACAATAGTAAAATGTCAATTATGAAGAGAGGTATTTATATTGACATATGAAGCCTAGAAGAATATACAAATACTAAACACTGGCAGTTGTTGAGAGTGGAATTATAGGGAAGATTGGGGAATGGGACCTTTGATTTTCTACATAATAAATGTGTTTTTTAAATGTTTTGTACTTCTAATAATTTACAAAAATAATAAATGTCTATCCATTTGGAAAAGGAAACGGAAGCAAAAGGAAATAAAAGAAAAAAAACTTGGTTGAAATATTAAAACAGACCTCTTTTTCCTAGTAGCACTTTGTATATCATAAGAATATACTCTGGAGACCAATATTAAACACTGTCTCTTCCAGTTACAAGTAGGAAAAACTACTCTAAGATGAAACGTAATTTACCTTTGGGGTATCAGGTGAAATAATGTACAGTGAAAAGACTTTGTGAACTACACATAAAAGATCTTCATGGTGTTTAGGATACTTTTTCTTCTATTCTACACCCATATCCTGTCATTCTCCAAAATGAAAAATGCTTACAGGAAGAAATAAGAAAATACCCTACCATTTAACAGCTACTGCAGAATCAATCTTTTTGAACAGTATTAATTAGATTTTTCTAGAAGCATTTAAATTGACCTTGAAGTGGACTCAGGAAGTATGGAGAATTGGTAGGTGAAAGGCACTTTTTAAGATATATATAAACAGACGCTGTGAGACTATGTTAACTAGTGTATGTTAACTAAACTATGTTAACTATCATTTCACAATACCTACAAATATTGAATCATTATGTTGTATACTTGAAACTAATGCCAATTATATCTCAATAAAAATGAGAATAAAAATGAAAATATATACCAAGGATATTTGTACCTTAATTTTGTCTAAAAGAATCATATTGTGGTTATTTAAAAATATTATTTACTTTTGTAAATAGGCAGGCTCTAGAGTTAAACTGGAGGTTTGGTGGGGAGACAGAAGAGCTGAGTACTACTTCCATATCTCTGCAGCCCTCTCTAGGAGACATAAATATCTTCCAGGAGTTATAATCTACATTGCTGTCCTTATAGTAATAGATAGATCTTAACAGACCTTAAAGTCTATTACAGATGACTATAAGAAACTAACTGTGTAAAGATAAAGAACAATGCTAAATATAAAAGGAGAAGTTAATGGAATAATAAATAACACTTGGGAAATTTAAGGGACTAATTAGCAAAAAGAATTATTTCTCACCTTTGCATATTCCACTTGTACCAGGATGGAGGCTGAATTCAGATCTAAGAGATGTGTCTTCAACAATGAGCAACCTTTCAAGTACCAAAAAAGAAGGTACAGATTGTTATCATGTTTCCGAAACAAAGATTAACAATTTAACTATCATTTTTTTTATTATACCTAAACTTGCTAAAATTCTTAGAGCACTATTAATATTTCTATAGCAAAGTATTTTTTTCAGAACTGTACCCTTCAATTAAAAACTTATCCAAGATGAAAAATACTTATTCATATGGTCACATTTATTTTTTACAACTATTCTGTTATTTTTTAATATGTGAGAGTAAGAGACAAATATCAATAGTTTTTGAATAGAGGTGAGATGATTTGAGGGACAAGTGTTGGTGGGGTTTTTCCTTCATATTTCTCTATGCCACAGAGAATTTGAGATTAAAATCCCAAGGTTAAATCTGAATGTATATTTTCCTTTAATCTTGGATTCACTTCTTACTATGTTCTAAGCAGCACAAAGATAACAAAGAGAGATGACACAACACGGTCCTTGCCCTCAAGAAGCTTCAAATCTAGTGAAGGATACAAAACTAAGAAATAGTAATGATACGCCATGGTCAATATGCTACTAGGCAGACTTAACTGCTTATATTTTCTGTTTAGAAAACCTTTAGAATTCAAAAATGGGTAAAGGACTTGAATAGACATTTCCCCAAAGAGGATATATAAATTACCAATAAGTACATAAAAAGATACTCCACACTATCAAATACTAGGGAAATGCAAATCAAAACCATAGTGAGGCATCACTTCACACCCATTAGGATGGCTACGATAAAAAATAAACACAAAATAACAAGTGCTGGCAAGGATATGGAGAAACTGGAACACTTGTGTATTCCTGGTGGGAACGTAAAATGCAACAACCACTGTGGAAAACAGTAGTATGGTGGTTCCTCAGAAAATTAGACATAGAACTACCATTTGATCCAGTAATTCCATTTCTGGGTATGCACACAAAATAACTGGAAGCAGAGAATTGAACAAGTAATTGTACACCCATATTTATTGAAGCATTATTCACAAGAATCGAAAGGTGGAAGCAACTCAGGTGTCCTTCGATGGATGACTGGATAAACAAAATGTTGTACATATATACAACAGAATATTACTCAGCCTTGAAAAGGAAATACCGATATGCTACAACATGGATAGACCTTAAAGACATTATACTAAGTAAAATAAGCCAGACACAAAAGGACAAATATTGTATGACTCCATTTATATAAAGTACCTAGAGTAGTTAAATACATAGAGACAGAAAGTGGAATGAATAGTACTTACCAGGGGCTGGGACCAGGGAGGAATGGGAGTTATTATTTAATGAGTAGACTGTCAGTTTAAGAAAATGAAAAAGTTCTGGAGATAGTGGTGATGGTTACACAACAATGTGAATGTACTTAATGCCACTGAACTATACTTAAAAATGATTAAAATGGTAAACTACGTTATATCTCATATTTCACCACAATAAAAAAAAATCCTTTCCAGAATCCAAGAATGTAACAGTATACTAGGGCATGAATACATGATTTGGTACTAAGGGTTTTTTGTTGTTGTTGTTTATTATTTACTTACGTGTTCATTTTACTTTTTTACAGAAAATGACAAACACCAACCAAAAAAAAAAAAGTGACAATAGTATACTCATCATCTAGGTTCAACAATTATCAGTACAAAATCTTGTTTCCTCTATAATCCCTCTGCCAATCTCTCTACCCCCATGTTGGTCTCCCACAGGATTATTTTGAAGCAAATTCTGGACACTGTATTCCATTTGATCATATTTCAGTATGCAACTCTAAAAGGACTCTTTTCAAACATAACTGTAATAATCACATCTTTAAAAATAACCAGAATTATCATACCTAAAAAGAGCCAATAATTCCTTAATATTATTAAATTTACAGTGTGTAATAAGCAGCCTCTGAAATGGCTTCTGGCATTTATGTCCTTGTGTAAACTCCTCCCTTGAATATGGACAGGATCCAGTGACTCCTCTAATGAAGAGAATACAGCAAATATGTTGAGATGTTACTTCTGAGATTATGTTACAAAAAGACAATGGCTTCCATCTTGCTCTCCCTTTCTTATCCTCTTGCTTTTTCCCTCTCATGGAAACCAGTTGACCGTGTTGTGAAATGCCCTGTGGAGAAGCCTATGTGGCAAGAAAGTTAGGGAGGCCTCCAGTCAACAGTCAGAGTTCAACAGCCAGAAAGGAACTGAATCTAACCACCACCATGTAGGAAGTGGATCTTTCTCATGAAGCTTTGAGATGAATGCACCTTATGAGTTCTGAGTGTGATGACCCAGTTAAGCCACTCCTGAATTCCTGACCCACAGAAACTACAAGATAATAAATGTTTATTGTTTTAAGATGCTAAGTTCTGAAGTTGTTATACAGCAATGGAAAACTAATAAACAGACTGTAGTCACACTTCCCCAACTGTCTCTGTTTACAGTTGTGTTCAAATCAGGATCCAAACAAGGTGCACACATTGAATTTAGTTGCTATGCCTGTTAAGTCTCTTTTTAAATCTATAAATTACCCCCTACCTCCCCCAACCCTTTGCAACTTATTTGCTGAAGAAACTGGGTTGTTTTTCCTGTAGTTTCCCACATTTTGGATTTCCTGATTGCAAGTCATTTAACAGGTTCCTCTGTCCTGTATATTTCCTGTAAACTGGTTATTAGATTTATAGGTTTGATCTAATTCAAGTTCCGTTTGGGAAAGCATATGTGTACTTCCTTCAGGAGATAATAAAGTGTGGTGGGAAAGGTAATCTTATGCATACAGTCATTGAACGCCATCTCAGCCTTGAGCCTGGAAACTTTCTTACTAAGAGATAGAGTCCTCTCAACCTGGACCTATCACCTTGTATGGGAATAACTTCCCCTGTTTCAGGCTCAATGTATTACTCCTTTGTTCTGTTTAAGCATGTGTGTCATATGGTACCTGGTCAACCCCACTGCTGTATCTGTCTTCTGTGGGAGAGGATGAAGCCCTTCGTTCTGTGGCACAGGAGAGGTACATGCAGGTCAGTGGCCCCACATCAGCTGCAGAGAGTGACTGCTGGCCAAGGGGAACCAATTCCCACTATTGAAGCTGATCTTGCTCTGTCTTTTCTCTATGTAAGTCAAGTGTGGTTCCAGCCAATGCTTGGCTGCATTGTGTTTTCCTTGGTGACTCCAATACCAACATGTAATAGGCAGAAGTGTCTGGATTTCTACTCTGGGTGACAAGCAACAGATGCCACTTGCTCAATAGTATGGTTGTCACTCATTTTGTGATATTAGTGACCATTGATGACCATTACCTAGGTCTACTATTCATTATCAAGAATATATAAGGTGTGATAATCTACTTGATCACTTTCTTCATTTATTAATGGAAATACTTCATATTAAAAGAAAAACTCTCACTCATCAATTATGCAATTACTTTCCCTCAAGCCATATTACTCAGCCAGGTTACTTAGGTACAGTTTGCATAGGAAAAGCAAAATAAATGCCTGCTTCTTTCTCTTTCTTTACCAGTTTTCAGAATATTGAAATAAGTTTCTAAAGTCCATTACAAATCATAGATTTAAATCTACTGCTGTTTTTGTTCTTATCAATGCTCCAATTATCCTATTTTTAGCTAGTGGGAGTCTCTTCAAAGTGGCTCATGGGTTGTTTGACATGAGCCCACTTGTTATGGACTAAATTGTGTCTTCCCCCACCCCCAGAGTCATATGTAGTAGCTCTAACCTATGTAACTACATTTGGAAATAGAGCCTTTAAGGAGGCAATGAAGGTTAAATGAGGTTATAAGGGTGGGGCCCTAATCTAAAATGACTGGTATCTAATAATAAACTAATAAGAAGAGAAACCCAAGAATGCATGCATAAAGAGAAAACACCATATTGAGGACACAGTGAGAAGGCAGCCATCTACAAGCCAAGGAGAAAGCCCTCAGGAGAAAGCAACCCTGCCAGCACCATGATCTTGGACTTCCAGCTTCTAGAACGGTGAGAAAATAAATTTCTGCTGGTTAAGCCACCCAGTCTGTGGCATTTTTGTGGCCGCCTGAGCAGACAAACAACACTATTAATGTTCCCTGGCTTCCCAGGATAAGATGTTCCCGGCTCATCTTATACATCTCCTCCCTTAGACCTAAAACTGGGTATTTCTCATGAAGCCTTGGTTCCTTTAAATGGGATATCATATTTAGAGTTCATAATATTAATATTTACCATTAATAATGTAATTACTAGTAAGAAGTTATTTTGCAATTCTTTGTTTCCTTGGAGTATATCTCATTTGGAATGTATACCTAAATTCTATGTTTTAAAAGCACTTAATTCCTTTTTGTGTAATTATGCTACCAAATCAATACATAATTAGGTTCATTTGTTTCATCTTGCTTTTGCTTTTTAGGAATTTTTTTAAATGTTGATTTAATTTTGTCTTATAATTACATAAATCATTTACATCATTCCAAAGACAAATGTATAAAAGATCTATTTAGAGAAGTTTAGCATCTATCTCTGTCCTTCATCCACCTGTTCGCTCCCTCCCCATTTTTAAAAATTATATCGGTTAGCCTTCCAGGAGGGAGTGGAATCAAATATTCAAACTACTGAAAGAGAGAAATTACCAGTCAAGAATAATATATCCTGGAAAGTTATCCTTTAGATATGAAGGAGGATAAAAGATCTTTCCAAATATACAGAAGCTAAGGGAATTTTCCACCACAAGGCCTGCAATATAGGAAATACTGAAGGAGGTTATTCTACTTGAAGCAAAAAGACCAAAGGATATAAAACTCTGAGTGAGATTACTAACAGACAGAGAGAAGCAAGAAATGGCAACACTTACACAGAACAGGGCACTATATACTTAATCTTAACATAAAGGACAAAGAAGATAAAAACATAAATAAAGAAAACTAGAAGAAGACAATTTGGTACTGGAACTCAGAAATGAACTCACAGCACAAATAGGGATAATTTGTGACAACAAAAAACAAAAGGACTGAGAATAAAGGTATAAATTTGCAAAGGCGAATGAAGATAAGATACATGCTGACGAAAAAGGACTACTGTATATATAAAACCTTCTTTTACATAAACTTAATGGCAACCAATCAAAACAAATCCAGAACTGAGATACATAACATAAAAAAAGAAGAAACAGAGGAAAAAAAAATCATAGACCACCACCAAACTAAAATAAGACAGAAACACAAAGGCAAAGAAACAATGGAGCTACCAGAAAACAAAAGATAAAATGGCAATAGGAAATCCTCATATATCAATAATCACCCTAAATGTACATGGACTGAACTCACCAATAAAAAGGCAGAGTAGCAGATGGGATAAAAAACAAAACCGAACCATATGCTGCCTCCAAGAGACACATCTAAGCTACAAGGACAAATATAGACTCAAAGGGTAGAAAACAATACTCCAAGGAAATGGCATCCAGAGAAAAGTAGTAGCCATTCTTCTATCTGACAAAACAGACTTCAGAATAAAAGAGGAACAAAAGACAATGGACAGTTTATAATGATAAAGGGAAAATACAACAAGAAGACACAAAGACACAACACCTATCAATATGCTCTCAATCAGACAGCACCAAAATATATAAAGCAACTACTAACAGAACTAAAGAGAGAAACTGACAAAAACACAAATATAGTAGGGAACCTAAATACACTGCTGACAGTTATGGATATATTATCCAAACAGAAAGTCAACAAGGAAATATCAGCCTTAAATAACACATTAGGCCAAATGGTCATAATTGATATCTACAGAGCCTTTCATCCTAGAACACCAGACTACACATTCTTTTCGAGTGCACAAAGAACATTCTTAAGGATAGACCATATGTTGGGACACAAAACTAGCCTCAGCAAATTTAAGAAGACTGAAATCATACCAATCATATTCTCCAACCATAATGCTTTGAAATTGGAGATCAACTGCAAAAAGAAAGCAGAAAAAACTACAAATATGTGGAGATTAAACAACATGCTACTAAAGAACGACTGGGTCAAATAATAAATAAAAGGAGAGGGGTGGCCGGTTAGCTCAGGTGGTTAGAGTGCAGGATCATAACACCAAGGTTGCCGGTTTGATTCCCACATGGCCCACAGAACTGTGCCCTCCACAACTGATTGAAACAACTACTTGACTTGGAGCTGATGGGTCCTGGAAAAACACACTGTTCCCCAATTTAAATTTCTAAAAGAAAAATAAAAAATAAAAAACTAAAAGGAGAGCTCAAAAGATACATTGAAACTGGGCCGGCCGAGTGGCACGGTAGTTAGGAGTTGGCTTGGGACGCCAGCTCTGAACAGCAGGGCCCCAGTTCAGATCCCACATATGAGGGCCAGTGACACTGCACCCTCTACAGCTAAGATGGTGAACAACAGCTCAACTTGGAGCTGGGCCGCTGTGAGTCGCAGCGACTGTGTAGGCTGCAGTGGGGCTGACTGGCAGCTGACGTGGGCTTTCTTGAGCTGCTGTGAGCTGCAATGGCGGCCGTCCAATGGCCGGCGAGCGACTGCCTCAGCCAGGAAGAGCGCAATGATAATACCAACATGGGCCAGTGAAGCGACGTCCTCCACAACTAGACTGAAGAATAAAAGGACAGCAACTTGTCCCCCTCCCCGATTCTCCAACACTGTTCCCCTCCCCCAATTCCCCAATAAAATCTTTTAAAAAAAAAAAGATACATAGAAACAAATGAGAATGAAAATGCACTGTATGAAAATTATTGGGATGTGGCAAAAGCAGTTATTAAAAGAGAAATTTATATCATTACAGGCCTATCTCAAGAAACAAGAAAAATCCCAAATAAACAACCTAACATTACACCTTAAAGAACCAGAAAAAGTAAAACAAATGTAATCCAAAGTCAGCAGAAGGAAGAAAATAATAAAAATTAGAGCAGAATTAAATGAAATACAAAACAAAAAGACAATAGAAAGATTTAATGCAACAAAGACCTGGTTCTTCAAAAAGATTAATAAAATTGACAAACCCTTGGCTAGACTCACTAAGGAAAAAAGAGAAAAGACACAAACAAAATCAGAAATGAAAGAGGAGAAGTCATGACAGATACCACCGAAATACAAAGAATCATACAAGAATACTATGAAGGGCTATATGCCACCAAATTCAGTAACCTAGAAAAAATGGAGAAGTGCTTCGAAATATATAACCTTCCTAGACTGAATCGCGAAGAACTGGCACTTAAAACCCAAGAGAAAACTTGCCTCTCTAGCTAAAGGACACATACTCTGAAGAGTTATGGAAGAGAATCTTATTTTCTTCTTTCTCTTAACACTTTGCCCTGAAGGTGGCCCAGTGGCAGAGATCTGCTCTACAGTGAGAACGCTAAGCTCTGAGAGAAATCTGCCTTTCTGGTTATATGAACCAGCATGTGGGTAGAGGGAAGGAAGGGTGCATGAGAATCCTGAAGGAAAGAGAGCAGGAAAAGGGAGTAACCTAATTCTGTATATGATCCAACATAAGTCCCGGGCTCAACCCTGAGCTGTCCACATGCAGAGCAGATTCAAAGAAGCATAACAAAAGGCCTAGAGAACTGAACTACGATATCAACTACTGCCCAAGTTCCAAATTTACTTGAGTCAGACAGACTCAATCAGCACAGTAAAGGCTCTGAAAATTGGACTGATGTAACCACCACCCACAGAAGGTAAAACAGGGTGTGCAGTCAGAACCTAAACAGGTTGAAAGCCTGTCAAAACAAACAAAAATCAACACCCTCTTTAACAGAATCAATAATTCAGTACATAATATTCAAAATATACAGGATATAATCCAGAATTACTCAACATGCAAAGGAAAATCTAATTCTTGAGAAAAGATAATTAACAGATGGCCCCCATGATCCAGATGTTGCAATTATAGGACAAAGACTTTAAAGCAGCTATTATAATAACATTGACATTCTCAGCCAAGAAATAAAAACTATAAAAGAGAATCCGATGGAATTTTTAGAAGAGAAAACTGTAATATCTGAAATTAAAAATTCACTAGGTGGGCTCAACAACAGAAAGGAGATGACAAAGGAAAGAGTCAGTAAACCTGAAGATAGAGCAATAGAAATTATAGTCTGAAGAATTGACAGAAAAAAATTAATACAGCCTCAAGGATATGGAAGACAATAAAAAAAAGGTCTAACAGTCATGTCATTTAAAGTCCCAGAAGAAGAGAAGAAATTGCTACAGAAAAAACTATATGAAGAAATCGTAACAGAAAACTTCCCAAGTTTGGTGAAAGACATAAATTTACAGATTCAAGAAGCTCAGTGAACCCCAAACAGAAAAACACAAAGAATATCATGCCCACACACACATCATAATCAAACTGCTAAGAACCAAAGATGGGGAGAAAAAAAAGGAAAGCAGACAGACTAAGCAGGTATATTACATAGATGGGAATAGTGATCTAAACTGGGAAGGGGTGGGGACTTGACTACAAAGGGGCAGCACAAGGGAAGTTTTTGTTTTGTTTTGTTTCAGTAACAGAACTGTTCCAGGTCTGGAAACCTGGGTATCAGTCTCCTTATCTAATCAATCATCACCTCGGGCCAAATTTACTTTCTAAAGATTTCTCAAGTTTGCCATTTTCCCTCCATCCCCACTGTTTCTTCCTAGTTGAGCTCTTATCATCCCAGTCTGTGACTACTTTTATCCCAAAGCTAACCTTTATAGGCTTGATTTGCAAAAGCTGATCCCTACTCTAAAAGTTAACAACTTTAACCTGGAAGCTTGGTAGAAATGCAGAATCTCAGACGCCACCATAGAGCTCCTGAATTAGAATCCACATTTTAATGGGATTCCGGAGTGATTTCTAGTCCCTAGACTAAGGCATGCCAGAGTCAACTGAAATCTGGTTATGTTGTCCCTCACTTAACACCTTACAAGCACCCTTCCTGGACACAGGCAGACAGATGAGGTCTTGCAAGACCTCGCCTTCCTTCCTCTCCAGGTTCATCTTTCACCACTCCCCGCCTCACCACTTCACACTTCAGTAAGACTTTTCCCTAAAGATAGTACTGAGAACTAGATATGTTCAAGGTTTTGAGGAACTAAACTACCATCTTTTTGAGTCATAAAACTATCCATTTGCAGTTTGATAGTCACCGGTTCTCCCATCACACCTTCTTTGCCTTAGAGAAATTATGCTAACCACCTCCTAGACCCAAACTGCCAGTTGCTTGAAGCAAAATGTATTTGAAGAGTTCAGACCCAAGCCTTTTTTGCCTGTGCAAAAGGATTTACGGCCCCAGGCTAAGAGAAAAAGCTTTTTTTTTTTTTAGTGCCATAAAGCCACCTACTATAAAGCTCAGTTTGCCTTAAGTTGGGGGGTTTGGGCTTGTTTATTTACAACTGCTTAGTTCAGGCCGGGCTGACCCACAAAGCTCTAATCCTGCCCGTGAGCCTAAGTTCGGCCTGTAAGAATTTCTACTCATCTCTCAAAGGGGCCACTCGGCGCCAGCAACCAGCCCTAATGGCGGCAACTTTCTTCAACACCGAGAGTTAATGGTGGTCACCTTCTCCAGGGCAGCTCCTCTTCCTCCAGGTCACTCTCCATCACCGATCCCTCGATCACCGTTTCATCACTGTCCCAGTCTGGGGCCTGGGCGCCTTCCTCCATCTTCGCCTCAGTCTTTTTTTTTTTTAGTCCTCCTTCTCTAATTCTCCCCTTCACAGAAAAAGAAAAAGAAAAAAAAAAAAGAAAAAGGACTTTCTGAGGACCAGGGAAAATTGCGAGTTGCACATAAAATTTGCGTCGACAGCGGAACTTTGCACCGCGGGCTGAGGGCGTAAAAGAACAGCCAGACTCGTCCCCGGGTAGGCGGTCCCTCTCGGCCGTCTCGCCGCACGCCGCCGGCAGGGGGAGCCACGCGCCGCACGTCGGAGCCGCGCGCCGCGTGCTCCACTCCCCACGCCCCTACCCGGCTCCTGTGGCCGGAAGTGACTGGCGGTGCGCCAGTGGTTCTGCATTTCCTGGCTGTGTCGGGCGTGGCTTGCCGCCGCTTCTGCTTTCGGGTTCTATTCGCATCCTATTGTTGGCTGGGCCTGGTGAGGACAGGGGTTGCTGCCGGTGGGAGCAGAAAAGCAGCGGTGCCGCAGGCAGACCGCAGGCGGAGCCCGCCTAACGCCATTGGCAATGCATCTGATGCTTGTGAGACCCAGACCCCGAAAGAACTCTCAGCTCCTCCGGGACCCAGCAGCCCCGGCTCTCAGCCCTACATTCTGAAATCATAATGTTACCTTAGACCCAAAGGGTGTTTTTGCAGTCCACCAAATACTGCCTTTCTCCTTAATCCCTTTGACACCCCCTCTCCAAGTGTCCCTTGAGGTAGGCAAAACAAACATGTTTATCAGAAGTTTTTAGATCACCAACTAATCTATTTCATGTGTTTTGTATTTGTGTTTTCACCCCATCAGCTCTCTGGTTACCCTGTAATACAGGTAGTGTGGGAAAGACAGGATAAATGCTTTATTTTCCCCTCTATTAAATTTTAATATAATAGTGGTGCCTAGTAACTTCCAAAAGTAGCCAATTACTATTTTTAAATGAATCTCTAGGTTTTTATATATTTGATGTCTTTCAACCTGTTTGAAAGTTTTTAATTCAAAGCAAAGTCAGTGAGCTCCACATGCCAAATGAGAGGAAGATTCAGGGTAAGACAGAACCCCTTCCACATGGCAAGTGTTTAGTATTCACCTTGTAATTTCCAGGGTCCAGCACATATTGGGTCTTTAAAGGTTTGTGAGTAAATGGATAGAACTGGGGCTTTCTAACTCCCCAATGAGCTGCTTTTTTTCACTACATGGAATGGCTTTGCCATTATTTTAATTTTACTATTTAGATCATATTTTTTTCTAAAAAATATCTGATTCTTTAAGAAAATGAAGGTTCTTTTTTGAAAATATATTTTAAAATACTTATAGAATATTTGGTGAAACACTTTATATGGCTTTTTTGGGGGTGCAGATATTACTAGTTGAAAAGTGGATATTGGGTTTACCCTCTTTGAGATTCATGTTGCGTTAGATTTATCATAATAAATCTTCCATGAAAGTCTCATCTCTCACAGCTCTGGATCTAAAGTAACCTGGAGAGGATATAAATGATATGAAGCTATAAGCAAGAAATAATTTTAATTATGAAGCAAAACATATTGTGTAACCACAAAATAATAGGACTTCTCAAATCCATACTTTTAAGCAAGTCTCATGTTATATCTTATACATATGCTACTTCCTAGTGCTCAGGACTCATTTCATACCAACTCATACTCCCCAGCTCTAGGCACACAGGCCGCCTTGTTCTTTTCAGATGTCTTAGAGACTTTGCACTTAAGTTCATTCTTTAGGTCTTAGGTCAAATGTCACCGTCTCAAAGAGGCCATCTCTAACCATGTTTTCTATCTCAGCAACTTATTTTTTCTTTCAAGCACACATCACTGAATTATATCTTTATTCATATATTTGTTTATAGCCTGCCTCATCCATTAGAAGGCAAGGCCAATAAGGGAAGGATCCTTAAAATGGGAGTTGAAGGTGGAGAAAAGGTAATATGGAAGCAATAGTTCAAATCTTAAAAGTATAATTTACATAAATAAATAATACATAATAAAAATATAAATTTTAAGTGGCTTTGGACTGATGAGATTGCCAGAATTACACATGGTAATGGGAACTTCTTTGCGTGTAACTGAAACAGCCTGGTAAATATGTTTAGACTACCGTATTAGCAGGTCTGTCAATGTAGAAAAAGAGACAAAAGTCCAAGCCACAAGAGATTAATTAGAATTTTGATGTAGTAAAACAAAGCAGTTCAAATACAGATATACATATCTTCAGGTAACCACCACTTAAAATAAGGTAAAGAATATTTTCGTGTTTCCTGCCCTTCTTCAATACCTACCCCCAAGCAAACACTTTCTGATTTCTATCATGTAGAGTAGTTTTTCTATCACTTTCGGAATGATGCTGTATGCACTATTTTAAATTGCCTTCTTTTATTGGGTTTAATGTTTTTCAGATTATCAAGTCATTCCTTTTTATTGCTGAGTACTATTTCATTGTATGAGCACACCAGATTTGTTTAGTACATTCTTCTGTTCATAGACATTTGTTATTTCCAGTTTGGGGACTATTATAAATAAGACTGCGATAAACATTCTTGTTGAAGTATTTTTGTGGATGTATGTTTTCATTTCTCTTAGGTAAATAAATACCTAAAGAGTGAAACTGCTGGGTCATATGGTAGGTATATGTTTAACTTTATAAGAAACTGCCTTTCAGTACTCCAAATGGAATACCAGTCCTACCAGCAATGTATGAAAGCACCATTTGCTCCATATCTTCACAGACATTTGGTATTATCAGTCTTTAATATGTTAGCCATTCTGATGTGTGTGAAATAGTATCTCATTGTGGTTCTAACTAACATTCTTCTAATAGCTAATAATGAGGCAGGTTAGTTAGTATAACATCAGGCAGTCAGGAATTCCCTGGTAGAATGAGCTGAGCAGACAACAGTCATGTCTTCAAAACCACAGCCTCAGCAATAAGAGCCCAAACCTTGAGATAACACTCTTCTGCCAGAGCAGAGTCATCAATTGTGCTCTGGGACAAGCCTCAGTCTCAGCCTTGAGAGCCCCAGCTTGGAGATAACATACCTGCCAGAGCAGAGTCATCAATTGTGCTCTGGGACAAGCTTCAGTCTCAGCCTTGAGAGCCCCATCCTGGAGGTAACACACACCTGCCAGAGCAAAAGCACCAATTATGCTCTCGGACAACTGGGCTAAGCAGCTAAGCAGCGGGAAAAAACCTCCTCCAGACTGAACTACAGAGCATACCTGATGAAACTAACAGTAGGCACCTGCTTTTCTCCCCAAATTTACTAGAAACAGTATCAAAAACAAACGCATTTCTCCTTAGCTAGTAGATATCCCAGTTTCGGTTACCCTCTTTCACTCAAGAGCTGTAACTCTTTGCTTTAATAAAACTGACCTTTTCTGCAACCTTGCCTCTCTGGTCTGGGCATCCATTCTTCGGTGCTGCGTACACAATCAAACACCCTACATCAACGATACTTAACTTCTGTGTGTTTTTTAGCCGTTTGTATACTTTTGTGAAGTGTCTGTTCAAATTTTTTGCCCACTTTTCAACTGGGCTGTTTGTATTTTTATTGTTGATTTGTAGAAGTTCTTTACATATTCTGGCTATGATTCCTTTATCAGATATATGTATCATGAATATATTTTATTAGTCTCTGGTTTGCCTATTAATTTTTAGTAATGTCTCTTGATCAGCAAAAAGGTCTTAATTTGGATGATGTCCAATTTATCAACTTTTTCTTTTATGGTTAGAGCTTGTGTTAGTTTCCTAGAGCTGCCATAACAGATTACCACATACTGGGTGGCTTAAAATAACAGAAATTTATTATCTCACAATTCTGGAGGCCAGAAATCTAAAATCAAGGTGTTAGCTGGGCCATGCTCTCTCTGAAGTTTCTAGAGGAGAATCTATATCATTCCTTTCTCTTATGGTGTTGCTGACAATTCTTGGTAAAATATAACAGAATAATCAGTGAGTGATGATTTTGTGTGTGTGTGTTTATTGCCTTTATTTTTAGTATGATTTGTTCGATTATAACTTTATATACTTTAATTTTTAATAGTGACCATATTTAACAACTGACTTGCAAGTTCCTGAAAATTTAAGATTTGGCTCTTAACAAACTAGTAGAAGCTGACTCCAGTACACCTTTGACACCATCCTAGAAAGAACTTTCCTGCTTCCCTCCACCCATCTCCCTGTTTTCCCCACACTCCAATCCTGCAGGGGTCTGGTTTTGTCCTTAGCCAAGGGGAGGATGAGAACCAGGAAAGAAATAATAATTTATAGACTAAGTTTTGGAACTCTCAGTTCTCTCAAGTGTCCTAATTGGGGGAAGTGAGTTAGTCTTTCATTCAACAATATAGACATTATAATAGGAAGACTGTAAGAGGTGGAAGACTGAAGGGGGTCAGGGGAGAAAGAAAAATAGAAGGTAAAATGATTGTTGAAGGAGAAAGGTGACAAAGCAAAATAATAGCCACGCTAGTTGGGCTTATATTAATTGTGATCCTGTTTCCTGGGCATAATCTACCTTAACCAAGTCTTGCCAATACTGGTTGACTACTAGTTCTTCAACCACATAACTGGTTTGTAAAATGATTAACTGGATTTCAACTTTGCACTGCCATAAAGAAATTATGTTATTTTTCTCTTTGTTAGGATGTACTACCAGCTGAAAAGCCAATTCTGGTTTTATGGCAAATCTGTGCCTATGCCATGATGTTTTCAGTCTTTCTACCTGGAATATTCTCTCCCTCTTCTCTGTATGGAAAATTGCTCAATCTTCCTACATTTCATTTAATGCTTTCCTCTACTGAACCACATCTCCTCTTTCATAAGCATGGTCCACACTATGATATTTTAAACCAAGGGACACACATTCACATTTTTTCATAATAAAGATGATGGGAGGAGAGACCAACCCTCACCTTATAGTGTAATTATGCTTTATCAATATTTAACTCTAGCAGTTGTCATATAGCAGGGAACATATCATGCTGCTTTAAAATAAGTGGAAGTGCTAAGCAAAAAATGTAAAAAGGTTAACCTTTAAACACAAGGTACTCGAACAACTGGGTATCCATACGGGGGAAAAAATGAACCTTGTCCCCTATCTCATTACATACACAAAAAATAATTTGAGGTAAATCACAGAACAAGCATCCTATAATCAATCCAGTGATTTGGCTACTAGAGAAATCTCTGCATATTGCTACCAGGACACATGTACAACATCATTCATAATAGCCCCAAAATATAAACAACCTTAATATCTTTCCTTGGGAGAACAGAATTAAATGTTCATCAGGAGACTGGATAAATTGTAGTACATTATATAATGGGATATCTTATGGCTGACAAAAGGAACGAACATATCAATACAGATGTTTTAGAAGCCATCCTTTCAAAGTTTAAAAACAAAACTCAATAATATATTATTTAGGACCCATTCATATGTGGTAACATTCAAAATAAGGGGATAATTTAAAAAGAAAATTCAGGGTAGTGATTACCTTTCTGGGAGAGGCAGATGAATGGCATAGGGAAGAGTTCACTGGAAACTCAAAAAAAGAATTGGTAATGTCCTCTGTCTTGAGTTGTGTAGTGTCTACTTTGTTATTACATTTCATAGCTGCCATAGAGTGTTTGTGTGAGCGCGTGCGCGCACACACACACACACAAAGTATATATATGCATGTATAGCATATACAATATATATATAATTGAACAAAGTATACACATACTATATATATAATATTTTATAGTTTAAAAAGTATAGAAAAAACTGGGAGGGAAAGAAATATGCTAAAATGCTAACCCTAAGTGGTAGAGTTCCACTCAGTGGAAAAGGAACAGAAAAGTTGCTGTTCTTTTGTTTTTCACTCTAGTTGTGGAGGACATTGCTTCACTGGCCCATGTTGGTATCATCATTGCGCTCTTCCTGGATGAGACAGATCAGTCGCCGGCCTCTGAACGGCCACTCACAGTGGCTCTTGGCAGCTCACACTGGCTGCTGCCCGCTCACACTGGCTGCCGGCCACACACGGTAGCTTATGGCAGCCCACTGCAGCAGGGGCTGCAGCCTACGCCGTCGCCAGCAACTCACGGCAGCCTAGCTCCAGGTCGAGCTGTTGTTCACCATCTTAGCTGTAGAGGGCAGTGTCACTGGCCCTCATGTGGGATCCAAACCGGGGCCCTCCTGCTCAGAGCTGGCGTCCCAAGCCAGCTCTTAACCAATGCACCACTTAGTCGGCCCCTGAGTAATTATTTTCTTCATTAATGTACAAATTGTCTACATTTTCCTAATTGCTTAAATGGTAATGTAATACTTTTATAAACAGAAAAAGGTAATTCTTAAAAATAAAAATAAAAAATTTAGGATGCCTAGAATGCTTGTACTGTTTTTTTGAAACCTGAGTTGAAAATTCAATCAAGTTTCAGATGCCCTGGGAGGGATAATCTGTAAAGATTTAACATTGTCATTTAGGCTGACAGGTAGATGTCAAAATGCTAACACTCAAGTTTCAACTATGCCAACAATGCCTTTTAAATATTCAGTCCTCCTTAATCAGTTTTATTTTCTTCCTCTCTATTGAAGATAGTTCCTGTTTCTGTGTTTAGGCTACTATTTTTATTATTTCGGACAACTCTTCAGTAGCTCAGAAGCCTTGGATGAAAAACAAAGATTGCTTTTTCCACAGCCCTTTGGCAACATCTTGTGAGTGTCTAAAGACCAGTCAAGACAAACATTTCCTACATAATTAAAAGAGCACCAGTATTGATGGTAAATCTGAATTAGCAAAAAGTCTTAAATCCTTAAGACAAATGTAATATCTCCTGTGGTTAAATAACTTTATATACATGGTGTGTATATAAACACTTAAGATAAAATATAGCTGGCATTCCCTCATCTAGCCTGCTGTGGATGTAAATAACATTTGTTACTACATTATATAATGGGCATTTTCACGAAGAACCGTATGAGAGGTCCTAAGCAAGAGACCAGAGCGGTGTCAAAATTTCCAAAGCAAAATGGAATAACTTGGGTAGAATGGCATCTGTAAGAAACAGAAATTTCCAGGAATTTAAGTAGAGAGGAAGAGAGAAGAGAGAAAGGAGGCAGGGAGTGGAGAGGGAGCACAGGAAGAAGAGAAGACTAAAGCAAAATCATGAGAACTTGGAGGTTTACAGATAATAGCAGTTCAGTTATTGTTCTCTTAACCAAAAGGTAAGTTTCTCTTAACCCCTCAAGCCTGTTTGAGGTACCCACTCCCCCAAAGATCTTGGCCATTTTTCCTTTTGATTTGCTGCATTACCTCTCCCATCTCATTTTCACTAGAAGCTCTGGACCTAGGTGGATGATGGGTAGTAGCTGGTGAGTGAGAGAAAGAAAGCATTCAACTTCAGTCTTTAGATATAGATGAAGAAAGCATGGTTGCAAACCCTCAGGTCCGCACCAAAATTTGAGTCCTAAGAAAGGTAGTTCTCTCCCTAGAAAGCTGATAACCCATTCCTAAAAATAATTTGCATTCTGATTTTTACAGTATAAGCGGACACTCTCTCAATATTATCCAGTAATGAGGGGCGGGGGGATGACCTGAGATCAGGCACCCTGGGCCCTTCAGCTGCACTACTTCTTAATTCTATTACCTTAGAAACTTTCTCTAATCTCACTCCGCCTTAACTTTTGTAACTGCAAATTAGATAGAGAGTAATCTGGTCCCTGCAATTTTCATAGACATTTCTCTATCATCAATTAACAATTATTTATGAAAATGCTTTTACTCATGGAAAAAATCTATAAAGTCTAGATAATAATATCAGCATTCCCATGCACACTTAGCAAACAAATTCTTGCTATCAACATGTGCTGGGTTCCACATGAGTTAGGAGACCTAGTTTTGCAATCTGTGACCATTTTTGTTCCACTTTGGATTGTGGGAGGCAAACAGAGACACTCTTGAGAAATTCTTGAGGCAGTATTGCGGGGAAGCAGCAAATATAAGTAAGGTTTGGGAAAGGGAGGACTTGTCCTATCAGATATCAAAATGTATTTTAAGCTCTATTAATTAAAATATTGTGATATACTGGAGCAGAAATATACAAATAGCTCAGTGAAAGAGAATGGGAACCCCCCCATAAAGAGATCCATGAATGTATGAAAATGCTTGATAATGCAGATCAATACAGAAAGGAGGAGATATTGAAGAAATGGTGTTAGAACAGTTATTTGTTTACAAAATATTAAATTTGAGTTTATTCCTCAAACAATACAAAAACCAATTCTATATTGATCAATAAAAAAGACAAATTTTAAAACATTTAGAAGAAAATGTATAATTTTCTTCTAAATGTATAGAATATCTATAATTTCAAGGTAGGAAAGCTTTCATAAATAAGACATAAAAAGCAACATTCATAAAGCAAAGGTTGATAAAATTTATTACATAGAAATTAAGAATTATATTCTTTGAAAAGACAAGGAGAGAGTAAAAATGGCAATGCACAAACTGGGAGAAGACATTTCTAGAACATATAACCCGGAATTTATTAATATACAGAGTATATAAAGAACTCTTAAATTAATAAAAAAAATCAACCCTGTAGGAAAATGTACAAAGGTCATGAACAGGTATTTCACATAAGAGGAAATGTGGTTGGTGGGTAAACACATGAAAAGATGCTCAACTTCATTTGTAATCAGGAAAATGAAAATTGAAATTAAAAGTAATATTTCACATTGTCGACTGGACAAAATAATTCTCTAGGTAGTCCACCAAAACAGCGGTTTATTTGGAAAAGAAAAAGAAACAAACCACCACAGCAGTGTGTGAATACACACCTCCAGCCAGGGCTCCAACTGGCAAAATGGCCATTTTGCCTGAGGCCTGCTGCCACTAGCCAGCTTCTGTAAGGCTCCACCACCAATACAGCCTCTTACAATATGCGAGTTGGGTGAGGTGGGGTCTCTGGAAGTCACCACGGTGGGATGAGTGTTCACCAGGTTAATATAGATTCTGGTTTGGTGCCAGTGCTGAGTCTGGAGCTACGCAGCAAAAGTCCCAGAGCACCCCGAGGCCAGCTGCTGCTGGACTGGGGCCCATGGACCCCTGAGACTTGTCCAAGAAATAGTGCAAGGTGGGCAGGACTAATTGCCTAATGAGAAAGTGCCTCCATTATTGAGCGAATTGGTCAGGGTAGGGTCCCAGGTAGTCACCAGAGTGGAGTGAGCAGATGGTGAAGCAGATCTCACTAGGCCAATGCAGATTCAGATCTGGCTATGTTGGGGATAGGGCTCAACACAGGAAAGATGGCACCCATCTTCTGGCTACATAGGAGGAGGGTTCTACACAGGGAAAATGGCAACTGTCCCTCTGAAAGTAATGTACTTTTTTTTTTTACATAATTTTTGTTATTGACGTAAAATTTAAATATGGTGAAATACATACATCTTAAATGCACAATTTGGTGGGTATTCATAAATGCATACACAGGGTTATATTATGACTTTCCTGGGCCTCAGCTGTGTCTCTTACCTCATTAAAATATTAATAATTATATTCTATGAATGTGTTGGCCAATCAACCAATATAATCAAAGATACATCAATTAACATTTCATTCATTTTCTATTTCTGATTTTAAAAGAAATTAAAATTGAAATATTGTCAGAGCCCCTAAAAGTATTGTGGATCCTAGGCACTGTACCTACTGTGCCAAGTGAAGTCAGCTCTGTATATACATCTATGTAACCACCACCCTGATCAAGAGATGAATATTTCTGTTACCCTGGAAAGTTTCTTTGTGCTTCCTTCTAGCACTCCCCCACCCTCACAGTCAACCATTGTTCTGACTTCTATCACCATAAGTTAATTTTACTTATTCTTTTTTTTTTTTTACCTATTCTTAAACTTCATATAAATATAATATAGTTTGTATACTTTTGTATCTGGCTTTCTTCATCAACAAAATATTTTTGAGACTCATCCAAGTTTTGTGTGCATAAGTAGTTCATTCCTTTTTATTGCTGAGTAGTATTTCATTTCATGAATATACTATAATGTGTTTATCCATTTTCCTATTAACGGACATTTGGATTGTTTCCAGTTTGGGTATCTCATGGATAGAGTTGCTATGAACATTGTTGTATAAGCCTTTTTGTGGACATTAATTTTTCATTTCTCTTGGATACTTATCTAGGGGTGAAAATGCTGGGCCATAGGACAGGCATAATGTTTAATTTGTAAGAAACTGCCATACTTTTTTGTGGCTATTCTATTTTATACTCCTACCAGCAATGTATGAGAATCATGGTGCTCCATTCTATTGTTAACATTTATTGTTCTGTCTTTTTGTTAACATTTTCATAGGTGCAAAAGGGTACTGTACTGTAGCATTTTTTTCCTGAAAATTTTAAAGGGAAGCAAGGGTGAAGCTTACATTGACCGAGCCAATGTTTTACTTCAAAAACTCCCTTTAGACATACCTTTTTTCCCCTGTCTTTTCATCAATAACTAATCAGTCTTTTTTTCTCCTGATTTGTTAAACACTAACCCCTCCCCTAGATTTGGCTTTAGTAATTATCAGATCATTGGCTATTTTAATGCAAGCAATTTCGGGAAAGTCGGTAGGGGTAAAATTCAGAGTGCAATTAATTGGATGCTTCAATATTAAGCTGTCCTCATGTTTTCATAACAAAAACAGTCCATTCACCACAGCATTAATTAACAATGTAAAATGTACTGACTATTTCATAGGAGAGACCAATGAAGGAATTTATATTACATAGCTCACAGATTTTCCTAGGAAAATCTGCATTAGACTTCTCCCTAATCCTTTTTTCCCCCCAACTATCAGCCACTAGTTCTCCATCTTGTTGAACTCTCTGTAGTCTGCATACACCATCTGCTCATGAATACAGTCTTCGGTTTGAGAAGGGCCACCATATTATGGTGAATAACAAGCCAAAACTCTTCAACTTTCTTAGAAGACAATGAAAGATTATATATGTAAAAGAAAAATATGTTCTGCTACATTGATTTTTTTTCTTTCTGAATTACCTTTGGTGACCTGATTATTTACATGAAACAATCCACCTGTCAGCTTGCATAAAAAGATTTTGCCAAAATAAATATCAAAACAAAATAAAAACACCCTACCACTACCACATACAAATCCCACTATTGCTGCTCTTAAACTGTTTGGAAATCTAGTAGAACATAGCCTCCCTTCACCTCTACCCTGCATCACTATTGACGGTTCCTCTATAGTTCTTTGGAATGTGTTGCAGCTGTCCCTTCCAACATAGCAGAAGTAATAACCTTGATGGATGTTTACAAAATGTTAAATAACAATTTACACTATAAGCCCACCATGGGGAAAAAAGTTGCAAACCCAGAGAATCCTGTATTTTCCTTTTAAAACTGGCAGATGAGGAAATACACCTGGATGGACTTTAGAATTACATAAAAAGATATGGTATTGGTCCATGTAGAATAAAGGACAGATAGATTGGATTTAACTAAAAGCTCTTTATTGCTTTGGGGTATTATTGTTCATCTTTATTTTACTCCTTAATATTTTTCTTAAATCAAACAAACAAACAAACAAACAAAAAAACAAAAAAACCCAGTGTGTATGCTTATGTAAATCTTGGTTTTGAAATTGCTATTGTTTAGACTTACTGCTAAAAGGAAGTCTTGAGTAACTCAACCATCAATTATTGGTTGAGTAATAAAAGCTATTGAATGGAGTCATAATTTACAATCCTGGGTACTTAGTGTTCCCTCTCCTCTGTTATTAACTCTACATTTATTAAACATTTAATATAAACAGAGATGGTACAGATGGTACCTCTTGTCTTGGTCTGAGTTCCCTGTTCGTTGTCAGTCTGAGTTCAGTGACATACAAGTAAATCAATTATTACTATGGTGTTTCTTAAATGTGAGGCACTTAACACAGACTGGGGCCTGAAGCCTCGGATGGGAAGGGTTAAAGACTGCTTTCAGTTTTTGTGGTCTGGGAAAGACTAGATAGATAGATAGATAGATAGATAGATAGATAGATAGATAGATAGATAGATAGATACATGGCATCAAAATCTTAAATAACTTTTTTCTCAATATCTAACCCTTGTTCCCCAATCATTTATTGAATAATCCATTTCTTCCCAATTAAATTATAATGTATATTAAATTGATATCGTATATTATAATGTTCAGTTATACAAATTTCTATTTAGGAGCTTCCTTTTCTGTTTCATTCATTTTTTTTTATTCTTATACTGTTTCTAAACCTTTAATTATCATGCTTTTAAAATGTTTTGATATCTGGGAGGCCTAGTCCCCCTAAATGTTCTTCTTTGTAAAAATTTCCTTGCCATTCTTACCAGTTCTTTCACGTGAATTTTAGAATCATTTTGTCAAGCACTCTCCTCCCAAAATAATTCTTGTTGGGAATTTTAATAGGGATGACATTAAGTCCAAATATTAATATGGGCTGAACTGACATGTTTATACTTTTCAGTCTTCTCAGCCAGGAACATCAATAGGATTTGTTTATAAGGAACAAAGATTTATTCACATTATCTTAGAAAATTAGGGGTTTATCATGAGAAGTAGTGGAGACATTTATTTGTATTCTGTGTATATATCTGAAGTTTGCTGTTTTCCGTTTCATGGCACATTTCCTTTTTTAAAGTTATCTATTATATATTAGATATTTTTGTTACTATCATGAACAGGGTTATTCTTCCTTTATATTTTCTGATAGAAGAAAACTATTTAAAAAAATGTTCTATTATATTCAGCCACTTTGCCAAGTCCTGTTATCTCTAACAGTTTTTCCATAGCTTCTTTTATGGCTTCTATGTAAACAAAATTATTTTCAAATAACGACTATTTAGGCTCCTTTCATTAATTTGCTTTTAAGCCAATCACTGTGGAGGCAGCATGAAAGGTGGACAAGTGGGGCTGGCGGTATGGAAATCCAATGAGAAATTATGGTAATAAGAACTGAAGCAACCATAATTTTATGTATATATATCATGGGATGTTGAGTATAGTGTGGGGAGTGGAATCAATGGAATTGTAATAGATATGTGTGATGTCAGGGGGGTGGTAGATTGGGGGAGGGAGGTTGTCACTTTGTGAAGGGTGAAAAGTATAACTATTGCATTGTTTTGTACACCTGAAACTAATAAAAAAAATTTATTATAAAAGCCACACAAAAAAGAACTGAAGCAGGTTAATAGAGTTTAATGGAGAGGATAGATTAAGAGAAATTCAGAAGGGAGAATGTGCAGGATGCAGTCAATGGGGGTAAGAGATTAGGAGGAAAACAGATGATTTTAGACTTCAACTTTGGGTGACTTGAAAGAGAATTCAGTAGACAATTTTTGTGGAAAAGAATAGTCACTCAGGTTACAATGAAGGGATTGACAGTTTGGTGTAGGTTCATGAGTAAAAGTAAGGATATCAGGATTTCTAGGCTGTAGTGTCTAGAGCATAATTTGGGGATAGTAAGTTGGTTAGGGCTCCAAAGCCTAAACCAGGTGTCCTTGTTCTTACAGCAGCTTGATGGGCCCTTGCATTTATGGAGACAGCTTCTCCATCCCTGCCTTATTACTACCAACTTCCTCATTTTCTACCTCAGCTGTATACTTACTCATAGTTTCTGCTTACTCATGGCTTCTGTGCACTGTATTCTGAATGTCTTTTGGATTCTGTTCCTGCCACAAACTGCTTGGCTCTTTTCTCAAGCCTACACTTCAAATTTCCTATGGAGAGAATTGGCCTAACCCAACACTGTCACTATTGGAATAGAGTTTCCTATCAGGGCACTTAATAGGCAGCTGATCAGTTTCTGGAATGGTTGCCTTTAAGCAGGTAATCATTCTTTCTCCAGTTGGCTGAGACAACCAATAGATGAGGGAAAATACCTAGAAACCGTCGGCAGGGTCGTTGGGGGAGGGGGCTCCCTATCACAACGTAGAAGGGCCCTGTGGACATAGCCATAATCTGTGGTTTGCTCTGTCTGGTGCTAAAATACCGAAGGAAGGACAGGTTGGTGAATTGGGAGGGAACAGGAGTCACAAGTTAGGTTTTGATCATGTTCCATTAGAGTTGCCTGTAGTATGCTCCCATTGACAGGTCCTGCACACTGTGGGAAATCCTGGCCTAAAGGTTGGGAGCTTTGGCAGCGTTTTTCATTGTCTAAAACCTTTAATTATCATGCCTACCTTGTAGTGCCTACCTTATCACAATAGTCAATTTACTTGTTTCAAAACCCCAGATTGTTAGCTGTTTGAAGCCAAGAATTTGTTCTTATTCATCTTTATGTCCTCAGTGCCCCACACATAGTAAATGTTTAAGTTATTTGTGGAATGAATGAATGGTTGTGGTTTGGAAGCTGAGCATTAAGAATGTTTCAGGGCTGGCCGAGTGGCATGTTGGTTAGGAGTTGGCTTGGGACGCCAGCTCTGAGCAGCAGGGCCCCAGTTCGGATCCCACATGAGGGCCAGTGACACTGCGCCCTCTACAGCTAAGATGGTGAATAACAGCTCCACCTGGAGCTGGGCTGCCCGTGAGTCGCGGGTGACGGTGTAGGCTGCAGTGGGGCTGGCTGGCAGCAGGCGTGAGCTTTCGTGGCTGCTCTGAGCCACCGTGAGCGGCTGTCCAATGGCTGGCGACCGATCTGCCTCAGCCAGGAAGAGCGCAATGATAATACCAACATGGGCCAGTAAAACGATGTCCTCCACAACTAGACTGAAGAACAAAGGGACAGCAACTTGTCTGTTCCCCTTCCCCGATTCTCCAATGCTGTTCCCCTCCCCCAACTCCCCAATAAAGTCTTTTTTTAAAAAAGAATATTTCAGAGCGAGTTGATAGAGATCATAATGTCAGGGTAGTTCCCTATTTTGTACTTGAATAATATTAGAAGGAAAAAGAAACATTTTATCGTTTGATATCTTTCAATACATATCTATAATTAACCTAATCTTAATTCAACAAGCATTTTAATTTACATCTTGTGTTTACATATTGTGTTCTTTTTCTATTTAGTGTGCTTTTGTATGTAGATTTCCAAATATTGATGTATCCTTATAGTAGATATCTTTATGAACTTCCATGTCTCGATATATCATTGTCTATTGAACCACGTCCCAGTTGTTTATGTTGGGAAAATTATAGAGTCCATCAGCATCATGACTGGTGTATGTGTATAAATTAACTTAAATTTCACCACAGAGATAATTAATTAACATTTAAAGTACTCCAACCAGGAATCCATACTCCTGAGATATTAATAGCTACACAGCATTCCAAATATCTTATTAAAATCTGCACAGGGGTTGGTTAATGAGCTCAGGGATATTGGATATAATTTTTGATTGATGAAATTAATGGTGTTCAAGATAGAAAGACTGTGTAGAGGCCACTGCCCTTGCGTGAGCACAGTGTAAGAATTCAGGAAGTCCCACAAGTTATTACTTTTGGAGCAGCACATGAGGTCTAGAGTTCTGCTTTATCCAGTAGCTGTCATTTCATGAAATTTCCTGACAACTATAGGATTAACTGTTCCTAAGTCCCCTCAGAGTAAACCTTTGTTTTATGTGTGAGTCAGAGTGTCTGAAACCAGAGACTGCAATCTGCCCTGAGCTTATAGGAACCAATTATATAATTACTTTTGGGTTTGCTTGCTTACAAATGTGGTTTGTCAGAATTTGTTCAAAGGCTTGTTTTTATTATAACTTATCACCTGGAAGCAAAGTTGTAGGAGAGAAGCACAATGGACACTCCATCTATCTTTAATTATCAGGTTATTGATTTTTACCTGACAACTGTTGAACAAATTGGCTTATGTTAATTCATAATAGATTGCTTGAAAATGTTCCCTGTCATAAATAAGTGACAAAAATAAGATTTTTAAATAGGAGAGTACAATCCTCTGAGATTAAAGTACAATTCTTACATATGAGGTCTGACAATTAAGTTTGCGAACTTCTTGCAACGATGTTGCTAAACATTTTTTATATCAGAGGGATTATCCATTATGAATTTGTACCAACTAGACAAACAGTTAACCAAGTTTACTATTTGGAAGTGCTGAAAAGGCTGTGTGAAAAAGTTAGACGACCTGAACTTTTTGCCAACAATTCATGGCTCTTGCATCACAACAATGCACCACCTCACATGGCACTGTCTATGAGGGAGTTTTTAGCCAATAAACAAATACAGTAATACCGTGGTTTGCGAACATAATTCATTCTGGAAACAAACTACTCATATTGCAAGGCATAGCTCATTTACCATGTTAAAATGTATTAGAAATGTTTGCTCGTCTTGCGTTACACTCGCAAACCACATTACCCACAATCCAAAGTTTTACTGTAACTGTATTGGAACACCCTCTTCACTCACCTGATCTGGCCCCCAATGACTTCCTTCTTTACCCAAAGATAAAGGAAATATTGAAAGGAAGACATTTTGATGACATTCAGGACATCAAGGATAATACAACAACAGCTCTGATGGCCATTCCAGAAAAAGAGTTCCAAAATTGCTTTGAAGGGTGAACTGGGTGCTGGCTTCAGTGCATAGCTTCCCAAGGGGAGTACTTTGAAAGCGACCATAGTGATATTCAGCAATGAGGTATGTAGCATTTTTTCTAGGATGAGTTCGCAAACTTAACTGTCCAACTTCATATAAGTAAACTGAGGCCTCTAAAATTTTAAGTGATTTGTTCAAGATTCACACAACTTGTTAGGGCAGAGCTGAGACTAAACCAAGATCTTACAGCCTTGAATGGTAAAAACACATAACTGCTCTTTCCATTCTTCCAGGGACATCCAACTTTACCAATAAGGGACTATGTGGTGATTGTGAAAGCTATATGAAGTTTTTACTGATTAAAATTTGTGTAAAGAAAGTCCAAAGTTGGCATATGAGGACATGAGTCCTTTGGAGGCTTTATTTAGCTTATTTTCCTTTTCAAGGCTGTTAACCTGCAAAATCCCAATTTCATGACCTAATTTTAACAATATTAAACTAGAACAGGTTAAAGTTAAATAATTATATTCAGTTTCAATTATAGTTACTAATCAACCCAGACTGCCACCATGACACCTAGCTCCAGTCAGTTATACAACAGTTAATATCCTCAATGACTTATGGATTTATGTATGTTACTTGATGGAGGCAAGTAACAATTTTGGAAGCATAAAATGCTTCAGAGAAGCCACATATTAGATACCCAGACATTATACCATACTCATTTTCATAATATATCCACTCATCATACTCGTATCCCAGCTGGTTTCTTACATGAGATTATTTTTCAAGGTGGCTTCTGTCATTAATCTGGCTGAGCTTGGTGAGTCATTTAACCTCTCTGGACCTTCTATTGAGAGAACTGAGGTAGAAAATCTGTAAGAACCACTCTCACTTCAAAATGGCCCCTTTATTTTTTCAAAAGGTGTGTACCCCTTAACGTTCATATTTATTTCCCAAGGGTACTCTAGATCCCCACCTTCTTTCCGATTTTGATTAAGTATTTTCACAGGTAACCTGAAAATCTCCTTCACCATTTTCCTTGAACCTAGAACCAGCCCTCAGAAGCCTTAAACTCTCCAAAGCCTAAAGTACATCTTAAGGAAAAGAAAACCCTCCTTTCTCACCCAACCTCTAAATGCACTTCTTCTCTGTTCATACTTAAATTCCCAAACCAGTTTTTTTGGGATTGTAATTTTTTACTCTTTTGGAAAAAACACCTTTCTCTCTAAATGTTTTATTACCTACTTCTAAGGAAGGAAGAGGATATCTATCAGCTACCATCTCTGCCCCAAAGGGTAGGTTTATTCTAAACTCCAACCAATTTTTAAAACTTTTCTTATCAGTTTTCCCTCTTTTACTCCTATTCTATTTAATTAAATTTCTTTTCTTTTGTCTCATTATAAAAATAATCAATAATCACTGTAGAAAACTTGGAAATAACAGAAAATTACAAAGGAACATAGTTGTTTTTGTGTGGTTCTTTTTTAAAGCAGTGATATTGTAACTACACAGAGACAGCCACTAACCACATTTTGAAATTTTCCTTTTAGTCTCTTTTGCTTATCTATAGTGATTTTTCACCTTTTCTGTCCTCTTGCCCTTTCCTGTATGCTTTCAGAGTCTGAGAACTCTGAATCTACCCAAATGACCAGACTAAAAGATCTAAAAACTTGAAAAGGAAGTTGAGTTCTGGAATATGCAGAATAATTTCATTTCAGACCATGTTTCCTCCTCAATTTTTAAAACTATGAACTTTTTCAAACACATGAAAAAGTTGAAAGAGTAATGAAATGTACATCTGAATGCCTACCACCTAGATTCAATAATTGTTAACATCTTGCAATTTTTCTTTATCTCTGTCAGTCATTTACACATACATTTTTATCATTCTAAATCATTTGAAAGTAAGAAGCAGACATCATTGTACTCTATTCCTAAATACTTCAGCATGCATCTCCTAAAGTTGTACTCATTCCCTTACTTTAATGCTACTGTGAAATGTTTGCATCTCTATCTTTTGAAAATTATGTCTGGTAGCAAAGAAAGGAGATTTTTGTGTTCAGCTCATCATCTTGACACTGTTTCCCTACAATGCAGTAGCTATTAAGATATCCCAGACCTATTGTTTCATTATCCCGACATTACTTCATTATTGACCTTGGAAGTCTACAAAACTAGGCCAACCAGGAAGCACACTAGGTCAGGGATTTTAGCCCATAGGTAACAGTAAGGAGGGCTATAAGCAAAGAATTATGATCAGCTGAAAACTTTTCTAGAAGATACTTGTAAATATCATCTAACTAGAAAGCAATAGGAGAAATCAACTTTGAATCAGACGAGTCTGATGGGATGCTTGTCTAAAAAATCAGGTAAACCTGGGCGAGAGATAGCAATAGGATCTTTAGAGACTGACCCACGAATCACAGCTACTTGGGGGACTCTTCCCTTACATGTTTTTAATTGGTCTTTCATTTGGAGAACGTGATACCTCTGTCTCTAATCTGATCTGCTTCTAAAATTGTCCCACTTTAATTCCACCTAGCTTTCTTAGCTATTTATAGAGCAAGGACCCTGGATTGGGAGGATGGAGAGAGATGTCTGAATCTATATTTTCCTAAAAGCCCAGCTTTCCTGCCCTGATCCTAATTAGGTTTTCTCTATTTCTGTACTATGTCTTCCCTATTTCTAGCTTGCTGTGTTTTCTTCTCCAGAGAGGCAAGTCAGTATACTTACTTCTCAAACAGTTTTCAAAAAATATGGAGGAGTCCACAACCTCTGTGCATGAGTCCAATCTTTCTGCCCTCAAACATGCATGGCACACAGCTGTGCACACAGCATGCTCTGATCAATGGAAAGAGCTTTGTGCCACCAAACGCTGAGTTCACTAATAATCATTTACTGAGAACAGCAGGGTGTAGGGCAGCATCTGTCAACAGACACAGTCTTTTCATCTTCACAACACCCCAGGGGAGAAGGCCAAGGAGAGAGATGTCTCCACATGACAGCACAGTTGACAGCCAAAATATCCCGGCAGGAAGGAGCCACAAAAACACTACACTCTCCATCGTAAGTGCTTCATTTGGAACGTCTCTGCAATTTGCTAGACTACATAAACACAGAGCTAGCAGCTAGACATAAATATTCATTTCTCACAACCAGGAGAGGATCAGCTCCACAAGTGCTATCTATACCTGCCAGTAGCTCTCACCTCCACAGCTGTCATTCACATGAGAACATGAAGCTGGCCTAGAGCATATGGGAAACACTTCCGAAGGTGTGGGCCAAAAAAGCAGAAGATAAAGAGGCAGGAAATGCATCAGCACTTTTCTCCCTAGCCACCACCCAAACACTGAGTTTCCAGAGAGCTCTCAGAATTTAAGAGATTCTGTGAATTTCTCCATCTGTTTGATTTCATAGTTATAGAAGCTACCATAAATTAGTGGGGAAAAAAATTTGCAATTCTGTGTTTCTTGGAGTTCAACCAGTGGGTAACCCACTTGGGGTAGGCCGAGGAGCTCTGATCCAATCAGATGCTCAGTCCCACAATATCCCTGGAGTTTGCTCTGGTTTCTGAAAGTTAGGAACCTGACATTGTTGCAGACTCATGTAAGGTGTTAGACAGCTTATCGCAAATTGGTTAATTGACAAATTGGCTTTTGAAGAAATTATTCTCAGGGACATGCCTAGGGCCTACTTCTCTCCTTGACACTGGTCCCTCACCACCTACTCTGGCCTTTAGTATGTCACCCATTCTGGGCTTCGATGTGACCAACAACATCTACCTCAGAGACATAAATCAACTTGCTTCCCATGCCTTCAGCCCTTCCAACTCCTTTTCATCCAGAGCTATAATCCTTGATCTCTCTGAATATTGTCTCTTTCTTTCTTAAAGCTCATTACTAACTCCACCACCATCTGTCCTTTTGATTCACTATTACAGGTTAAGATGAAAACCCTCTGGCTGAGTAAGCCGGCCCTCCTTTGTCATAGTGGGAGGCCTCCAGAGTCATTCTAACTCATCCTCTGAGTTTTTTGCTCTGTTGGTATCTCTGAGCTTTTTTTAATTTACATTTCTGACACCAAATGTGTGGTGTCTGTTCCAACACCACAGCTCCAACTCTCCGACACCAGCTGGCCATCCTACAATTTGATGTAATTCTGACACTATCTACCTGGAATTAGAGTCAGATCCACAGTTAAGGGCTCAGTCCCAAAGACTGCCCCACTTCAGATGCCAGTTTCAAGTCCCAAGTTGTTACAGGTGCTTCTGATCAACTGGCTATAAATTTGGGGGTTCCAATAAATCTCTCCTCAGGTTTAATAATTCACTAGAATGCCTGACAGAGCTCAGGAAAACACATTAACCAGTTTATTATAAAGGAAACAACTCAGGAATAGCCTAATGGAAGAGATGCAGAGGGCAAGGTGTAGGGGGGAAAGCACAGAGCTTCCATGACCTATCTGGGTGCACTACCCTCCCAGCACCTTGATGTGTTCACCCACCCAGAAGCTCTCTGAACCTCATCATTTAGGAATTTTTATGGAGGTTTTGTCACATAGACATGGTTGATTAAGTCATTGGCCATTGGTGATTAACTCAATCTCTAACCTAGAGAGGGGGAGGGGGGTTTGAAAATTCCACCCTCTCACCCTCTAATCATCCCTTGTTCTTTCTGGTGACCAGCCCCCATCCTGGTGCTATCCAGGGGCCCCCCAGCCACTAGTCATCTCAGTGTACTAAACACATTCTCATCATTCCAGAGATTCCAAGGGTTTTAGTCACTCTGTGTCAGGAACCAGGGACAAAGACCAAATATTTGTTTTTTTATTATACCACAGTATCCCAAACAAAACCAAATCTAACAAACTTGACTCATCACCTGCCAAATTTCTGAAACTGGGAATCAAGATATTCCTACGTAAAAGCATACACAATTGCTCTATTTAAAGGGCAGTTTTCGTCTCTGGGTTTCTGGTTCTGATAACACATCACCAATTATCACACACCAACATACCAACTTGTTTAAATGTTAATATTATTTATATTACATGTACTAAAATACACCATCCCTTTGCCCCAGCAGCATCCTGGGGTAATCCCTCAGCAGTCAGTCTTACACTCCATAACCTGCCCCTGCCTGTGACCTCATGGGAGTGGGTAGTTAATCACTGGTCCATCTGTCTTTCCCACATGAGTCTGAATTGTGGGGAACAGAGACTAGAAGTTGGGGGCTGCATGCAATCAATAGCAGAGCTTTAACCAGAAGATCCCTGAACTGATGCTGTTAAGGCTACTACCCTCCCTGAAACCTGCTTATTTACAATATCCTTAGATTTCACAGGATCCGGCTCTATGTTTTCAGACTTGTGCCATACCAGGCATTGTTTTCAACAAGCAGAAAGGAGGTACTTCAATGTGGCCAATTCCATTGGCTGGCTTACTGAGTAGCCATTCCCGACCCCCTCTCCCTTGCTATTCCTCCCAGTAGAAGTTACAGAATTTAAATATTCTATTTCCCTGCTTCTCTTGTGTTTACTGGTGGCCAAGGACACATAGGCAGAAGTCTTCCGAAGAAGTTTAGGGAACTTTTTTTCTGATAAAAGAGACAGATGCAGCCGGTATGCCCCTTCACCTTATTCCTCCTTTGAACTGTAGGGGAGGCAAAACTTTTCTCAGCCTTCTTAGGGTCTCTAGCTGGGCCTGAGAATTAAGTTAACATAAGCCAGATTAAGGGGAGAAAAGCATACAAATTTTATTTTTACATTTACATGGGAAACTTCACAAGAAAATGAAGACCCAAAAAGCAATTAGACCTATGCGCTTATATAATAGGTTGAACAAAGAGTAGAAATTATGAAAATATAACTAAAACATATGGGGAAGCTAAAGGAAGATAAGGGTTATTTTAACAAGTTCTGTT
Source organism: Hipposideros armiger (assembly GCF_001890085.2). Taxonomy (NCBI): domain Eukaryota; kingdom Metazoa; phylum Chordata; class Mammalia; order Chiroptera; family Hipposideridae; genus Hipposideros; species Hipposideros armiger. Next base: position 4,195,885 of record NW_017731405.1, on the reverse strand, counting down.
TGTACAGGTTCCTCTTGGCTTCAGCTCACCATCTCTGGTGATAAGAATGTTCTTTTCCCCCTGGTACAGGAAGGGCATCTTTCACATGGAAGTTTTATCTCTTGCTTTCAGGAAGAAAAGAGGAGGTCAGAGTGCCCTTCTTGCATCTGTTATTTTTCAAGTGCCTCTGGCTCAACATAATCCTTATGTCAAAGTGGCACATTTTGGGGTGGCATTTCTGCTACTCTTCAGAGCCCAGATGTAATACCTGGAGCTTCAGCAGCCATTTTGGAATCATGTGTCAAAGGCCAACAGAATTGGAAGGTGCTATCCTTAAACAGTGTTGAGCTTCTGAACCAATGCTAGTAACCACCCACCTCCAGATTTCTTGATATGAGTGGGGGTGGGAAATGTTTAAGCCTCTGTGAGTTAGGTTCCCCATTACCTGTAGCTGAAATGAATAATTCAAAAGCAATTCTTTCATGAAGATTGATTGCCCGAGTGCAGAGAAATACTTCCTGGTATTTAGGGAGTAACTCAAAATGTAAACTATACTAGTTCTATGCTGCCTTCAATTGTTTTTTTATCACTCCACATGTATTTCCACCAGTAGAAGTCCTTAATCGTGGGAACCTTATCATTCACCTTATTTATTTAAAATTCCCACAACCTCTGAGCAGGTCTGGATAATAAAAAAAGTGCTTTTTATTTAAAATATTCTTTTCATGAGGCACTAGGGCTCCAGACAAGGTACACCCTCAGAATTGGTAAACAGTTTCAGAAAGCAGTACCCTTTGGAACCAAACAAAAAAACTGATGTGATTCACTATATACAGAAGTGACTCATCCTAAGAGAAAGCTTATGGATGTGTGGCTGCAGAGAACACAGTGTTTCATGTGTAAGAAAACCAGAATACAGACACTGGGCAAAAGATTAAATTGGATCTATACCTAACAATACACCCAAGAATAGACTACAAAGGAATAAGAGATCTTAATGTAAAGGACAAAACCAAACAAGTACTAAAAGAAAACACAGATGAATTCTTTTATAACCTGGGTATAGAAAAAAGCTTTTGGGGCCGGCCGAGTAGCACGTTGGTTAAGAGTTGGCTTGGGATACCAGCTCTGAGCAGCAGGGCCCCAGTTCAGATCCCACACGAGGGCCAGTGACACTGCCCTCTACAGCTAAGATGGTGAACAACAGCTCGACCTGGAGCTGGGCTGCCGTGAGTCACCGGCGACGGCGTAGGCTGCAGCCCCTGCTGCAGTGGGCTGCCATAAGCTACGTGTGTGGCTGGCAGCTACCATGAGCAGCCGGCAGCCGGTGTGAGCTGCCAAGAGCTGCTGTGAGCGGCCGTCCAGAGGCTGGTGACCGATCTGCCTCACCCGGGAAGAGCGCAATGATAATACCAACATGGGCCAGTGAAGCAACGTCCTCCACAACTAGACTGAAGAACAAAAGGACAGCAACTTGTCTGTTCCCCTTCCCCCGATTCCCCAATACTTTCCCCCTCCCCCAATTCCCCAATAAAATCTTTAAAAAAAAAAAAGAAAAAAGAAAAAAGCTTTTGAACTGTAATTCAGAATCCAGATGCAACAAGAAACTACATAAAAAAACAAACAACTTTTGTGTGGCAAAAATCACCATAAGCAAAGTCGAAAAGACAAACTGGAAGTAAATATTTGCAAAATATATCTGAAATAATCAGCTAAATCCTAACAAGAAGCACACCTCAAATCTAACAGCATCCAGAAGAGTAATGGTGACACAGATTAGGGCAACCCTGTAGGCAAGGAGGAACACATTAGCTTTCATTACCTCCCTCCCATTCATCTTAGGGTTTAATAGTTCAATTTTACAGGCTGAAAGGTCCAAATGCTTAACTATCTACATATAAACTCTTCCAAGAGTCAGGGGGTTTCCAACATACTGTGCTTAAGAATTTATGTCAATGCAAAAACAAAATATGCATCCTGATTTTTATGAAATATAGAGACTTCAAGGATATTTTTTGAGTGACATTTTCCCTCCTCACATGATTGAAAAAAAAAAAAACTTAACATCTTGCTGGAGTTGCTTTTTTGCACTGATTTTAGACCCAAACTCCCACAAATAATATGCCTCCTCTGACAAAGATGAGATTTGATATTAGAAACATTATAACTCTGTGTAGAAACTTCTTAAATTCCTACTTAACTACCTACCCATCAGTTTTCTTGTCCTTTCTTTGAAATACTCACTGCAAAAACATGTTTGTTGATTTCATTTGACTAGACAATTCCTGCTTAACAGTATTTATAATAAGAGTCAGAGCTTCACGATTGTTAGAATCATCAACAAATACATATTGATCACTTTCCATGTGTAAGCTAGAGTACTTTCAAGCTTAAAAATATTGACGGCCACCAATTATGGGGACCAGGCCTACTCAGAGGCCAAGGACAACCAGAGTGAGAAACTAAGAGGCCTTTAGAATGTGGTCTGTGAATGGGATACTACTGCCCAGGCACTAACAAGCAATTACAAAAATTTCAGAAGGAACCTGGCCAGCTTCTGAAACAGCTGAAGGCTTGTTGTAATGAAAAAGTCCAGTGGAAAAAGAACAGGAATTAAAAGGCTGGTATGGTGACCCACAACGCTGTTCTCATGGCAGAAAGCTATCTCTTGCCATACCTCCTGCTGATGTGTTACTTTCAGCTGCAAGTGTGGTCGACAGCTCCTGGAAGGCCAAAGCCTCCCCTCTTCAAGTGTCCACTATCAAGTCTTTCAATTTTTTTTTTTTTTTTTTTTTACCTCTGGGCTTTTCCAAAGCCTCCTTATCTCAGCACTTACAAACATGCAGCTAGAACTGTGCCCCAGAAGGCATTTCTCAACCAAAGAGGGACTGGAGCTGGTGGATAAGTGGTTCCCCCTCACCCCCACCATCCTTTACAGGTGCATCCCACAGGGTTTTTCAGAGGGTCCCCAGCAGGATTGAGCCCCAGTTGCCCACAATGGTAACGAACTGGATACTGGCTTTTCCTTCTTCGTTGTTATAGTCTGCATTCTTGTTCTGACTCCCTGGGGTCATCCCCCAAATAAGCTATTGCATCCCAGTTTTTGGTTCAGTCTTTGCCTTTGGGGGAACCCAAACCAACATGGTCCTACTCATGGTAAAGGAGGAATAGAATCAACTGAAGAAGCAGGTTGAAGTTTTAGACTCAGTTAGGCCTGCTTGAAAAGAACAGCGGACCAGAGAGAAGTGGGACTATAACACTTATGCAAGGAGAGTGTGAAAAGGATGCTTCTGTTATATTTAAGGCCTGCCAAAATCAAGATGCCTTCCTTCTGTGTACCAGACTATACTTCTGTCTTTTTCTTTTTATCAGAATAATATGAGCACCTACAGAGACCAACCAAACAGTTTCACTTTCACTTTATCCCCTATTAAATACAATATCAAACAATGGCCAGATATCACCATCCATGGTTTGAGCTCTTTACCAAAATTGGGATTACCGGGTGGTCCAACCAGTCCTAGATTCCAAAAGAAAGAAGGTTCCCTCAGCGAGGAATGAGATAGAGACATGGAGCTTTGTCCACAGCCTATAGCCAAGCTCCTGTCGAGTTTCCAGAGCAACTGTTTCAATAAAGGCTCTGCAAGAAGAGGAGCTGTCCTGGCTGCTTTCAGTCCCTTCTTTAGGGCAAAAGTGATTAGCCCATGGTGATATCAATTCTAATTTTCTTAACATTCCTTGGGGTACATAGGTCAAATTTCTTCTTAAATTATTTACGTATTTCAAAAGGACAAGCTAGTGGGAGTTCTGAACACAGAGGCACTGAGCAGAGACTTTGCAGATGTTTATGTTCTCCCTTGGAAAAGATGAGCAGCCTACCTTTCTGGAAGAAGCAGAGAACTTGGCAATGCCTTTCTTTCTTTCTTTCTTTCTTTCTTTTTTTTTTTTTAAAGATTTTATTGGGGAATCAGGGAAGGGTGTTGAACAGATAAGCCACTGTCCCCCCGTTCCTCAGTCTAGTTGTGGAGGACGTCATCCCACTGGCCCATGTTGCTATTGTCATTGCACTCTTTCCGGGTGAGGCAGTCACTTGCCGATCATTGAATGGCCACTCACAGTGGCTCACAGCAGCTCAGCTCCAGGTGGAGCCATTGTTCACCATCCCAGCTATAGAGGGCACAGCACCACTGGCCCCCATGTGGGATCCGAACCGGGACCCCACCGCCCAGAGCCGACGTCCCAAGCCAACTCCCAACCAACGTGCCACTCGGCCAGCCCGGCAATGCCTTTCTCAAGAACTGTGGATAGATTGCTAATGTCCTTCACTTTCCATGACAAGGAAAAATTAGCTTTAGGGATGCTGAGATCCGGCTAGGGATATTTTATCAAGAACATCTCATAACACACTGTCATTGAAGTAGTACAAATTACCCCAAACCTGAAAAGTGCAAAGTGGAAGGGAAAAAGTAAGATTTTAGGAATGAGCCAAGGTCAGAAGACTTATCAGTGCTTGCTGCCTGCCCCCCAACCACCCAAGGCATGGGCTTTAGAAACACCAATAACTGTAGTTTCAGTTCAGTCCTGCTGAGACAAATGTAGAAAGAGCTGGAAACCTTTTCAGGAAGGCAAAACTCACAGGTGTTAAGAAATTTCAGCGTGGGAGGCAGCAATTGTGGTATGGAGTTAAGTAGTGTAGAGATCATGCTAGGTATTTAGAAATGCAGAGGAGAAAGCAGCGGGTCTGAATTATGAGGAAATCAAGACCACAGGCTGGTTGGAAAGTTGCTGTAACTCATTCATTCATTCATTCATTCATTCATTCATTCAATGTTACAGGTATTGGAAACAGCAATGCATAAGATCAGTGAGGCCCTTTAGTCTAAAAAAGGAGCCCACTTAGCTAGTTTCCTAGATTACTTTCTCATGTTGGACCATTTGTAACATTATATTTTTTTGGTGGATTTAGCTACACGTCAAGTCTAGGTGTTCACTGACCTCTCAAGCTAATGTTTATGAAATACAAATCTTTGATCTTAGGTTAATGTCCTTTCCTATGATCCTAAAATCTTGATAGTAAAATTGTTTCCTGCTATTGAGTTAAGTGATGAACAACTGTATTGGGTGCTTATTGTGTGCTCTCTCAGTATGGGGACACCATGGAAGATACAGAAATGGGAGCCTTTCTCCCACTTTCAGCTGGGTGCGATGTTGCCAAAAATAAAGATTAAATTCCCCAGTTTCCTTGTTGTGAGGTATGGCCATGCACTTCCGGCCATTGAAAAATAAACTATGAGATGCGAGCTGACTCAGCTGCGAAGGGCCCTTTTTTTTTTTTTTACCCTTTTGTTTTTATTTTGCTCCTTCCAAAAAGATGGAAGTGCAGATAAGAAGGATGGAGCACTAGTTGCCATCTTGGGCCACAAGGTGACCCTGAGGATGGAAGACACATGCTGAGGATGGTGGAGCAGAGAGGCAGGAGGGTGCCTGAGAGCATCCTGGAATGCCATGCTAATCCTAGACTACCAGTTTCCTTTATCCAAAAAGCAAGACATGCTTATCTTGTTTAAGCCACTTGTAGTTTAGGTTCTCTGTTACTTGTAGCTGAATTCATTGCAATTCATAGCAGAGACAGTTAGGGTCTTGAGAGTGACAGTAATTCTGTATGAAAAGGCTGTCCACAGTGTGCAGCCTTAGGCAGTTGCTCTTTGGTTTCTATTTCAATAGGGCTGCTCAGGAAAGCTGAGGAGAGCTCCCTTAGGCCATTATCCATCTTGCTTTCTGTCACTCTTGCCTGGTGACATCTTATCTCTTCCCAAGAGTTTCTCCTCTCCCCCCCATTATTATAATTTCCTTCTGGTCTCTCACAACTTGGAGCTAAGCAAAGCTAGAGGGAGGGGTTGGAATTGGGAGAATGAAGTCAAACAGGAGGAAAGGAACTTGCTAGCCTTGTATTATTAAATGACTCACTTCATTCTTATCAACTGAGACCAGGACCAGGTTTCTTACTGAGGGAAAAAAAGTAGTGTTCATACTTGGGTTAAATTTTTTTCTTCTTCATTTCCTTTTTTGGTCTTTCACTGTATCCTATGTGAACCAGTCACCTTAGTCAAGGATCCCTAAGAATATCAGGGATAGACACTTCGTCCTCTTTATATATAGGGTGTTTCTATGCTATGTGAGCATTCTTTTTTTCCTGAGGAGAGGTAATTCCTTCAAAAGAAATATAGCTCATACCTGCTCCCCAATTGAATCTACAGCTGGAGAAAGGCCTAAGTAGAGGAGGGAGGAACAAACAAAAACAGTTAAACAGTGAAAGCGGGCTCAGTGGACAGAAGAAAATTTTAATTGTGTGTACCATCTCCTGCAGAGACCTTTGCTCCTAACTTCAAGAGAGGCTTGGGCTACTGATTTCAGTTAGAAAGTTTTAGAAACAAAGAAGGAGCAGAATTTTAAGTTTTGCTATTGAAGTAAAGTAGCAGAAAGAAGAGGAATAGATAAGACTTTTAGCCCATGTGAGATCACCAGTAGAAACTTGAGACCTTCTGCCAACCTGCTCATGACTTCCTCACCTTTCAGATCTCTCATATTCTACAGTACTTTAAGATTTCTGCTTAACTGAATTTTATTCTCCTGTATCTATGTCACCTCCATTCTCATGCTCACAATCTGGCTCCAGTGGCTGGAATAGCCTTCTTTCAAACCACTTCCTCCCCTTGTTCAAAACACACCACACTCCAAACTCCACGCCCTATCTCTTTTCACAGTGGATTCTCTGCATACTTCACTTAGAACACTTACCATGTTATCTGGAGTGGATCTGTTGCTGTATGTTTTCTTATTTAACTCTGTACCTTGAGTGCAAAATTGTGCAAGACAGAGAGAAAACTGCCCAAGACAGGAATATATATATTTGAAAATAGCTGGCAACTGTGAATAATAAGTAAAACTTTGTTAACATTATAAAAGTCTTTCACAATGGAGCATTAGAATCTTCAACAATCATGGTATATGCTAAGATAAAACAGTACATATTATGGTATTGCAAAAGGTAGCACAATTGGAGTGTTTTAAAGCAAGTGCTTGGGAGCCAGATTTCAAAGTTCATATTCCAGCTCTGCCACTTCCAAGTTGTGTGAATTCAGGTGGGTGACTTAACTTCTCTGTTTCTGTACCTTCATCATTTGTAAAATATAGATGCTATAATGCTTTCCTCATGCAACTGTTATAAGAATTAAAGATGTAAATATAAATAAAGCACTTAGAAAAGGGATTGGTACATAGAAAGAGCTATATAAGTCTTTATTATTATTTTTTATTGTTCTTAAAATTCCCCATCTTAAAGCAGGACCCAACAAAAAGAAAGAAAAGTGAAGGGTGGAGGTCTAATATATTTACACAAGAAAATGCTAAGGGCAATGTGAATTATGATGGCAATATGGGTCATTCATTACTTTAAAAGAGGCTCTCAAAATTATACTTTTATAGAGAACTAACTGATGTTGCCAAAGGGGAGGGAGGTTGGGGAGCTGGGTGTAAAAGGTGAAGGGATTAAGAAATACAGATTGGTAGCTACAAAACAGTCACAGGGATATAAAGTATAGCATAGAGAGTATTGTCAGTAAAGTTGCAAAAACTATGTCTAGTGCCGGGTGGGTACTAGACTAATTGACGGGATCACTGAATAAATTATATAAATGTCTCACCACTATGCTGCACACCTGAAACTAATATAAAATAATATTGAACGTCAACAGTAACTAAAAAAAGACAAATAAATAATTTTTAAAAATTACACTTGGGCCGGCCGAGTGGCTCAGTTGGTTAAGAGCTCCCTCAAGAGTTTGAGCTCTGAGCAACAGCGGTTCGATTCCCGGCCCGAGCTGAGCAGCCGCTGAGCTGCCAACAGGTGGCAGGATGGCTCAGCTTAAAACAAACAAACAAACAAAAAATTACACTTTATAAACTCTTTGCTCTGAGGGTAAACTCACAAGAGAAAAAGGTACATAGCTTCCCTTGACCCCACACCCCACTTTCTCCTTCTATGTCATGTCCAGGCCAAATGTTGTGACCTATCTTTAAATACAAATTATTAGTTAAGTGCAATAAAGATTCTGTTTCAATAACATAAAACCAGACAATTAGAGTTTATTGCTTGCTCATTGGCGTTCTCAATTAAGCAAAGTTTGGGAGTAAGTTTCCAAATCTTGGCCTAAAGCCTTTTGTGGAAACACCTTCATAATCCTTATGTGAATTTATTAGCAAGTATTTATTTGTATAATCTGTAACTTCTAATTCTGAGATATCTGGCCCTTTACACTTCTAGGGACTGACTTAAAAGTATGACAGAATTTCTAGGCTTTTATTATCTAGGCCGAAAGAATAGGAATGGCCAAGGGCAAAGAGGAGGAGGAAGGGAAGGAGGAAGTACAGGAAAACAAAGGAGGGAGGAGATGGGATCATCCTTAAGAAAACGTGCAGCTACCAGACCGGCCAGAACTAGATTTCAGTGACTGAAAGCAGATCCAGGATGTCATCTAGTCCCTCAAAGTGCACTTTAGCTAATTATAATGGATTATAATATTATTAGCATTGCGTTTAGGGAAAAATCTCCACCCCCTCCACCCCCACCCCTGTGCCTCCATGATAGTTCCAACAAGAGCCAAATAAGGACAAAAATCCCTCCTCCTGATGGGAAGGAGTGGTCAGCGAGGACCCACAGAGGAACGCCTATAATGCCACCCTTAAATCTTGAATATTTCGTGCCCTCAGTTTACAATAGAATTAATAAATTCCTAAGCCTCTTGGTTCTTTTGCATAGTTGCTCTTCTCCAGGCCTGCTCGCTCTCCCTTCTTTAGAGTGTACTGTTCCTCGCTAATAAATTCACCTCTTGCTTGGCTTTTTCAGTGCATCCTTGAATTTGTGACAAGAACCCGTTTTCCCGGTAACATTAGTACTTACAGATCTTCCTTCCTTCCTTTTTCTTCTTCCTTTTGAAAAGACTAATAATAGAATATTGCAATCTGGTTAGTTCACCTCAGTCTTCTTCACTGTGAAAACTTTTTCCTTCCAATATAATTAATTCAACAAATATTTAATGATCATCCATTCTGTTAGGGATGTAAGATTCATAAAGGCAGTTTCCATGTCTGTCATGTTGTCGCTATATCTCCAGTGTCAACTATGATTTGCACATAATGGGCACCCAAAAGTATTTGGTATAGAGACATGAATAAAGGTATAATACTGAAGCAGTGGAGTATAGTAGAACCCTGTAAGCTTTAGATCTGAGTTCAAATCCGAGTTTCCCCAATTATCTATGTGATCTACAGCAAGTTACTTAACCAACTCATTTATTTTGTAA
>NW_017731405.1:4157918-4185989 GCF_001890085.2 Hipposideros armiger | reverse complement strand
ATATATATATATATATATATATATATATATATATATATATATATATATATATATATATATATATATATATATAGTACGTGCTAGGAACTGTGTTTCAAAATACAGGGCTTTAAAAATTGAATGGATTACAATTCTGTTCTTAATAAATGTCCACATAATAAGATAATTAAGACAGGTCACAGAATATTTTGGAAATGTTATGGGTGTTCAAAGTAGGGAGAGATGAAGTGTGTTTGAGGGAGTCAGGGAAGGAGGTGGCATATGAAATGGTCCTTGAAGGACAGTTAGGATTTCAACAATTTAAATGTATATGCAATCCAGATTAAACAAAGAATCATAAGCAGGGAGGTAAAAAAGTACTGTGACCGAAAAAAGGCCAGTTACTCTTTTGGCTGAAAGGTAAGGTTGACACAGGGAATTAGTGAGAGATACGCAAGAAATATGGGGTGAGGCCATATTGGTGGTGCCAGGTTCTTTAACCTAGCAGACAATGGGCGACTGATGGTTTGGAGGCAGGCCTACGGAATACACAATAGGATTAGAAGGTGGAAGCCCAGAGAGTGGAGAGACCAGTTCGGAGAGTCTATTGCAGTATTTCAGTAAGAGATAATAAAGGCTTGCAGCAGAGGGAGGGCACAAGGAGTGAAGAAAAGACACAGGAGAGGAAAGGCACCGTTCAGAGAGAATCTACAGTATATGACTAGGGCCTCTCACTGGAGAGAGGGAGGAAGGCAGGGAGGGAGAGGGAGAGGGGGAGAAGAGGAGGAGATGGGGGAGAGAGAGAAAGACAGAGAGAGAGTGAGAGAGGCCCCAGTGACTAGAGTCATTTACACGAATGGGTAAGTCACTGGAAGGTGATGGTTTAGGTTTTGGATATTGGTCAGCCTGAGGTTTGGGTTGCATCTCGTTGCCACCTTCCCTTTTTAACATTTCTCTTTTTTTAGGGCCACCTCCACCTCCCGCCATCTCTGTCCTTTAAGTTATTGAGCTTTCTGTCCTCAACCTGACCTGCGTTTACCTTCACGCTCCATTTCTGCTTCCCATAGTATTCTCACAGCCAGGATGACACAGGTCAGGTCCTGGGCTGTAGGATACTCCTCCCGCCAGAAGCCCAAACTCCTCTCGCCTAGGCAGCTTCCATGCTTGCGTCCCAAAGCTCTTTGACCAATAGGCAGGCCCTAGAGCTGGGACTCGATTCGCTATTGGTTGGCCGAGCCATGGTGAGAGATGGTGCGGTGCCGGTTCATTGCACTGGTGAGAGCTGTGGGAGGTTGTTAAGGCGACCGTTCGTGACGTAGCGCCACCAGGCTAAGCAGCCCCCAGATGATTGGCTAGATGATCGGAAGATCCTTTCTTATTGGTCGCAGGCTCGTTTGGCTCCGAGTGTGCGTAAGCCGAAGATTCCTTCCGCTCCGCGTCTCCGTTGACTGGAGACAGGCGGAGCGCCGGCGCCGGGGTTAGGTGGCCTCTAGTGAGATCCGGAGGTGAGGCGGCCGGCGGCCGCGAAGAAGGAGCCCGGGCGGCCGGGAGCAGGGCAGTAGTAGGTGAGAGCGAGCTTAGGGCCCTGTTGGTGGCGGTTTTCGGGTTCCGCTCGGCCCTGGGAAGGGACGGCTGGCACCTCCTGCGGACCTGGCGGGAACTGCGGTGGTGGCTTTCCCGGTGTGGCGGCCCTGTCCCACGGGGACTGCGAGGAGACGTCCTTGAGGCGCGGCTGCCCGCACCAATGCCGGGAAACCCGGGGGCCAGGCTGGGCCTGAGCGGCGGGCGGCGGGGCGGAGCAGCGTTCGCCGGCCTTATTGGATGTAGGCAATGCTAGCTGCTCTCTCACGATCATCGGGGCGGAAAGGGTGCCAGGAGGGGTGACCTTGAACGCCCCTCGAATCTGGAAATGCTGGGGGGCTGGGGGGGGGGCGTCCCGGCCCGCTGCTCGCTGAGAGGACGCAGGAAGGTTCATCCCATGCTGGTGTCCACGCCCAGGCGGTGCTGTTCGTCAGCACCTTTCTTTAAAGTGATGGGGAAGATCTCTAAATGCTGCGACTAACTCAGAACCATGAAAAGAACCGTGAATCCGCATATATGTGTCCGGTTATTTCCAAGAGAAACGTGTTGAAAGGATGCGGAGCCCAATGTAGGAAGTCGCCTAAGGACTTAAAAGGATCCCCCCCCCCCCGCAAGGGATGTAGTCTCCTTGTTGCTGATTTGGAGGTTCAAATACAGCGCAGTCAATTTCTACAGTAGGAGGAGATTGAGGTACTCCATCTTAAATAGTCGTTTGAAATATTTCAGGGCTCGAGGACATGCCTTCTTAGACTTGGTGCTGAAAAGTTATAGGAAACATTTGTTTTCGGGCCATGTTAAATCATGCATAATATCAGCATCTCACAATGTAGAGAATGTGTTTTTTTTTGTTTGTTTGCTTGTGAATTTGTTTTTCTCTCCATGCACTGAAAGACATTTTATGATTTAGAGGTGATCTAGCACAGGCCTGGAGTATCCATTGGCGATGGATAGATTGGATTATTATTATTATTATTTTTTGGTAGATTGGATTTTGAAGGCCTGCTTTGTTGTAGTGTCTTTCCAGAATTTATGATAAACTTGGCAGTAAGGACAAATGGGAATTAGTAACATGAAGGTTAAAAATATTGTGCAAAGATTAATCATTAATGACACATATGAAATTGTTGATATTTGAAATTTGGCTGTTTTTTACCTACAAAAATAGCAGTTTCATATAGCTAGTTCCATTTGATACTTTATCAAAACTTTGGAGCTCTAGCTTTGTAAATTAATGAAGAGAGATGTGACTTATAAACAGGTAGCATACAATAGAATTGGGTGTAAAATCCAGGTTTCCTGATTTCTAGTGCAAGAAATTATTTTTTCCCTAGGATACAAGGTTGAGCAGCAGAATGCTAGATCCTATTGGAATTAAAAATGGCTCATTAGAAGACAGGGTGTTTACCTTCAAAGAGATGAAACATACACAGCAATTAATTTGACAACAATGTAAGCTAATATATAATCAAATACTGGAATGTGTACCATAGGAGGAGTGCGGAGTGGAAGGAAAGAATTAGCGTAGGATGCCAAAGCACCCTTTTCTGCAGTTGGCCATAGTGAATGGTTTCTGTGGTTACTCGCTTAGAGTTTGAGGATTCCATTGAATTTAAATGATCCATTCTTTCGAAGAATTTGTGAAATGTCTGCAGTATACATCAATGTGAACAAGCAAGGCACATGTTGCCTATTTAACTTGATTTTTAAAGTAAAATTTATTTTTATTGCAACATGGCATAAATACTGCCTATTGAATTTGCATGAGCTGTCCTGTAGCCTACTAGTACTAATTGAAACTGCTGATGAAGGTGGAAGGATGTATTCTGTGTCATTTAAATGCTTTGCATAATCATATAGAAGTGAGGAGGGTGCTCATGAGAAATGAGACTGTTTGTAATTATGGTTACATAATTATAAACACACCTATGTACATTAGATTATTCAATTTGTATTTCCAAATAGGTCAGGTTCTCTGTGTTTGGTGATAGTTCACAGGATCATGTGTAATTCTTTTCCTCAATGTTGTAAAGATGATTTTACACCCAGGAAAGAAATGGCACAGAATTGACAGTGCTGCCATGAAATCTTTTTGAGGGAAAACATAATGTGCCTAGTATGTAATTATGTGTTGATGGTGCTAAACTGATTTGTGATCAAATCGGGGTGCCTTCCTGCTAGCAGCTCAGATGTTAATTAAACTGAATTAGTTTTTTAGCAGTGAAAGAAATGTTGACTTGATAGGGAATAACCTAAGCTGAGGAAGGTTTTGGGGGAGGAAGTGTTAGAAATCATTTTAACCTAGGTTTTTTTGTTTGTTTGTTTGTTTTTAGTTTCAAGGGTGTACAGAACAATGCAATAGTTATCGTTTTCTTAACCTAGTTTTGTGTATTTTAGTTGATTCATTTTCTGGGACATTGATGCCAGTTGATCCCTTAGACTGGTTTGTAGGTTTGTTTGTTTTTAATAAAATAAAATGGAAGATATGTGAAAGATAGAAGATCATTATGAAAATCTAGCCTCTTATGAGGCTTTTGGCTGTAATGAAGTAGGGTTCAAATCTAAGATACGATTAGTACTCTCCAACACTTTTAAGTCCAAGTCCCTGTTAATTTAATAGAAAGTATTTTGTTATTGTTCATTTTCAAAGTTAGTATATAAAATGTAGGCTCTTTTCTCCACCTTGTTGCCCTTTAATATGTTCAACTTGGGGGCCAAGAAGGGGGTGGGGTTACATCTATATCTTGGTGACTTTTAAAAAGGTAATTTTTAGGTCTGTTTCAAGATGTGCCAGTAAAATGCATGCTGCTGTAGTTTAAGAATTTATTTTTAATTAAGCAGGTGTTTGTTGAGCAACTGCTTTATATGAGTGAAAGGTGCTGGAGAATAAAATGAGTAAGACTTGAGCCAGGTGAGTGGCTCAATTGATTGAGAATTGGCTTGGGAGCATGAGCTCTGAGCAACAGGGCCGCCAGTTCGATTCCCACATGGACCAGTGACACTGCGCCCCAGCTGAGCTGTCCCTGAGCTGCCAACAGGTGGCAGGATGGCTCAGCTGGTGTAACAAGATTGCCTGTTCGATGGTGGGCTATGCCCACCTGCAACTAAGACTGAACTCAGCACATTGAGCTGAGCTGCTGCCCAGATGGTTCAGTGGATGGAGCGTGCGCTCTTAACAGCAAGGCTGCTGGTTCGACTCCCGCATGGGATGGTGGCTATGCCCACCCGCAACTAAGATTGAACACAGCACCTTGAGCTTAGAGGCCACAAACTGCCGATGGGCAGGCAGATGGCGGCTGGCGCCCTCCACAATGAAGATTGAAGAACAACAACTTGGCTGGTCCCCTTCCCTTCCCCAATTTCCGAACACTGTTTCCCTCACCCAGTTCCCCAATAAAAAAATAAAATGAGTAAGATTCAAAGAAAGGAAGGTTGAAAAAGCATTAATAAACACAGGCAGATGCATGCCACATTTATGTATCGTAGTGACTGCCAGCCTTTTAAAATGGAGACCCACAGTGAGAAATACATGTTATGTTAGAAGCCAGTACAAGTACACACACTCATATATGTATAGTTTCTTTAAACATAAAGTTTCAAGAAGTAATACCTACCCATACTGCATGTCTTATCCACAGCTATATTTTTCTACTTTATTAAAAAAATCTTTTTCTGACTCAAAATTGATTTCATGATCTAATTGATCCAATGAAGGGTTATTGTGACCTGCAGTTTTGAAAACCAAATACTTAACTGGTGGCCTTGTATGGTTGAGATGTGAAGAACAGAACACAGTGAGAGATGACGCTTAGTAATTGCTTTGGTTTCTTATCAATTTGGTCCCTTTAGATAGATTAATGCTTTCTTTTCTTTAATTTGCTGCCTTTTATTTTCTGTCTTGTATAAATGAGTCACTTTCTTAGTTATTATTGTAAGTGTGAGATTAATTTGAATGAATTCTTGCTAGTATGCCAGTGGGCTTCTTAAAATCTTAATTTTAATTGATTTTTATGAGTAATTAATATGCTTTATCATAAGCTTTAATTTTAGAGTAAGAATTAAGGCTTGCATGTTCCTATGTTAGAGATCAATGACTATATTAGATTTTTTTAAAATCACAATATCAAAATTATTATTATTATTTCTCCAGCAAACATGGGAAAGTTTAGTCATGGTAGCCATTAGATCAAAATTATCTGTATGTTCTGTTGGGAAGTTTTGAATGCTATACACTCCTACTTTGATCAGCCATCCTCTTCTTCCAGTATTGTTCTAGCATTTTGATTAGCTGTAAAAGTTTGGGAAAAGACTTCTCTGGTGACAGCAACATTAGGAAGGTGTATTAAATTTCATTTGGCTAGTGACATTATGCCATGTGTTGGATGAAATATTAAAAATGTAATGGGCTCCTCCCTTGAGGAGCTTTATAAGCTAAGAGGGGTCAGCAAACTTTTGAGACGGAAGAGCCAATCCTGTCCCTCATAACAATTTAAAAATTATTCAAGAGCCATAAAACAAATGAAATCACCATTATGTGAATAATATTCTTTAAAAATTTTATAAATGAAACTAGGATGGTTTTATTTTCATTTTCAATTTTACTTCAGAGCCACATGTACAACCCCAAAGAACCACATGTGGCTCACTAGCCACAGTTTGCCGACCCTTGAGCTAAGGTAATGATTTACAGGACATTCCACAGGTAGGTTCTTTAGTATTAATTTACCTTTTGCATAACCAGAATCAGAAGGATGCTTATATGCATTTTACCTCAGGGTAATTAGAAAATAAATGTGTATAGCTGTTTCTTTTCTTTCCTGCTTTATTGCTCTCCTTGGCTCAGGTAATATCAGGGGCTGAGATAGTATGCATTTGGTTTGATTTTTAAATGCCGGAATTCATACAATTGGTAAAAATTTAGCTATGTTTAATTAAGTTGGTTGCTAGTGAATAATAGAGGATTTAAGTTGTATGTAAAGAAATAATAACAACAGTCTTTTAATTTTATAATTATTTTCCAAAATTATAAGAAGCACTATCAAATAAAAAAAATAGTATTATTTGTATGTATAAGACCCTGTGCATACAAAAGCAGGATTTACAACTTACTTTTTCTAAATATGCAGTGAGCTGTATACTGAGTGTTGATATTTCTTCCAGGATCCAAGGATTTTGTAGCTACAATGTTGTCAAGACTTTTCCGAATGCATGGCCTCTTTGTGGCCTCCCATCCCTGGGAAGTCATAGTGGGGACAGTGACACTGACCATCTGTATGATGTCCATGAACATGTTTACCGGTAACAATAAGATCTGTGGTTGGAATTATGAGTGTCCAAAGTTTGAAGAGGTTTGTGAAATTAATTTGATATTGATTCAAGTAAATTACATTTTCCATTTCTAGAGTATCTCCTTTTAGAGACCATATTATCAAAAAAGCTATGAGTAAAATATTTTAGTATTCATGAACTTAGCTCAAATTTCCATTTACTTATGTAGTATGGAAATGTACTGGAAACAGTTTTCTACACAAATGAGTGTGATTGACTCTACTTGAGAAATACAGCTTTTATAAGTGACTAACAGTGAAAATGATTGGCTTACACTGGATTGTTTAAAAATTTGACTTAATTTTTGATTTGCATTTTTAATTTTATTTTATTTGCGTTGTGCCTACACTGATATGTCATAATATGTAAACTAATGATGCATACAAAATAAAAATTCTCATTTTTGATTGCTTATTTTAAAAGCTGTAGCTGTTGTGATTTTTTTTTTCCTATCTCTCCCAATAGGATGTTTTGAGCAGTGACATTATAATTCTGACAATAACACGATGCATAGCAATTCTGTATATTTACTTCCAGTTCCAGAATTTACGTCAACTTGGATCGAAATATATTTTGGGTAATCATTTTATACATTGAACTTCTTTGTGTGCAACCAGATTTATTTCTTTGCTGTGGAAATGTACCTGTTTGTTCAAATCATGTTTATGGAAATGTGTATTGCTTAAAGTGTACTGCATGCATTCAGTAGTTTTCCTTATTATTGGGTGCTAGACATTCTGATATTTGAGACATTAATAATCTGGAGAAAATAATCTTTATTTCAGAATATTGTTTAGGACTATATGTTATTATTTGTATAATAAAAGATGAAGTTTTTTCAGTTTGTTGAATTTTGTCATTTAGGTATTGCTGGCCTCTTCACAATTTTCTCAAGTTTCGTATTCAGTACCGTTGTCATTCATTTCTTAGATAAAGAATTGACAGGCTTGAAGTAAGTATTTAAAGCTTAAATATACTTTTTTCAAAATATATTGTTAAGAACTTTTTTTCATGTTATAAAGTTATAAATTTTCAGAAGTTTATAGAAAATACAGGGGAAGTTTTCATATAGTCAGTTAGCTAATTATAATACCTGTTAACGTTTTGGTAGTAAGCTTTCCCACTTTTTTTTTATACTTAAAGAAAACTTTGCATATCATACTGTATATACTGCTTTGTAACTTGTTTATGCTTAATAATAGTTTAATCAACATCTTTGCATGTCCTTATGCTAAACTAAGCTATTTGTAATGGCTGTCTAGTATTACCTCAGTTCATTTACTTAATCCTGTAGGTTGGATAGTTAGGTTATTTAATTTCTTCCATTAATAACACAGCAGTGAATGTCTTTGTAGCTAAATGTTTGTTCATATTCATAGTCATTTTCTTAGGATACATTCTTAGGATTGAGATAGTGTCTGTGTAAGTTTTTAGGACTTTAGAGTGCCATTTTTACGAGTTTACTTTCCAGTAAAGTTGTTTAGTTTAACCTTCCACAATGAGAAAAATTATATTCTACTTTTTTCCCCATGCTATTGGGTTGTTGGAAAAGTCATGATGCATTTTTGCAATGAAAAACAGAAAAAATGCATCATGACTTTTCCGACAACCCAATAATTCAATGAGACATTGTTTACTAAGGATGATATTTTGGTATAAAATTATCAAAAAGTGTTTTTGTATAAATATGTTTGCATTTTAAACAGATGTTTTGAGCAACTAAAATTTAGCTTTGAGGATGCCAAAGGAGTATATAGGTATACCTTTTGGTCTGCAAAAAGGTATACACACTAGAGGTGGGGGGGAAGTTTTATTTTAGAAAGTACTTTTTAAGACTTACGTTTTCCTCTGTTAAATGTACCTCATCATCTTGGTGTTTTGTTTTTTTTCCAGTGAAGCTTTGCCCTTTTTCCTACTTTTGATTGACCTTTCCAGAGCAAGTGCACTAGCAAAGTTTGCCCTTAGTTCCAACTCACAGGTAAGTATTATAAGACATGTTAGTGGTATTCCTTTTTTTTTGTTTGTTTGTTTTTTTTGTCAGCTTGTTTATAATAGGAAGGATTAATAGAGTGTCTTCATAGTCCAAGATTTAGGAATTGCCTACAATTCTAAGGTTTATTGTCAAGTCCTAAAACTGGTACCTTAGGAACTGTCCTGTTTATCTAACAGCTCAATTATAATTCCATCGCTTCTGGAATTTGGAATCTTCCCTGTTTTCTGTTTTGAAAGTTTCAGAAATTAAGGTTATGTTTGGACTTTTGGATCAGTAAGAGTATCTACCTAGTAAAACACACTGGCTGGCAAACAAAATAGAATCTAATGGAAGAGAGTCTCAGGGTAGATTTATTTCTAACCCCCTTGAAAACACCAGCATTCTTTCCCACCCAAAGTTTTTATCTTAGTGTTAATTAGTCACGTTAAAGAACCTATCATTTTTAACAATCTTTCATCAGAATGTCTGAGTATAAAATAGCATGTACTTCTGCCTTGAAATGTATTTGAATGTTTATGATCATTTGAGTAAGGATATGATTTGACATGGATATGATTTAGGTTTCATAATACTAACATGGTCGCAACAAATTGCAACTAAAAACTTCTGTCAATGGTAGCCAGAATATAAAAGTTATAGCATTTATTTATGTGGGATTTAACTTATATAGTATTCATGCACCACCTCAAAGGAATCTTTCCAAGAAATATCTTGTTCAGTGGATAGGGATAGCAGGGCACACTGTGTGTGTGTGTGTGTTCAAATCCTCTATTATTAACACACTTTGCATTTAGAATGCCTATTAGTCTTATCATATTGTAGATTTTATTCTTTGCATAGTAAGTTAGATTTCAATGGAAGCCCTAGCATGCTTTCTAACATTTTTAGAAGTTATTTTGTACCTTACCCTCAATGATGTGTTTGGTCTGTGTTTTAGGATGAAGTAAGGGAAAATATTGCGCGTGGAATGGCAATTTTAGGTCCCACATTCACCCTTGATGCTCTTGTAGAATGTCTTGTGATTGGAGTTGGCACCATGTCAGGTTTGTAAGCAATTTTTAATATATTTAATAAATAAGTTTGTAATAAAGAGAATGTCTTAGATTGCATTGGTTGTTCTTAAGCTGACTTTTAAAAGTCTAATACTACTCTTAAAATTTTTTAATTGTATGAGTATGTGGGTGTATCTGATCTTATGTTTGCACTAATGTAAACATAGTAGCAGGTTATAGATTTATTTTTCATTCTTGCCATCTTCTCTTTCTGTGTGCTACTCTTTTGATGACTTTGTGTTGTTTTTGTTTGTTTGTTGTTCTGATTGGTTTTTAATTAAGATTGTATTCCAAGGCTTTTCTGAAAAGTACCTTCCAGCCCCTGTTATTGCCTAAACTGAATTAGTGACTTGGTTCCTTGGAAAGTAGGGTGATGAGTTTTGTTTTAATTGTCATGTAGAAGATAGTGGAAGAGTCAGGAGGTGGACAGAGCTAAGTTAGAGCCACCTAATAGGATGGTTGGGAAGATTTAATCAGATAGCATGTAGTATATCCTTAATTGAATAATAGAGAAGTAGATGTTAAATATCAAACATAGGACTCCATTATATAGGACAAAAATTATGGTCTGGCATGGAAATTTGCCAGAATGAATATATCATGCTGCTGTGGAGGTTTTCTAATAATTAGGACTAGATTTTGTGGCTTTCTCTTGAAGTCCACACTTAGTTAAATACTGTTCACTAGTATTTCCTGGGCTTTAGTACCTTCAATAAAGGGTTTCATTCTTTCAAAAGTAAATTATCTAACTTTTAAGAGAGTAGTGAGTTGTCATTAGTTGAGGTCTCTTCACTAGGTAGTGTATTAAATATTTAATGTTTCTTACAACTTTCTGAGGGAAATTTTTTTTCAATTATTTAATCTGTCATTCAACAAAATTTTATTTAGCAAAGAAGATATTTTTTAAATTATTTTTTAAATGTATATTCTTTAAAATCTCTTTTTGGGTACAGTTTTGAGTTTTGACAAAGATATAGTCATGTAAACACCACCACAATCAATAAAAATGTTTTTGATCAGGTGAAAACATACCTGTGTGATTTTATTAAAGAAGAGGGATTAGCCAGAAACTAGTACTGGGCCATGAAACGAAGGATTATTCATTGGAAACTGATGTAGAAAGTAGGGTGATGAGTTTTGTCCTGATTGGTCAGAGAACTGGACAAAGGAAGGTTAGGTTTGTAATTGGAGAAGGCAGTTAGGAGACATTTACTGCTGTACAGAAATGGTATAGTTATTAGTGATTTGGCTTAGGATAGAAAATAGGGACAGATTTAACATATTAACTAGGAAAGTATCCCTTTGGAAAGTCAGTAAAAAAAGAAAAAAGCCTTAATTTCCTAGAAGTATATATAAATTAGTGCTCTTTGTATAGTAGCCAGGTGGCTCAGAGATACTCCTTAGGGACAGAGGAAGAAAGAATGCCTGGAAAATACATGGCAGCAACAGTAGTTAACTGAAAGAGGGCAATAATAGATTGCCAAGCTGTAAAAACCATTGGTGAAGTATAGTTTCGATGGTCTCAGGTTTGAAAAGATTATATTTGACTAGTATTTAAAATGTAGGTTGTTCATAATGTTTTTGTTACTGTAATTTTGTATTCTCTTGAATTTCTATATTTGGGAGTAATTTGCTGTAGTTTTTAAAAAATACAGTGCATGCTTTTGTTCCTTTATTTAGTTAAATGATCTATTACAATTCAGAAAATAAAATAAAACTTGAGTTTTTTTGTATTCTAGTTGGCAGTTTTTATAGGAAAAGGGAATCATTTTTTTATATTTTAAAACATTTTTATATTTAATATGAATGACATCAGAAATATGTTTTATAGTCAAGTTTATTTGTAAAGTGAGGGAATAGGATTTGGTCATCTGAACTCTTTTCCGGCTCTATAGTTCTGTTACCTTCTATTTGAGAAGATTACTAAATGATACCTTAAACATTTTCTATGGAACAGTTGTTAATTTTGAATCTTGAGTTGCTTTTTTGCATTATATTATTTTTCAAACATATCAGTGAAATTAACCAAAATTATAAGAACATCAGTAGATATCATAGAGGTTATATTGAAATTAGAGTTCAGTATTACACATAAAATATTTATTATGATACTATATCAGAATGGCATAAGTGGCAGTATGTTTTACTTTTATAAAAAGTCCTTGGTCCACAGGCAAATTCCTTTTGTGGTACCTAGTGTGATTAGATCAATAGTATAACTGTAGAGGGTTTGCTCCATTATCTCAAAAGAGAGTACTACCATTTTAAAAAGGGGGATTATCAGATGTGTATTAAACCCTACCACCGTGCCTGGCATTGTGACGTTGGCGACCTGGGAGAAGATAAAGTGTCTGTCCATGAGAGTAATTCTAATTCCTCTGTGCTCTCAGGATTGGCATCACCTCTTAGTTCCTAATTCTTTTTCTAGTAGATGGCAAAGAGATTAATATACTAATATTTTCGTGTATTTGTCTACCTATACGAAGAGTCCTTGTGATGTATGCAACTTCAAAAATACACATACTTCATTAACTGTACATTTACTTTTTCTCTAACTAGGGGTACGTCAACTTGAAATTATGTGCTGCTTTGGCTGCATGTCAGTTCTTGCCAACTACTTTGTGTTCATGACCTTCTTCCCAGCTTGTGTGTCCTTGGTTTTAGAGGTAAGAGAAGTTCTTACTCATGGCATTAGTAGAAGAGTAATATTTCTCATTATATCAGTTCACCTAAATAAAATGAATACCTTCTAATGTAACACTGACTTCCTTTGTAGCTTTCTCGGGAAAGCCGCGAGGGCCGTCCAATTTGGCAGCTCAGCCATTTTGCCCGAGTTTTAGAAGAAGAAGAAAATAAACCAAATCCTGTTACTCAGAGGGTTAAGATGATTATGGTAATTACATAGTTTCTTTCTTCCTTCAGTGTCTTCGGTTCCAATGTCATATTCTGCTCTTCACTTTTGTTTTCTTTTTCTTCTTTGGTCATCTTTCTACCATTTTTTGGCTCTTTCACTGATGTTCCTTTCCCCCCCACCCCCCTTTCTTTACATGTTTCTTCTTTCTTTAAGGCTCCTGGTCTTTATAAGTGTCTCTCCCCTAAATAGACTTTTCAAGTTCCTCCACTTTCTCTGAAAACCTGTTCTTTGGAATGCTTTCAGTAGTTCAGTGGGGCCATTACTTTAGTTAGTCACACAGCAAGCCTGGGTTTTTCTTTTTTTATGGTAAGGAGAAGCCATGGAAGATAGTGTCTGGTTATCCAGTTGGTAAGGATGAGAAGTTTAGGTTTCATTGATACATGGAAGATGAATAATTTTGTACATTTTATTTCAGTCTCTAGGCTTGGTTCTTGTTCATGCTCACAGTCGCTGGATAGCTGATCCTTCTCCTCAAAATAGTACGGCAGAAAATTCTAAGGTTTCTTTAGGATTGGATGAAAATGTGTCCAAGAGAATTGAACCAAGTGTTTCCCTCTGGCAATTTTATCTCTCTAAGTAAGTTACCTAAGACCTACTTTGCTATATATTAATCATGGTACTCTATGCTACTAAAAGTTTAGGTTGTGCCTTTTGTATTTCGGAGTAATAACATTTTTTTTTTTAAAGATTTTATTGGGGAATTAGGGTAGGGGAACAGTGTTGGGAAATCGGGGGAAGGGGAACAGACAAGTTGCTGTCCTTTGGTTCTTCAGTCTAGTTGTGGAGGACGTCGCTTCACTGGCCCATGTTGGTATTGTGATCATTGTGCTCTTCTTGGCTGAGGCAGATTGGTTGCTGGCATTGTGATGGCAGCTAACGGCAGCTCATGCCAGCTGCCTGCCATTCACGGTAGCCCACTGCAGCCTACACCGTCGCCAGCCACTCAGAGCAGCCTACCTCCAGGTCGAGCTTTTGTTCACCATCTTAGCTGTAGAGGGTGCAGCATCACTGGTCCATGTGGGATCCGAACTGGCGGCCCTGCTGCTCAGAGCTCGCACTCCCAAGCCAACTCTTAACTAACAAGCCACTCGGCCGGCCCCCCCGAGTAATAACATTTTAATTTGCTTTCTTTTATTTAGAATGATCAGCATGGATATTGAACAAGTTATTACCCTAAGTTTAGCTCTCCTTTTGGCTGTCAAGTACATCTTCTTTGAACAAGCGGAGACAGAATCTACACTCTCATTAAAAAACCCTATCACATCTCCTGTAGTGACCCAAAAGAAAGTTCCAGATGATTGTTGTAGACGTGACCCTATAGTGGTCAGAAATAACCAGAAAGTCCATGCAATGGAGGAGGAGACAAGGATAAACAGAGAAACGAAAGGTAATTTCTTACTCTCTTCATTTTCTGTTCTAACAATGCTGATTTGTCAAGAAGTTGAATCCGTTTTAACACTTAGGTTCAATGTTGTGAGATTTCTTTTGATCTCTTCCAACAGCTGAGGTTATAAAACCCTTAGTGGCAGATACTGACACCTCAAATAGAGCTACGTTTGTGGTTGGTAATTCCTCCTTACTCAATACTTCATCAAAACTAGAGACACAGGAACCTGAAATTGAGCTTCCCAAGGAGCCTCGGCCTAATGAAGAATGTCTACAGATACTTGGGAATGCAGAGGTGAGTCAAATGACATCAGTGAGCTTGGTATCTTTCTTAAGAAAAGGAGCTTTTTAATTAAAGTAAGGTATAGCTACTGAGTACCTACTAAGTTCTAGGCACCACGCTGCATGGTTGACAGGTACTGGTCTTAGTTATTCCCACAACCTTGTGAGATAGTTGGAATTGTCTCCATTTTTTTAGATGAGAAAGCTGAGGCACCAGGAGGTTTAAGTGTTTCTCAAAGTAATACATGTAGGAGACGGTAAGGCTGGGATTAATAGTCCAACATTTGGGCCGGCCGAGTGGCTCAGTTGGTTAAGAGCTCGCTCAAGAATGCAAGCTCTGAGCAATAGCGGGTCGAGTCCCAGCCCGAGCTGAGCAGCTGCTGAGCTGCCAACAGGTGGCAGGATGGCTCAGCTAAAAAAAAAAAAAAGTCCAACATTTATTGACTCAGGAGTCAGTGCGCGTTCTACTTTATTACCGCTTATCACAGAGATGAACAGCTAACTCTATTTTCATATGTGTGCTGAGTGAGGCCTTTGAAAGGTTTATTAACATAGAAACGAGCCTCAAAGATAGAAGAAAGTTTTCTTATTTTTTTTTAAGTAAGCTTGATGCTCATAAGGATGCGTATTTTCCCTTCTGAGCTTTGAACCGGGTGTCCTGCATACATGACCATGTGAGTCAACTCATGCTTTAGCATGATGCTGTGTTCCATCCATTTCTGCTTAATCTGGTTCATTCTTTATGTGCATATGAATGAGAATAAAATTGTATTTGTTTTTCTTTATCACTTTCCCTCATTCCTATTAACATGTGTACCAATATCTCAGCTATCATGCTGAATACAGGGTTAACAAAACTTAGAGGGTAGGTGTCAGAATTTTAATTATGGATTTTTTTTTTTATGTACCTTATTTGTAAAATTTAGTGCTTTGGTATTACATTTGTTTAGTTTTCACCTTTTTTATGAAGAATTTGTTTTCATTTTGATACTCTTATTCCTACTCAAGTCATCTTTACTATTCCAAAATCCTTTGGGTTCTCTTGTGTTTTAGTGCTATTGATTGTATTAAAAGATTTATGTAGAATGGATAATATGAAATACAGTTCTTCAAGTCTTTAGTCATCTCTCCCTCTACCCCTTCCCATTTTTTTTTTCATTTCTTTAGAAAGGTGCAAAATTCCTTAGTGATGCTGAGATCATCCAATTAGTCAATGCTAAGCATATCCCAGCTTACAAATTGGAATCTCTGATGGAAACCCATGAACGAGGTGTATCTATTCGCCGACAGTTACTTTCCAAAAAACTTCCAGAGCCTTCTTCTCTCCAGTATCTACCTTATAGGGACTATAATTACTCCTTGGTATGTTATTTTCTTGATTTGAGAAGGTTTGCTTTGTAACTTTTAGCTTTGTAGCTTTAGTCTTTAGCTTTGCATAGTTTTTCTTTTTTTCTTGACTATTCTTTTATATGTACATCGTTTTATAAAATATTTTCCTTTTTAAGCCATTTTGCTGTAATTTTGTATTCTGCTTATGCTATAGGTCATAGAAATTCAAAATACTTTTCCTGTTTATAGTTATTATGCATATATTTTGGTAACTTAAATACTTTTAAAGAGTAAATAAAAATTTTGTTTAAAAAACACTAAAGGGTTAAGTTTGAAGAAAATTATTAATGATAAGAGCTGTGTCTTTGCAATATAGATTTTCACTTGGTATCTAACTTTACCTTTTAGGTGATGGGAGCTTGTTGTGAGAATGTTATTGGGTATATGCCCATTCCTGTTGGAGTGGCGGGACCTCTGTGCTTGGATGGAAAAGAATTTCAGGTTCCTATGGCAACAACAGAAGGTTGTCTTGTGGCCAGCACTAACAGAGGCTGCAGAGCAATAGGGGTAAGTTGGCATTTATATATTTATCTGTTTTAGGGTACACCTTAGGCCAGGTGATGGGAAGAGATTTGGGGACAATCAAGGACACCTTTTGGGACCTGCAGACGTGTTTTCAGGTTTAATATGTGCTTCTGTAACATACTTTGCATAGCTTGGTGGAGGTGCCAGCAGCCGAGTCCTTGCAGATGGGATGACTCGGGGCCCAGTGGTACGTCTTCCTCGTGCCTCTGACTCTGCTGAAGTGAAGGCCTGGCTTGAGTCACCTGAAGGGTTCAGAGTGATAAAGGAGGCATTTGATAGCACCAGCAGGTATGTGTCTGTGGGTTTGTAAGTGCATTTTTTAGTTCAGAACCAGTGCCATCTTTTATCACTAGACATACTGTTAACATATTGCCTGCTTAAAATGACATAATAAAATATCAACTTTAAATCTATTTATTCAAAATGAGTAATGTAAATGCTTGGTTTGGAGTGGGGGAGCAGAATGCTAATCTAAATGAATACCTCTGTAGAGGTAAATTAAAAAAATATAACGTGAGCTAGTAAGTTTGTGTGATGGCTTTACAAGGCTCACTTTGATTAGACTGTTACTTTGCCCTAGAAGAGTTTGATTTAGAATTGCTCTAGAGCCAAATTGCCTGAGAAAAAGATTTTGGAAGCAGGCTAGAAGTAAATATTAGTATAGTAGATTTACTTGGAATACAGAAAATTAAATTTATAAAGAAGCTTAATCAGTACAAATGATAACCCCAGTGTAGTTCAAGCTTATATGCTTGTTTGTATTTGGACTTGTAAAGTTTATCTATGATAAAATGACTGTCTGTAGCCCTCCCTTCTTGCAGCACATAAGAATGAGATAGTGTTGATTTCAGAACTCTAGTACAACATTTAGTTAAAGAAGAAAATACATTAATAAGTAAGCTCCGTGAGGTTTCTCTTACATGTAAAATGAGCCAACTAAACTAGATTTTAAAATAACTTCCATCTTAAAAAAAAGAAAAAAAATCCTTGCTTCTTTTGTTTATAGATTTGCACGTCTACAGAAACTTCATATGGGTATGGCTGGGCGCAACCTTTATATTCGTTTCCAGTCCAAGTCAGGTGATGCCATGGGAATGAACATGATTTCGAAGGTGAGCATGGATAGACAATAACAGAACTTGAGAGTGATTATCCCAGGAGAGGGGAGCTCGGTGTCAGAGAGACAGAAGTGGGGAGCAGACTCGCTGTCTACTCTGTGTCCTCACCATATACATCTACTATATACTCAGAGTTAATTTATTGAAAGATTTTTTTTTTTAAGATTTTATTGGGGAATTGGGGGGAGGGGAGCAGCGCTGGGGAATTGGGGGAAAGGGGAACAGACAAGTTGCTGTCCTTTTGTTCTTCAGTCTATTGTGGAGGATGACGCTTCACTGGCCCATGTTGGTATTATCATTGCGCTCTTCCCGGGTGAGGCAGATCGGTTGCCGACCTCTGGACGGCTCCTCATGGCGGCTCTTGGCAGCTCACATCGGCAGTCAGCCGCTCATGCTGACTGCCAGCGACACATGGTAGCTTATGACAACCCACTGCAGCAGGGACTGCAGCCTACGCCGTAGCTGGAGACTCATGGCAGCCCAGCTCCAGGTCGAGCTGTTGTTCACCATCTTAGCTGTAGAGGGCACAGTGTCGCTGGCTCCCATGTGGGATTTGAACCGGCGCCCTGCTGATCAGAGCTGGTCTCCCAAGCCAGCTCTTAACCAATGCGCCACTTGGCCGGCCCGAAAGATTTTTATTGAAAAGGAAATATTGATTCATGTGACTCATGTTATATGAATCAGGTATTTGTTGATTAGTGGTGTTTGTATTTAATACATTTTAGACTTGGCATTATGTATGTTCTGGGTCTACTCAGAGTGGTTGGGAAGAATCTTGGGGTTAGCATTTTAAAACTTTGTCCTATAAACCTTGAAAGCCGAACTCTTCTAGAGACTTTAAATCTTGTATTTAAGAGCCAAGCTCGTGTATAGTCCATTTATTTTAATGATCTCTTTATAAGAAGATTGTATATGGCTTACATTTTATTCTGCTGATATGTTATTTACCAGACACAAATGTAAAATATTGAAGTCAATTAGGCTAGCAAAATTTATTTTTTGGATTACCTGTTTATAAGGACTATCAGAAAGAGAGGATAGTGACTAAATGCATAAACTTTAAAAATGCCAATAAACAGTACAGTGGTTCCTCAAAAAAAATAAAAATAGAATTACTATGCTTCAGCAATTACACTTCTAGGTATATATACCCAAAAGAACTGAAAGCAAGGTTCTCAGATATTTGTACACCTGTGTTCATTGCAGCATTATCCGCAATAACTAAAAGATAGAAGCTACCTAGGTGCCCATTGATGGATGAATAGATGACAAAATGTGCTATATACATACAATGGAATATTTTCAACCCTGAAAAGAAAGGAAATTCTGACACATAAATGCTAATGAACTTTGAGGTTCACTTGCTAAGTGAAATACTCTGATTACAAAAAGATAAATACTGCATGGTTCCCACTTAGGAAGTAGTTAGGTTAATTAAATTCATAGAGATAGAAAGTAGAATGGTGGTCTCCAGGGGCTGAGGAGAAAGGGGAATGGGGAGTTGTTATTTAATGGGCATAGGTTCGGTTTTGCAAGATAGAGTTCTGGAGATTGGTTGTGCCACAATGTGAATGTACTTAAAACTACTGAAATGTAAACTTGAAAATGGTTAAGATGGTAAATTCTATGTTATATGTTGTTTGCTACAATTAAAAAAAAATTTTTTTAATTGCCCACAAGTACGTTTTAGGTTATTGAGGCGTTAACTAAATTAATTTCACTTAATTGGAAATTATTAGAAGTTTTGTTTATATTGTATGTAATGTAAATTCCATCAACTTTCCATTAACAAGATTTAGTTTAATGTTTGACTTCTCTTTACAGGCTTGGCAACTTGGGCTTTTAGGTAACAATTTAATAACCAGAAGAGGGAATTTATTTAACATTGTTCATGGGTTGGGTTACGCATTCCTCAGTGACATGAATATGAGTATTATATTCTTATTGAATATTTTTTAATATTCTTGTCTACATTCTGTTCATTACTCACTATAAAAGGTTCATTTTTATACCTAAAGAAACATTAGGAATCTATACCTGACTGAGAAATTAGTCACTGATAGTTATTAAACAGCTTTTATTTTGTGCTTAGTTTCTTTGAAATATAGTTACTAGAAATATTAAGATTATTATAGTTATTATATTTAGAAGTATTATAGTTCAATACAAATAAAGCCTCTGATCTGTAAATAACATTTTGCATTTTAATGTAATTTTATTATTGTTAATAGGGTACAGAGAAAGCACTTTCGAAACTCCATGAGTATTTCCCTGAAATGCAGATCCTAGCAGTTAGTGGTAACTATTGTACTGACAAGAAACCTGCTGCTATAAACTGGATAGAAGGAAGAGGAAAGTCTGTTGTTTGTGAAGCTGTCATTCCAGCCAAGGTTGTCAGAGAAGTGAGTGATTTGATAAATATTTTATTTTGTTAATCTTTAACTGGATCAAAAAATTGGAGAAAGGAATATTAACATTCTAAGTAAAGCTTAATATATGGGTGTATGTTTTATGTTAAAAGATGACTGTTCTATCTGCCCATCTATCTGCCTGTAGCATTTACAGGAACAAACTTAACTGATATTTTATTGAAGGCAGGGCGTAAATGGGGCTACATCTAAACTCCCTTGTCTTCTGGAGGCACAGATAGATAGATCTGGGTAACACAGTCCTGAACCCCCTGGGGGAAGATGTAAAATGTGCACAACTCTGTTTTCTAGGTATTAAAAACTACTACAGAAGCTATGGTTGAGGTCAATATTAGTAAGAACCTGGTGGGCTCTGCCATGGCTGGGAGCATCGGAGGCTACAATGCCCACGCGGCCAACATCGTCACTGCCATCTACATTGCCTGTGGACAGGTGAGGGCTCCAGCCTCCACTTCTCTTCTATTTTGTTGTTCTAAGTAAGAGAAGTTATATATTTTTCCTTTTAAATTTTTTTTTCAGGATGCAGCACAGAATGTTGGTAGTTCAAACTGTATTACTTTAATGGAAGCAAGTGGTCCCACAAATGAAGATTTGTATATCAGTTGCACCATGCCATCTATAGAAATAGGAACTGTGG
Source organism: Hipposideros armiger (assembly GCF_001890085.2). Taxonomy (NCBI): domain Eukaryota; kingdom Metazoa; phylum Chordata; class Mammalia; order Chiroptera; family Hipposideridae; genus Hipposideros; species Hipposideros armiger. The sequence continues at coordinate 4,165,379 of NW_017731405.1, read as the reverse complement.
GTGGAGGGACCAACCTGCTCCCTCAGCAAGCCTGTTTGCAGGTATGACACATCAGGCACAGTCCAAGGACGTCAAGCCTAGTTCTGACTCATTGGGATTCTCCGTGTTTCTGCCTGACACTGCATATCACTCACCTCTATATTTTAGCTGATCTTTTCATTATTTTGTTTCTCATCAGCCTCATCTAATGTGTCCAAGTAAGCATATTCAGATGTATGCTTAGTAAATTGAGAAAGCAGATAAAGAGAGCAAATGAATGTTCATCTGCTCTAAATGCACTGTCAGCCAGCCTGGGGACATTATGTTAGCTGTGGTGTAGACTTTAGTCAGTACTGGCTCTTAACTCTTGGAGACTTAGTACTTTTTCTGGAGTCTAGTTCTATTCTGATGCCATTGTAGTGCCCTTATTATAGTTGCTTGAGTAGGAAAAGTTGTTGCCATAACTTTAAGGGTGAATCCTGCTGTATCTCTCCATGGCTGCAGATGCTAGGTGTTCAAGGAGCGTGCAAAGACAATCCTGGGGAAAATGCCCGGCAGCTTGCCAGAATTGTGTGTGGTACAGTCATGGCTGGGGAATTGTCACTGATGGCAGCGTTGGCAGCAGGACATCTTGTCAAAAGTCACATGACTCACAACAGGTGAGACTTAAAGATTTACTTGACATGTTTTCCCTGTACTTAAAATATGCAGTATAAAAACCTATTCAGACACAATAGTCCTAACTTAAAATTCTGCATTCTTGATATATTGTGTATCTCTCCTTTGTCTTTTTTTTTTTTCTCCCGTAGGTCAAAGATAAATTTACAAGACCTCCAAGGGACCTGCACTAAGAAGGCTGCTTGAATAGCCTGACTGTTCTGAACCGAAATGCGGGTGTTGGGTTCTAAAGGACTCACATAAAATCTGTGAATTAAAAGCTCAATGCACTGTCTTGTGGAGGATGACTAGATGTGCTCAGAGAAGTGACTGCTTGGTGGTTGGCTCTTTCAGAAGAATCTGAGGTTCTTCCCATGCAGATCCCTCAGATCTGAAGACAAGTTTAGTGCTTTATGTGCTGTGCTCTTTGGAAAGATTTCAACACGAATGTTAAGCTTTAAAGCATCACAGACGATAATGTGCAGCTCACTTCTGAAAGAGAATACAAGCTGGAAAAAGTATTTTCTTTTGATGAAATTCATGGAGTTCATGGTGATCAGTGTGAGATTCACCCTCCTCCCACTACCCCCACCCCGGTGGAAAATGAATTTTTAAATTATACTGTAGCTGACGAAACTCTTGATTTCCTAGTTAATTTATTAAGCCGGGGTTGTAGAACTTTAAGAAAGAAGAGCTAAGTTTATTTTTTGTAAACTAATACTTCATTTGGTGCTGGTCTATTTTGATTTATTTTGGGGTAGACAACATGATTCTTCAGAAGGGGACCTGCTTTCTTCAAGGGAAGAACTACTCTTATTCCCCAACTACAGAATAATGTGCTAAGCAGTGCTAAATAGTTCTCTATGAAGAAAACAAATCACTGCATTTATGTCTGCAGGCTATTTGTTCAGAGAGGCCACTTGTCAAAATATAAATGTCTAGATTAGCTATAACAATCTTCCAACGTAAGGCTTTAAGAAACAGAATTTTGTGCTCTTTATTAAAGATGCAAGAACTCTTAATATTGCTTAGACAAGTTTGAAAGGAAGGTACCATTTCTCTAAGCCAATTAATTTCTTAAAAGACAGTTAATTTACCTGAAAAAAAGTTTTTTGTAAAGAACTATATCAAATCTGTATATGTTGTAATAAGGCTTCTTATGCTAGGAGTTGATTGAAAGTGTTCAAGAAATAAACTAACTTGTATACTGGTAAAACACCCTAAACTTATGCCAGAGAAGATTGTGTTCTTTAATCGTCCAGGAAGCCCTGGCCGGCTTGTTGAGCCTAAGGAAAATGTGAGTCCGCTTTCAGAGCTGGTGAAGGCGCCGTGTGAATGGCCCTGGAGGAGCATCCTTGTTCCTGTGGCCAGGAGGTTGGCGACTGAAACACTCACACAGGCCTTTTGATGGACCCATAAAAGCTCTTAGCTTTCTCAGGGGGTCAGCAGAGTTTTTGAATGTTAATTTTTTTTAATGTACAAGTTTTGTATAAGTAATAAAAAACCTCCTTATTTTGTATTACATCTGATGCTTCAAGTGTTGGTCTTGGAGAGCTGATGGCTCATGTAGAAGATGGACTTTGAAAAACATTCCAGTAATGCCATGGCAGCATGGAGAGCCTCTGAATGATTGTGTCTGCAGTATTGTGGAAGATTGACTTTTTCTGTTGTCTGTAAAGTTTAAATTGCTTCTGTTGTGACTTTTCAGCCAGTGACTTATTTATCTGAACTTTTCATGGAAGTGGCAGTGAAAAGTATGTTGAGTCTTCATTTTGGTGACTATACCCAATATCGTCATGCTAAATTAATGTTTTGTACAATTACTAAATTGTATACACTTTGTTATACTTTTTTTCCAGTTCCAGTAAATTATGAAAAGGAAGTTAAAATACTGTTAAGTGTAAGCAGTAACCTTTTTTTGTTTGGATTAACCCTCAGCCTGAGGCCTGGAAGCTTGTAAAGCCTGGCCAGAGCGGTAACCTATGATTCACACTTGACAATTTATCATTCTCCATTATAGTCTCCAACTCTACAACATTAATGGCAGGCCGGTGATATATGTGCATTAAAATTATCTTAGACAGTTTGATTAGTTCAGATTTATCATCTCAACTAGACTTTTGGATATTGGGGTTGTGAAGGTTAGTTGAGAGGAAGAGGGCATAAAAATTGGGCAGCCAAAACCAAATGGCCATTGCAGGTGTGTATTTAAGCTGTCTCAGCTGAATTGGAGCATACAGCTTAGTTTAGCTGAGGCTGGCCTTTTTAGAAGCTGATTCCCATTTACTTGCAATTATTGACTATACTAATGCTATAGTTAGAGGTGAAAAGATATGTATGAGGCACTGAGAACCAAAGCCCAGATAGTGGAAAAGCAGTTTGAATTTTTCTCCCAAGTGACATGTGATCACTAGTATGGTCAGCCCCCTCCAGTGTGGAGCAGGCTGGCCAGGAGACAAGGATCTCCATCCCCTTTTCTGTAGGAGTGATTTAAGGAGCCCTGAGGTGCTCAGAACAGGACTTTTCCTCAGTAGAGAATTAAATCCAAAGGAAGCATCTCACAATGTTCAAGATGTGAGCTCAAACAAAAGGATGCAGAGAAGCAAAACACATCAATACAAATCCATTGTGTATAGAAGGTTAAAATAAAGCAGGAAATTCAGTATAGAAAAGTTTTTTCAAGACCAGTGTTTCTCTAGCTATTCTGTTCTGGCCAAGACTTGAATTTGTTAATAAACTTGATGCAGTTAGCAATGATGATTAATGGGAAACCTCTACAGTGGAAACCAAGAGAAGATGGCAAATGATCTAATTTACAATTACATTGTAACATTCCTTTTTCACCATAATGGAACATGCTTACTCCCTGCCTCCATATCCCCTTTCATTTCCTGAGCAAGTTTCAGAGCTGCTGAGGGAGGTACGGGCACTCTTTAGGATAACAGGTGCTCCCTAAGGCCAATAGAGAACCTTGAGCTGACAGCTGGAGTTAGGAAGTAAAACAAGAGTGTTAATCCAGTGCTTCTCCAATGAGTGTGCAATATACTCACTTGGAGGACTTGGGTTTCTTATTCCCCTGGTCTGGGATGGGGCAGGGTTTTGACAATTCTGTTGCTGCTGCTGCTCTAACAGGTCTGGATTTCAGTATGAATTGACTGGTATTACAGAATGAATGGTATTAGAAAACTATTCAGAAGCACACAATTGGAAAACACCATGTAGAGATCAAGTGGTTAATAAGACTTAATTAGAGTTAATCCTAGAGAGATTTAACTAGAAAGTATGTTATTTGGTTTTGGTCTTTCCGCCTTCCACCTATGACCTCTTCCTCAACCCCCCTCCCCCAAACACTAAACATCTCTCCACATCTTCAACAAATGGAATGACTGCCCCAGAGAGACAATTTTAGCCACTTATTACCCCCATTCTCCTACGCCTTGTTCCCTGCTCTCCCAAAGGGCCAAATAAGAGTGGGGGACAAGGACAGACAGATCCAAGACGGCTGAGTAGATAAACACTGCGTGCTTCCTTCCGTGAACACATTAAAATTTAAAGGATAAAACAGTCAACCTGCAGAACCATCTGAAGTCGGCCTGAGCAGAAGTTTTATAACAGGATATGAAGAAGCCACATTGAGACGTAGAGGCAGAGAAACAAAATGGCTCCAAACCTCCAGTAGTTGAGAATCAAGAAGGATATCTTGGCCATGGAGGTTTCCCCAGGAAAGTGAGGGACCCCAGCCCAGAGTACTGATGCTGGGAAGAGGAGCCCCCACAACATCTGGCTGTGAAAAACAGGATTCTGACCACCAGAGTGGGACAGAAGTCTGTGAGAAGCCCCTAAGTCTTCTTATGCTGGGGGGTAGGGAGGTGGAGGGAGGAGCAGGCAGGCTGAAGTGTGGCTGCAGAGCAAGGGCTGGAGGACAGTTGCCATTTTCCCTGTAAGGGAACTTTCTCCCATGCAGCTGGCAGGTAGGCACCATCTTTCCTGTTTTGAGTCCTCCCCCACCACAGCCAAATCTGAATCTGATTGGCCTGGTGAGCGCTGGAACCCCGCCCCACCAACCTTCCCAACTCCGCTCTCTTGCAAGCAGCCAAGCCTGCCCACACTGCACTCTTGCTTGGAAAACTATGGGAGTCCATGGGACACAGGCAGGCAGTGACTGACCTCAGTGTGCTCTGAGCCTTTTGCAGAGTAGCTCCAGGCTCAGCACTGGTACCAAATCAGAGTCTACATTAACCTGGTGACCACACCTCTTTCCACTAGTGACTCTCTGAGACCCTGGCTCACACAACTTGCATACTTTATCAGTGGCTTTATCATTTCTATCATTTATATGATAGCATTTATCATATGTGGCTTTATCAGTGGCTGAACCTTAAGGGAGCTGGCATGGGACAGCGGGCCTCAGGGTGTCCTGGCTTTTTGTGGAGCTAACCCAGGCCTGGTGCTGGTGGCAGCTGTCCCTGGTTTGCAGCATTACCTATCCCACATGCCTCCAACTTTAGCACAGGAAGTGGAAACTGCAGATCGCTTTGTAGCTCCTACAAAGTAGTCCCTGGCTGATCACAAGCAGTGGGCAACCAGGGCTTGCACCGGAGCCCCTCCCAAGAAGCCCCAGAACCAACATACTTGGAGGTTGGCTTCATACCACAGCAGAGCACTGCCCAATTAGCTGACAAACTGCACACACAAAGGGTGGTCTCAACAGGGGCCAGGCTTGCTGGGGTGAACCCCACTCCATGGGGTAAGTCCCCTGCACAACAGCCTGTAAGCTGTGGATGTGGCCAGACCCCACAGCCTGAGGGGCAATATCAACCAATGACGTGCCAATAGCAATCAAGGCTCAACTATACAGGAAGGCACACACAACCCATGCAAGGGACACTCCTTGAACACCCAGAGCAGGTGACCAGGGTGATTGTGCCAGGGACCCACAGAGCACCTACTACATACGGGCCACCTGGCCAAGACTGGGAGACACAGTATATCTACCTCATACATAGAAAAAAACAGAGAGGCAGCCAAAATGAGGAAACAAATACATCCCAAATGAAAGGACAGGAGAAAACTCCAGAGAAAGAACTAAATGAAATGGAGGCAAGCAATATACCAGAGACAGCGTTTAGAACACTGGGTACCATGGATGCTCAAGAAACTTAGTGAAAACTTCAACAGACAAAGCAAGCATAAAAAAAGACATAGAAACCATTAAAAAAGAACCAGTCAGAAGTGAAGAATACAATAACTGAAATGAAGAATGCACTAGAAGGAATCATCAGCAGACTAGATGAAGCAGAGAATTGAATCAGTGATTTGGAAGATAAACTAGTAGAAAACACCCAGTCAGAAAGGCAAAAAGAAAAAAGAAACCAAAAAGTGAGGATAGTTTAAGAGACCTCTGGGACAGCATCAAGCATAAGGACATTTGCATCATAGGGGTACCAGCAGAAGAAGCGAGAAAGGAAGGGATTGAGAACCTGTTTGAAGAAATGATGACTGAACATTTTCCTAACCTGGTGAAGGAAATAGATATACAAACCCAGGAAGTGCAGGGTCCCAAATAAGATGAACCCAAACAGGCCTGCACCAAGACATATCATATAATTAAAATGGCAAAGGTTAAAGACAAAAGAATCTTAAAAGCAGCAAGAGAAAGGGAGCTAATAACTTACAAGGGAGCTCCCATAAGATTGTCAGCTGATTTCTCAACAAAAACTTTGCAGGCCAGAAGGGATTGGCACAAAATATTCAACGTGATGAAAAGCAAGGACCGGGCCGGCCGTGTGGTTTATTGGTTAAGAGTTGGCTTGGGAGCTCGAGGTTTGAGCAGCAGGGCCCTGGTTCGGATCCCACATGAGGGCCAGTGATGTTGCACCCTCTACAGCTAAGATGGTGAACAACAGCTTGACCTGGAGGTGGGCTGCCGTGAGTTGCTGGTGATGGCGTACACTGCAGTGGGGCTGCAGTGGGCTGCCGAAAGCAACCGTGAGTGGCCGGCAGCCAGTATGAGTGGCCGGCAGCCAGCATGAGCTGCTGTGAGCTGGCGTGAGCAGCCATCCAATGGCCGGTGACCGACTGCCTCAGTGGGGAAGAGCATAATGATCACAATCCCAACATGGGCCAGTGAAGCGACGTCCTCCACAACTAGACTGAAGAACCAAAAGACAGCAACTTGTCTGTTCCCCTTCCCCAATTCCCCAACGCTTTTCGCTCCCCCAATTCCCCAATAAAATCTTAAAAAAAAAAAAAAGCAAGGACCTACAATCAAGGGTACTCGACCCAGCAAGGATATCATTTAAAATTAAAGGACAGATAAAGAGCTTCCCAGACAAGAACAACCTAAAGGAGTTCATCACCACCAAACCAGTATTATAAGAAATGTTGGAAGGACTTCTTTAAGATGGAAAAAAAATCAAAATTCAAAACTATGAATAATAAAATGGTAATAGCTACATATCTATCAACAATTCCTTTTAATTTAAATGGATTAAATGCTTCAATCAAAAGACATAGGAGAGCTGAATGGATAAGAAAACAAAACCCTTAACACATGCTGCCTACAAGAGACTCACTTCTTTTTTTTTTTTTTTTAAGATTTTTATTGGGGAATTGGGGGATAACAGTGCTGGGGAATTGGGGGAAGGGGAACAGACAAGTTCCTGTCGTTTTCTTCTTCAGTCTAGTTGTGGAGGACGTTGCTTCACTGGCCCAAGTTGGCACCATCATTGCACTCTTCCCAGGCGAGGCAGATCAGTCGCCGGTTTCTGGACGGCTGCTCACTGCGGCTGCTGGCTACATACGGTAGCCCATGGCAACCCACTG
>NW_017731405.1:4151556-4153853 GCF_001890085.2 Hipposideros armiger | reverse complement strand
CAGTGAAGCAATGTCCTCCACAACTAGACTAGAAGAACAAGACGACAGCAACTTGTCTGTTCCCCTTCCCCCAATTCCTCAGCGCTGTTCCCATCCCCCAATTCCCAATAAAAATCTTAAAATAAAAACAAACAAAAACCCTCTGCCTGTCTCAGCTCTATTTGTTCCTTTTCACAACCTACCCATATTTTTAAAGTGAGGGTGCTTTTTTGTTTTCTTAAATTATAGTTGACATACAATATTACTTTCAGGTACACAACAACATATCCATTTTTTTTTCACTACTTATTTCCTGCCTCATACATGCATTCATTGAAATGGCTGATTTTAGGTGGGGCCCTATTTTCTGAGGCTTACAAGCCAGTTGGGCAGAAAAGTTTATTAGTATAGCTGCTAGACTATAATATATATATAATATTTATTATATATTAATATAATATATAATATAAATTTAACATATATGTTAAATTTAATCTCTTCTTTTTTCTTTTGTTTTCATCTTAGAAGAAGAATGAAGGATGGAAATACAAGAAAAGAAATGGCCCAGAAATTCAGTGCAAAGGGAACTGTTCAGACAGACTCCATCTGTTGGGGACACAGACAGATCATTCTGGGAGTGATTTCTAAAATAAGCCAGGAGTGCAGGAGGGAGGGAGCCTATGACCAAGTCATCGAGGCTCTGTCCTGCAAAAAGTCAGGACCCTCACACCTGGCAGTCACATGCAGTCCATGACAATGCATGGGGCAAGGCTCTTACAATGGGACTCTCTGCTCTGTGGGGAAGGTAGTGAGTGGATGCCTCTGGTAGGCTAAGGTGGGTGTGNCCCTCCACAGCTAAGATGGTGAACAATAGCTCAACCTGGAGCTGGGCTGCTGTGAGTTGCTGGCAACGGTGTAAGCTGCAGTGAAACTGCAGTGAGCTGCCATAAGCTACCGTGAGTGGCCAGCAGCCAACGTGAGTGGCCGGCAGCCAGTGTGAGCTGCCAAGAGCCGCCATGAGTGACCGTCAAGAGGCCGGTGACCAATCTGCCTCACCCGGAAAGAGCACAATAATCACAATACCAACATGGGACAGTGAAGCGACATCCTCCACAACTAAACTAAAGAACAAAAGGACAGCAACTTTTCTGTTCCCCTTACCCTGATTCCCCAGCGCTCCAATAAAAAAAAAAAATTAAAAAAACTTAAAAAAAAAAGTGATCCCCCTGACTAATCTAGTACCCACCTGACACTATACATAGTTATTACCATTTCGTTGACTATATTCCCTATGCTATATTTTACACCCCCATGACTATTTTGTAACCACCAATTTGTACTTAATCCCTTCACCTTTTTCACCCTGTTCCACAACCCCCTCCCATCTATCATCACAACCAATCTAGTACCCATTGTCACCATACATAGTTGTTATATTATTGACTATATTTCTTATGCTGTACCCTGTATCCCCATGACTACTTTTTAACAACCAATTGTACTACTACTTAATTCCTTCTCTTTTCACCCACCTGCAGTCACCCTCCCACATGGCAACTATCAAAAGGTTTTCTGTATCTATGAGTTTCTGTTTTTTTTGTTTGTTTATTTTGTTCTTCAGATTCCACATTAAGCGAAATCACATTGCATCTCTCCTTCTCTGTCTGACACTCAGCACAATACCCTCCAGGTCCATCCATGCCACTGCAAATGGCAAGAACCCATTGCCTTCCATGGCCAAGCAATATTCCATTGTATATATCTATACCACCTCCTCTTTATTCATTCATCCATTCAGGAACACCCAGGCTGCCTGCACATCTTAGCCATTGTAAACAGTGCTGCAATGAACATATAGATGCACAAGTCCCCTTGAAGTAGAGTTTTAAGTTTCTTCAGATAATTATCCAAAAGTCAGATTACTGGGTCCTTCTTTGTCTCTTGTTATAGCCTTTGTTTTAAAGTCTATCTGGTGTAAGTATTGCTGCCCCAGCTTTTTTCGTTTTGTTTTGTTTTCATTTTCATGAAATAACTTATTCCATCCTTTCACTTTCCATCTGTGTGTGTCTTTTGATCAGAAATGAGTCTCCGGCCGGCCGAGTGGCGCGATGGTTGGGAGCTGGCTTGGGACGCTGGAGGGCCCAGGTTCGGATCCCACATGTGAGGGCCAGTGACGCTGCCCTCCACAGCTAAGATGCTGAACAACGGCTCAACCTGGAGCTGGGCTGCCATGAGTCGCTGGCGACGGCGTGGGCTGCAGCCCCTGTGGCAGTGGGTTGCCATGGGCTACTGTGTGTAGCCAGCAGCCAGCGTGAGCG
>NW_017731405.1:4147938-4150285 GCF_001890085.2 Hipposideros armiger | reverse complement strand
CCACAAAAACAAGAGTGGGAGACAAAAGCAAAAAAGTAGTCAGCCTGCCTTGGAAGAGGTTTGTACGTACCATTATCCACTCAGCATCCTTACCTCACCTCACCCACTCTCATTCCAAATTTGACTCCACTGCACTTGAACTTCCCAGGACTGCAGCCCTGGAGCAACATTACTCAGAGGTAACACACTGATTAAATAGACCATTCCAACTGCTTAATTCTGAAGCCAGTTGGCAGCGAACATCATGAGGTCTGTGCCAGCTGCTAACATAAAGCATACTGGCACCTCAAGGAAACTTGGCAAGAAATCATGGGGAAGGAAAGCAAAATAGAAGGGATCTGGTCACCTAGCCTGTGTTAATCGTGGAACTCCTCTGCTCTCCTGTCAGTTGCAGTTTGAAATGGTCAGCAGGGCTTGGTGGATGGGGTAAGGGTGGGGACCGGCTGAGAACAATGCTGTCTGTCTCCACTCTAAAATCAGCTGGGGTTGTATGTTAGAAGTGCTGGACACAGTAAGGCCAACCCAGAGCATTGTTAATCTAAGATGACGTGTGATGGAAGAGCCTCACTGCCAGCTCTCCCAGCCCTGAAGCTCCCCAAGATGATCATATAGGAACCTCTACCTCTCTGCCCATTTCAGCGTCTGAACTTGGGCTGTAGCCTCAAAGGGCTCTTACAGTTAAGCCATCAAGTTTTTGTCCACTTCTTGCCTCAGTCTTCTGATGCAGGGTATAACCTGTGAGTGCCCTACCTCATTCTGAAACCTTTATTGCTCTTAACAGCAAAATATACTCAGGCATGTATGGAGAGCCCGCTCATCTTTGGCCATGGCTCCTTCAACACCTCTGGATGCTCTCACACTGCACAATCCTTGGGGAGCAGCCAAAGCTTAGAGCTGGCATGCTGGTATAGCCTGGAGAATTGCAACGTTGAATGGAGAGCTCTTGGGGAAAGGCCCATGTTTAACTTGCTTAGGACAGTGCCTGCCTAGGCCGGTAGAATCCAAACCTTGAACACCCCATCAGAAAGAAGATGTGGATGCACAACTCCAATGAGTGGGTATTCCTTGATGGATTATATTGAATTATGTACATTATCAAACAAAAACTAAAATATAAAAATATACACAAATAAAAATTGAAGATCTTTTTTTCTGTATTCAAGTGGTAAATCTTGCCCCCANGGGGAAAGGCCCATGTTTAACTTGCTTAGGACAGTGCCTGCCTAGGCCGGTAGAATCCAAACCTTGAACACCCCATCAGAAAGAAGATGTGGATGCACAACTCCAATGAATGGGTATTCCTTGATGGATTATATTGAATTATGTACATTATCAAACAAAAACTAAAATATAAAAATATACACAAATAAAAATTGAAGATCTTTTTTTCTGTATTCAAGTGGTAAATCTTGCCCCCATTTTCCTTCAAACAGGTTCTCTCAAAGACAGGGACCAAGTCTTTTCTTGTTACCTTACTTAGCACAGTACCTTAAATTTAGAGGTATTCAATGTTGTTGAATGGCTGACACAACAAATGAATATAATTAGAGCTTACTCCAAAGAGAAAATAACAGTCATTCAAAATGGGAAGAGGATGGCAGTGTTGAGGAAGCTCATCCATCCAGAGACCTCTGTTTCAGTCAGTTGTGGCTACCACTAACTAGCTGTGAGACCTTAGGCTATTCACTTCATGTCTCTTTTCCTTGGTTCCCTTATTTGTAAAATGAGACAGCTGGTTTAACTGGCCCCTAAGGCCTTATATAGCTCTACATACTCTATGAAATGCTATATTCTCTCCTCACATATAACAAAATCATTCTATCATCCAAAGATGGAAACATGAGGTATTTTTCTAGTGGTTGTAATAAGGATCTCATGTATATTTAGTTTTGGGAGCAGCATAGTACCTTCTTTCACACAGCATCCTAGGGGTTCTCAGCAGAGGCGCCTTAGCCAATCACCTTCCTTGTCATCAAGTCTTCTCAGCAGCTACTTAACTCCTTGCAGCCCACACTCTTGTGGGCTGCCATGGCATTTGCTTTACAATTCTTTGCACATCTGCCACTATCCCTGGCTGGGAGATTTGGATATCTTTGTAAAGCTTAAGTCCTAGGGGAAAAGAAGATGATGGTGTCTGCCTTTCTAGATCTCAGCCTTTGGTACTTAACATATCTTTCTTGGACAGCTTAACCTGCCTTTTATTCCTTCTGCTGTCAAGTATGTACCTTCTCATTGAAGTTAAAAACCCTCTGCCTGGGGCCGGCCGAGTGGTGCGTTGGTTAAGAGCTGGCTTGGGATGCCAGAGGGCCCTGGTTCGGATCCCACATATGAGGGCCAGTGACACTGC
>NW_017731405.1:4130978-4145486 GCF_001890085.2 Hipposideros armiger | reverse complement strand
GGCCCAAGGCCAAAGTCTTAAAAGATACCTTGGACATCAGACTGAAGCCAAGGAGTGTGAACTCAGTCCTGGAGATCAGGGCACTATTAAAACATTTTTAGTAAGAGGCATTATGTATTAAAGGATAATTTGATAGTGGCAGGAGGAGAAACTAAATATAAGGAGAAAGGCAAAGCAATCACTTCAGAGACTCATCTCCACATTGATTTTTCCAGCTCTTAACTCTTCCTCATTCGGTAAACATTTTAAAAACATGGGAGGGGCTGCTGGGCAGCTCCAGTTTGAGACATTATCACTTCCATTTCTCAAGTTTTAAAAACTAATTTCCCCTCCCCGTTTCTGACATTAGCATAGGAATTATTTACAAGTAAAAACCTTGACTTACTCCACATCCAAACAAAACCAGGCACCAAGTCCCGCTGACGTTTCTCAGCTATGTGAAACAATGCTCAAAAAAGCCCTCAGTGACTCCCATTGTTGGTAGAAGGAAAATCAAACAATTGGGTTGTTGGAAAAGTCATGAAGTATTTTTTCTATGCTTTTCGTCGCAAAAATGTGTCATGACTTTTCTGACAACCCAGTACTTCCTGTAGTTTTCAAGGTTTTTCACCAACTGCCTCTGCCTCTTCCTAAATTTCTCCCTTACTGGACATACTCCTGTAGGCTAAACCCCAGACAAGCCAAGTGACTTATTTTGGGCTCAAAGCCCCCAAATGCTTGCATCCTGCTGTCATTATTCCTGTCTTATTCATCTTCATATCTCTAGCACTCAAAAGAGCACATACTTGTAGTTGACTAAATTCCTTACATTTGCATAGTGCTTTAAAGTTTTCAAAGCATTCTGAATACATTATCTCCCTCTTCCTCAAACAACCCTGTGATGAGCCATGGTAGGTAATCTTGTATTACTTTATAGGAGATTTAGAGACATTGAAATGACTTGGCAAGATCAAAGCTGTTCAAGTGAGAATCAGAAAAACTCTGGTCTTCCAGCTTCTAAGTCTCACTCCCTTTTGGTATGTTGAATACATGGTACCCAGGAACAGGGAGAGAAATACACTTAGGAATAACATAAAAATCTACTGGATGTTAGGCATGAAAAGTCAAAGTCACAAACCATCAATTAAATTGTAGTTTTAAATTGAATAATCAACAGAGTAGAAGAGCTTACCAATAAATTTTATGCTATCAATGTGCACAGAAATTGGCAAACTTGTTAAACCACAGCAACAGCTCCTTTCCTATTGACCTTTTGAGAGCACAGCTGAGAACCAAGAATCGAAAAAAACAAACAAAACTTGTGTATCTCAAATGTGGCTATTGTTCAATGCACCTTATTCAAAGCTCCTGATCTCAAAGCCTATTTGCTTAATTTAGATCCATTTCTAAAAACCTTGGTTATGACAAAAATAGTGTAGGCCAGATGTTCTGTTTATTGCTGTATTCCTAATCCTGTAATACTGCACGGCAAGCAGTAAGCGCTCAATAAACATTTGCACTGGGCTGTGTTGTACAGCTGAAACTAATTCTAAAAAATGTGTATTTCATAATAAAAAAACAAAAAAACCCCAAAACATTTGCACTGGGCATTGTTTGGAGTGCAGGCATATTAGTGCTATCCCTATGCTAAAATGGTTTGGATGTCGACTGTATGCTGCTTTAGCTGCCGCACACACATTCTGTACTGCTGGACCCAGCTACCACTTAGCCCTCCCAATTCCAAGGAATAGTAATATAAAAGAACCACAGTAAACTGACCGGGAGTGGATCCAAAGCTTGCTCTACTCGCTACTTCAATGGTCATTTTGCAGCAGGTGGCTCACAAAACAGCGACAGCTACATTGGAACTTGTCCTTGGATTGAAAAATCCGAGATAGAATACCCTCCTTGGGCTTGTTTGCGATGGTGTTTTATGACTGAGTTCCGTCTCGTCCCTTTAAGCTGGAGGATAGGAAAGCAGTTAAGGCATCACATGATGGTCAAATTCATATATCTGGTGGGACTTTGACACATAGATATCTGGGATTTTGTGAAGCCAATATTGAAGTATGTAGTGTTAAGACCCACACTATATTCTAGATATTAAATATTAATACATAGGCTAAAAAGTAGCAGTTTAAAGGAAAGACTTTTAGAATTACTGTGTGCCTGGAACCCTAGCCTGTTTCTTTATCTGTAAAATAGTGGTGGCACCACTATTTTACAGCAGTAGTATTGTAAGGAGAGGAGTTAAATTAAATGTAGACCTGGTATATGTTACACTTAATGGAGACATCCTCATTCAGCACCTTAACAGACTGGGTGATAAGAAATTCCTGGTTGGGCATCTTTTATTAACTTCAAAGACCTTTTAGATTTGTTCTAGTACTAAACTTACAGAATGCTGTGAGAGAGGAGAATGAAGAGGCCAAATAGGTTTTGATATTAAGGCTATTCAGTGTACAGATATGGAGGGCTCACAGAAAATTTGTCTTAATGGGTAGAGAATGCAATGCCAACACTGAGATCTGCTGTAATCTAGTTAAAATAATGGCAAGAAAATCTGGAAGATACTATGAAAACAACTTAATTTGAAATGGTTAAACTACATTTTATTTGCAGGTTATATTCCAAAGTCAAGACTAAGGCAAAAACTGCATATAGTTAAAATCGCTCTTAAACGCCTTGAAAGTGTGCCATGAAGACCACATATGATTTCTCTGTCAATAAATTCAACACAACAGCTAGCTTTTTTCTCCAGCATCCCACCAGATTAAGTAGTTGGCTTGAGGTCATATTGTTTGGATGGTATGTACCTTTGAATACTAAGAGAAATATGTTCAATGCCTTCAATAAAACCATGGAGGAACCCACTGACTGAATTAACTGCAAATCCACACTTCCCATCTCACGGTTGTTCTAGGGCATAAATTCTCTGAGTGCAACAAGTGGAGCTGCCTATATTATTTAAATAAATGAGAGATTATTTATTTATGGCTAAATGTATGTAGTTAAATTATAAATGGGAATGACTGGCTCGCACTGTGCTTTCATTTTAGAAATATCCAACTGTATATGGTCTATCTTTTAGACCATGATACATAGTAAGAAATTCATTTTAAATTGTAATCCACTATATATACACATATATTTATACATATGAAAAAAATTCACAAAATACTTTATTACAAACTATATATTTGATTATTCCATTCTGTTATATTTATATCTTTAACTAGGTCACAACTCATTAATAGTTTTCTTGATCCCTAACTGGGTTACAACCTACAGTATGAATAACATTGAACTGGAATATTGCAAGCTCTTAAAGTACTCAGAGAATTATGTAGGGCTGTATCTCAGGGTTAAGGAAAACAATCGAGCAAGCACATTTGTCCATAATATTTTAATACTTTTCCACTTTTAAATACTGATTTTAATTTTGTGATTGTAACATGGAAGATCCAACTTTATTATTTTTTAAAAACATCATTAGGATCATAAAGCTATTATAGAATAGTTACACTCTATACACTCCCAAGGTACTTTAAAATGATTATGTTTTGAGTTTGTAGATGAACAATGACAATAATCCAAATACATCATCTGAACGTGGACTAAATACTGGTGAAAAGTGTTTAATTGGACAAACAACTGATAAGCTTAAAGATAACCAGCACAATTTCACAAGAGAACCAGCTCAGCCCAACTAAAAATTTCTCAATAGCAATTGACACTGATGTTGTATAGGTGTAGAAATTAGTGGACAGAACTGAACAAATGGGAAACCCATTTCTCCTTTTCCTTATTCTGTATTTTTACACCTCCCTCCCAGACATCCCCCTCCTTGGTCTGGCTGCTTCGGTGGCGATCCCAAACCAAGAGCTGCTATGATCACCCTCCACCTCAAAATCAGGAGCCCTGAATTCTAACTGAAACACTGTGCTCTCTTGAACTGTACAGTGGGCATTCAGGGAATAAAGCCCCTCATCACCAATATTTTTCAAGTTTCTATCACAGTACAAAAAGAGTAACTGAGTAGAAAAGAGAGTAAAAAGATAATTTTTTTTTTGGCTTGGGAAAGAGAAGTAGGAAATAACTGTGGATGAAAGCATCATGTATATTTAGTATGTAGGAATTAGCCATACAGAAATAATTCTAGAGGGTCTGAATATTGTCTAAAGGGCTAGTACCTCTCCAAATTTTGAACTCCTTTAAATTCTGTTCATATTCCCCTACTCATTTCTAAATCTGGTTGGACAGGATTAACTCTAGTGAAGTACTAGTGCAGTTATCTAAAGGTAAAATGTATCCTTTTTTCTTTTTTTTAATACAAATATTTTAGTGTAATCATTTTATTTACAGAATTGCAAAAGTATATCATTAACATTTAGTGCAAATGCAACTAATGATAATTAGATTTAGATACTGCTTTGTAAACTTTCCATACCTTTGTAAAATAAAGCTATCCAATTTAGTTAAGAAAGAGTTACTTGTCTGTGTTCATGATAGTTACCAGAAATGGCAAACAGAGAAACATTTAGAGTGGGCATATAGAATTTTTTTTTTAGATTCCCATTAGCGGCTGTGGTGAATAAACCTCCCCTCCCCAACCTTCCCATACTTCCACATCCCAGCCCACAGATGATTGTAAAATAAAAGACACATTTGAGGTATAAACTTTTTTTAAACATCACAATATATAATGTTAACTGGTGATGTAGTAAACTGATATAATAATTTGTCTTATTTGCCTTATTAGCATTACCACCATAGGCACTTTTCCACATACTCAAATTATGAACAGCATTTTTCTGTAATAAGGCATATTCCATGCACATCATTTAGAGAAAGGTAAATTAAAAAATAGAAAAGATTTATGGAGCATGAAATCTGCGTGCATGTAACGTAAGCATATGTTTTATATGTATTTTTTCTCTCTGTACAGAATAATAAATACTACTATATCTGATGCAAGTAATTCACTTCCAGGATTGTGCATATTAAGTGATCAGACTAATCCCATCATTAAATTATCACCTTGCATTTATCATTAAGACTCCATTACCATGTATGAAATATATACAGGACATGCTCCACGTGACATGACTTTCTGCTTTACAAAATGGGTCTGATTTCTGTGTTTCTGCAGAGATGAACTAGTCAGCAAAGCATCTACTAAATGCCTCTGATTTATGTAAGCACATTTGTGTAAAAACACAATGAAGATTTTGAAGTGGGCAGTCATTTCTACTTCAGTGAGTACAATTCCTTGCCTCAACTCCAATGCTTCAAGGTTTTTCAGAGGCCTAAAACTAGTAAAACTAAAAAAGGTATTTTACATTTAAGTTCTTACAGGAACTAAGGGAAGAATTTCAGTTTGACTCATATGGAATCCTTTACTGCTCTGCTGAAGTTTATGATCAAGAGGCAAACAGGGGCACTGCTCACATTTTCTATGCATATCTTGCAACATATCTTTTTAAACTGACCCAAATTAGAAGAACAAACAAACATGCCTGTTACTGAATACTAAAAATATCGAATCAAATGTCAAACTCAGTCTGATCTGCTTAACACTACCAAATTTCCTCTTACAAATTTCATGAAAACGTGAGCTCACTTTATCCTGACCATTTTACCAGAAAGTAGTTTGTACCCATAAGATCTGTACAGATGTTTCTGTTTGGAGGCAGGCAGAATCAATTTTGGAATTGCCAAATTGTGTTTCTAACAAACTGAAAAAAAAAAAAAAGCTGTAGCACACAGAACACAACTAAAAATACAAGAATTATAAAGGTATCTGAAGAAGGAATAAAGCTTTTCACTCTTTCTCCATCAGAACCAAGGTTCTTCATGGGAGTAAGACTCTAGAAAAGGCAAAATCACAGGTTATTGACAGCCCTCAGTTATTAAGAGACACTTTACATGATAACATGAATCATTATAGAAATCAGCAGCAATGAATTCTATGATTATACAAAGCAAAAAGTCAAAAAAGTCAAAAAATTCTGGACACAGATTTGACTATAGGCCTGAAAAAAGAACCCCATCCAGATATCTGGTGCACAAAAAGCACATGCCCCATGTGCGTTCAACTTTTGTGCTTTTCTTTTGTGCACAAAACCTGATACAACTGAGGATCTTAGGCCGGACCATACTAAATTAAAAATTCTGAAAAAGTTTTCAAAAATTAAAGCATCAATTCCTAGTTGTGATTCAAAGTTGTTTTTTTCTCTTCTAGGAGCAAGCAAATAAAAATATAGCCATGTACATGTAATTTTACATGTATTTATAGATATATGCTGAGCGCGGAGATCTAGCAGGAGACAGCTAGTGTTAGATGTTCAGCTTTGCTATTGCAAGATTTCTTCATTTTTGTACACAAGGTCAAGGTGTTGGGCCATAGACAAGGCTATAGATCCTATGTTCCAGCTTAGAGCATCCAATTTTTTTTTTTTTTTTTTTTTAGTTTTTCCTCCAACATGGAATGTCACACAGCCTTGCTTCAGTCACTGTAGGAAAGAAAATGACAAGTAGTTCAGCAATATAGTATTACTAAGAGCTGCAACAATACCAAAAGAGTTCCTTCTACCCTCTGAAGTCATGGAATGCACAAAATCTCTATTAAAATTTATCTTTTAAGGATTTTCACCTTTAAGCATATAAAATTATTAACTTTACATATTTGAAACTAATTCCGTCAGCAAGGGATAAAGGTGTAAGAAGTCTTTTGAAAGTTAGAAAAAATTTAAAAGGATAATGTGCTACAGGTACACAAAGAGGGGATCAACCAGAGGTCTCTGGATTTGTACCCCATAACCTGGCATTTCCTTCTTCTTAGTCTTCAATAAAAATTATGCTATACAATACCATTTATCAAGAATTTAAAAAACTTCCTTAGTCTATGGAAAAAAGCTCTGCCTTATCTTAAGAAACAAAAATGGCTCAGACCTTGTCAAATGTGTTTAAGAGTTTTGACTAGGAGTTTTAAATATCTTTGGACCTCATTAACTTTATGGAATTTTTCTAAAGATGAGACTGACAACTGAAAGTTACTATTTCTCCATCACCAAAATTAAGAATGTTAGCTTTCCTCCTTTTTCAATGCTAGAATCCACTTCATGTATACATCATCTTCCGAAAGTATTATGAAACAAATACTACGTTAGGTAAACAAAGGTTTTTAACACGTTAAGGTTTGAATCTGGTTCTTTGTTAGAAAGAAGCTCAACCTCTGGACTCAAGGCCCGAGCTGAGTTTTGGCCAGTGAGTCTTTTCATTTCTATCTTTACACACACACACACACACACACACACACACACACACACACACACACACACACACACACACACACACACCCACACACCAAAAAATGCTTCCTCCTTCCCCTGAAATAAATTGTTTTCAAAGGATCTTAACCCCTTCCATCCTAGGTACACTAAAGAAGAATGTGCACACATGTACATACATGCTCACTTGTACACAAACACACAATCAGCCAATAAAACAATGCCCAAATCTAACAGTTTAGAGGCAAATGCTAGCAATGTGTTAGTATGTATTTTCAAATGTTTAAGAAAATTCTTCTTCTTAATATAGTTCACAGCATGTTCTCTATATAACCGCATTCTGATGTTTTTCCAAGGTTATATTTTCTGTCCTACTTAGCAAGGATGGGGTAGAGGTGAAGAGAGAAAGCAGATAAAGCTGCATGTTTGATCTTGGTTAGAGCAAAAAGCAACTTTTTAGAAACCCTAAGGCTGTGGGGAGAGACACCTAGCTAAGGTGACAAGCCTGCTGCCATCGTGTGGCATCAGGTTTCTGGTTTATTTGACAAATACAGTGCAAAGACATAATCAATAAGAAGTTATGCATTCAGATCTAGCCATGTCAAGTCTAAACTACAAGATAGTCTAGAAATGGCGCATTTATGCAGTGCACTTATGCCTGAAGGGAGAGAATTCCTCAAAGGTCAGGCTTTATCCCAAAACATTAACCATTCAGATCAGTAAGATTAACATTTTCTTACAAAACAGTAAGTTTAACATTTTCAGGTCACCTTTTTCCTGGGAAGAGCTAAATATCTGGGACATCAATCCAATAACCTTTGTGTTAGCATGTGACAATAAATTTAACATTTGAGGTTTTTTTTTTAAAAGAAAAACATACTATAAGCAGCATCATAAACTACACATAACTAAAAACATCAGTCATTATATGGTTATTGACTATATTATTTTTATCTAAAGAAACTGACTCAAGAATACAAATTTCTCAGTGAATGATTTAACATTCAGTGTGGGTGAGAATGAGAGGATGTTCATATGTATACTTACTGCTTGTGAATTATACTTTGGTAGTATCTATTAAAAATTTAAATGTTAACACACACTGAGAGTTCGTAGAAACAGAATTATACAAATGTTATCAAATGGACCGAAATGCTCAAACTCATTCATAGTAAGAGAAATGCAATTGAAACTACATTGGAAGAGTATTTTTCACCTATCAAGTTGGAAAAAAATTAGAAAGTTTTGTCTCACACATTGTGTGAGGGGGCACATGTAAACAGGTGCTCCAACACACGACTGCTGGTGAAACTGTAAGTAAATACAAAAGCAAAGTGTGTATAGTTTGCTACTTTTTCTTCAGCAACAAAAAAATGTATGTATGGGAGGAATACACTTGTATTTCCTTATTAAGACATAAAAAAAATACCCAAAAAAAACCCTCTCTGGGCCAGCCAAGTAGCGCGTTGGTTAAGAGCTGGCTTGGGACGCCAGAGGGCCCCGGTTCGGATCCCACATATGTAGGCTGCAGCCCCTGCTGCAGTGGGTTGCCATGGGCTACCGTGTATAGCCAGCAGCCAGTGTAAGTGGCCAGCAGCCGCTGTGAGTGGCCATCCAGAAGCCGGTGACTGATCTGCCTCTCTGGGGAAGAGCGCAATGATGTTGCCAACTTGGGCCAGCAAGGTGACGTCCTCCACTGCTAGACTGAAGAGCAAAGAAGGGACAGCAACTTGTCTGTTCCCCTCCCTGCAATTCCCCAGCGCTGTTCCCATCCCCCAACTCCCCAATAAAAATCTTAAAGAAAATCTCTGGAAAAATAACACAAGAAACTGTAATAGCAGTAATACACTTGTGTGTGTGTGGATGGGAGGCAAAACCGGGTGAATAGGGAGAAGACAAATTTTACT
The DNA here is from genome assembly GCF_001890085.2 of Hipposideros armiger. NCBI lineage: Eukaryota > Metazoa > Chordata > Mammalia > Chiroptera > Hipposideridae > Hipposideros > Hipposideros armiger. Next base: position 4,136,308 of record NW_017731405.1, on the reverse strand, counting down.
GTATATATCTTCATACTTTTGACTTCTGAACCATGTTAATATATCACTTATTTAAAAAAAAATTAAAGATTCCAGCTTCCTTGTGCAAAAATTTTTAAGTGCAGCATTTTTTGACAATAAACATGGAACCAACCCAGACATTAACATTGGACTGGGCAATAAATTCTGCAATATTCATGTAACAGATGTTAAAAGAATTAGAGGGTTTTATGTCTCAAATCTTTATATGGAATAACAGTCAAGATATATTGTTAGGAGGAAAACAAGCTGCAAAATAATAAATACAGAATAAATATATTTTTAAAAACAAGCAAAAAGATATATAAATATAAACATATAAAAGTCTGGAAGAATCTATAACAAACTTAGCAGTAATTCCTAGGAAGGGAAAGATATAAGGAATTTACACTTCTCAAATTCTGTAATTCTGTGATGTTGAAATTTCTTTAAATAAGCAGGTATTATTTAGTATAAGTAGAAAAATAATGAAAATATAAGTTTCAAGACTATGAAAATGATAACTCCTTTATCTGGGAACATCATAAAACACAGAAATTACTTTTAATAATGAACTAAATTTTAGTATCTTCAGAATCATATTAGTCAAACAAAGTTTAAAAAAGGGTAACACATATCTTCCAGTACCTGTTAATACTAGAACAAAATAGGTTTTCCTGCAGTTTTCTCTTGGACGTAAGAAGTGAAACGTTTTAGAAACTTGGGATACTCTCGTTTTGCCACTGCCCTTAACACTGAGGCTGGTGCCCATCCTCCAGGGTTCACTGCGAGGTAAAGGAAAATTAAAACCTGTTAAGATAATAATTCTCCAAATACATGTGAAATATTCATTTTGTTCCTTTGCTTTTAAAAAATTCCTCATGTTGGAACAAACAGCAACTCTTGATTGTTAATCAAGTCTTGACCATTAATTCCTTAATGTTAACCACCATAAAAGAACAGATAGCAAATAAGAAATTATTTATTACCTTTCTAAAATGTTCTTAGTTTCCTAAATTATATGCAAATATAAGTATAGCTACACTTTAGGTTACTTAAGGCAGATTTATTCATCAAATTCTACTATAATCAAATAGTAACTTACTGAGGCATAACCGTCTCTTTAAACACACTAGCAGTTATGGCCCTGTATAACAAAGATCTGAGGATTTGATTAGATGGACTTCAGTAACTACTGCAGGTAGGAAATGGGTGTAGTAAGGAACCAAAAGCAACAGGGCTGTCCAGCAGCAGGACAGTATGAAAAATAAATATATAATTAGCAACTAATAAGGACTAGGGACCAATGATTGAGAAAATGAACAAGGCCGACAGTAAGAAAAAGAACTACTTTCCTTTCCCACTGTTGCTTACATTCCTAATTATACATATATTCTTTTAGGCAATTTAATGAAATAGTTCTTAAAACCACGGATATGTGATAGAGATCTTGATAATGAAGTTTTAAAATTTACCTATCAAGCCCCAGCTTTAGAAATTCTGATATAGTAGTTATGGGGTGAAATTCAGGTTATGTGCATTTTAAGTTTCTTAATAGTTTTGATATACACCTCTCCAAGTTAAAAATCACTAATCTAGAGGATAAAACCTTAAAAGGCATTTGTAAATGGCACTGGTCCAAATGATCAGTTATCATGTAGATCATACTAAGAACATCCACATTACCAAGTAGCAAAAACAAACAACAAAATACATACCATTAGCTACATATGTAATCTTGCATAAAATGTTGTCCCTGCTAATCTCCTGGTTTCCTTCTGGCGGGCTTACCAAGGTTTGACAAATCATGGCAATATTTATTTTGGCACGGACACATCGATTGTTTAACTGCCAAAACAAAAATAAAAAGAAAATACCAGTATAGTCAACACCCAGTATTTTGTAATCCCTACTGGTCTAATATTACATTAGGTTAACCAAAACCATAACTCATCAAAATCTCCAACAAAATACTATGAGCACCAAAAAATAATACATGCCAAGCTGATATGACGCCAGAAACTATTTTCCCTCCTCTGACATAGTAAATGGAGGTAAAACAAAGGTTTGCCAGTAGTTGATCATGGCTTGAGACGTAACTGAGAAGTAGCCTACACATGCTACCCATCAGCTGTCTCACCTCACTTCAGGAGAAAAGGAAAACAGCCTTGCTGGGATTTCACAGCCATGACTGTTGTCCCTCAGGTAACATGGGCTATATTATTCCAAGGAGACAGCATAAAACAAAATCTAAGAATCATTATTAAATCAAAGATCTACATGTGTGTGGTACATGTTTATCACTTTTGCATTATATATTTAGCTTTATATTATACAACTATACACATTTACACAGTGTACTTACAGGAGCACTGTCGTGATCTACAGAAAAATTACAAACTATCCAAGTTTCAGGGTCATTTTCAGTAAAGGCTGGTATCTTTCGAATGGCAGAAAGATATAATACATCTCGCTGAGAAGCAGGCCACACTCTCTGTGAAAGAAGTAAATATCTTTTGAAAATTAAAACTACTTTTTATTCATATATAATATAGAACTAAGACAGAAACAAAGGTAAAACCAATATCTTAGTTGAAGGTAAAATCTGTCCAATTTTAAAAGAAAAGCATCTGAGAATACCCATCAAAGGATTCATGATGAACACTGAGTTAATGGCTTTGTAAAACAATAGCAAAGAAAAAATGTTCTGCTATTTTTCTTTTTTAAAAATTGTGGACACACACACACACACACACACACACACACACGCGATTTACCATTTAAACCATTTTTAGGTGTACAATTCAGCGACATCAATTACATTCACAATGTTACATGCCAATGGAAACATCACCACTATTTATTTCCAAAATTTTTTATCACCCCAAACAGAAACTCTGCATCCATTAAGCAATAACTAACTCCTCATTATCCCCTCCCATAGATGCTGGTAATGTTCTGCTTTTAAGTATTGTATTAAAGCTCTGTTTAAATTACTCAGAGACTTTAAATAAAAGATTTTAAGGAAATAAGAGTGCTCCTTTGATATCATAATCACATTTGAGGAATTCCAAATCAGTTAGATAAATCTTTCAACTTTATGGTACTCAAGGAAAAACATATACTGTTGGAATGACATAAAACTTAGGTCTCAGAAAACTGGGACTACGTACTTTTAAATGAGAGAATATCTGCAGTCTTTCCCGATGGTTAAGTATAATAAATAGCCAACAACTCAAATACAACACAAATCACTTAGTGAAACGGTTTATGGTTTAGAGGTACAAAATTTCATGAAGCTGACGACAAGTAGTGTTGGGGAAACGTATGTGAAGCCAATAGTAAATGAAAATTTGACCATGTTAGAACTAATAAATGTAAGTCCATAAGAATGATAAGACAGAAATTTTAAGAGTGAGAGTGACTTAAATATCAGAAGATGAACCAGCCCTACTTAAGGTCATAACGTAAAGAAGCCGAATTTAAAGAGAAAGATGTTGTATAGTGTTATCAAATTTTGCTGAAAAAAGTATGCCAAGATAATTTGTTTATTCAAATAACTGTAATTGTAACTTAAATTTTGTTACATATAAAATATATTATTTTAATAATTTTTAGTTTTACTTTTCAAGAAATAATCCTAATATAACTAACCTATATAATCTTCTGCTCCACCTACTATTTACCGAGTGAAATATTGCAGCAGATTGTTCTCCATGATCAATTATCTCCAGATAATAAGATTCTTTTGAGTCTAAATTATTGATCATTTATTTTCATTTCATATTACAGGGCAATTAATTGATATTTTAATATCTGCTAAATTTTAGATTTCAGTTAGACCTCTCAAATCTGAATGCTGAAATAGAATCTTCATCGTTACACATTTCTTGAGCAGCTACCATGTAAAATGAAGCCTAGCCCATAGTCATTAGATAAAAGACAAAATGTCTCAGATGACGGGACTGAGCTCAAGAAATACAGAGCAAACTTAAATATTTTCATATATTCAGCTCAATTAAAAAAAATCATTTGAGGGCCGGCTGAGTGGCGCGATGGTTAAGAACTAGCTTGGGATACCAGGGGGCCCCGGTTCGGATCCCACATATGAGGGCCAGTGACACTGCCCTCTACAGCTAACATGCTGAACAACAGCTCAACCTGGAGCTGGGCTGCTGTGAGTCGCCGGTGGCGTAGGCTGCAGCCCCTGCTGCAGTGGGTTCCCATGGACTACCATGTGTAGCCAGCAGCCAGCGTGAGCGGCCAGCAACCGCAGTGAGCGGCCGTCCAGAAGGCGGCGACTGATCTGCCTCGCCCGGGAAGAGCGCAATGATGGTGCCAACTTGGGCCAGTGAAGCAACATCCTCCACAACTAGACTGAAGAACAAAACGACAGCAACTTGTCTGTTCCCCTTCCCCAATTCCCCAGCACTGTTCCCATCCCCCAATTCCCCAATAAAAATCTTAAAAAAAAAAGAATCATTTGAAAAAAAGAAAAATAAAGTACTTATTCAATCATTATACTTCTTATATAATATACAATATTGCTTTTTGGTGGATATCTCCAAAATTTTGATTCATTTTATTATTCTTTATTTTAAATATTATTTGGCAATTTTCAGAAGGGGAACACAGCAGAATAAGGTAAGAGAAATATTAATTCTATTAGCTTAAATATCTAGATTAGCAGAGGAAGAAATGAAGTGAAAGGGAATCAATTTAAATTAGATTCTTTGTGTACTGGTGCATGACCAACCTCCAAATAGTCATGCTCAGCAATTTTCCCTCGCTTTCAGATAATCCACTTAGATCACTTTCATATCTATTAGTCTTAACACAGGCTAAAAACATACTTTCCGCTGCTTTTATTATATTGTTCTCAGAGGAAACAATGACTCACTTCCATATCTGATAGCTATCATTTATCTTCTACAGAGACTAGATCCAAGATAATTCCTAAAATATAGATTTCAGGATTTTGTTTTCTAAGACTTAAAAGTGTGCATGACTAATTGTAGATATTTATCAAACAAACTTTCTGGATATTTCTCAGGTTCTTAGCAGCACCCATTTCTGCTTTAAATGTGCTGATATACATTTCAAATGCATAACATTCATGAATTATTAATAGAGTCTTTGGATCTTTTATAGCATTTAATTTCTTGCCAAATTGTACTTTAGAGGATTTATTTATTTATTTATTTATTTTTAAAAATGATTTTATTGGGGAATTGGGAGAGGGAACAGCGTTGGGGAATCTGGGAAGGGGAACAGACAAGTTGCTGTCCTTTTGTTCTTCAGTCTAGTTGTGGAGGACGTTGCTTCACTGGCCC
>NW_017731405.1:4125380-4128888 GCF_001890085.2 Hipposideros armiger | reverse complement strand
CTCACAGCGGTACACAGTAGCTCAGGCCAGCTGCCGGCCGCTCACACTGTCTGCCAGCCACTCACGGTAGCTTACGGCAGCCCACTGCAGCCTACGCCGTCACCGGCAACTCACGGCAGCCCAGCTCTAGGTCGAGCTGTTGTTCACCATCTTAGTTGTAGAGGGCGCAGTGTCACTGGCCCATGTGGGATATGAACAGGTGGCTCGGCTGCTCAGAGCTCATGCTCCCAAGCCAGCTCTTAACCAACGAGCTGCTCGGCTGGCCACAGAATTGATATGTCTCAGTATAAACTACAGTGGAATCTTTTTGGGATGAAGAGATATTTACCTTGTGTGTTTGATAAATGATGATTGCATTATCAGCTAATGTTTCCACCACATGAAAGTTTTCTATAGTTGCTGAAATGAAGAGAAAATATTAGTAGACAAAAAGACACATTACCTTTTCCTAGAATACGATTAATTCACTTATACTGAAAGTCAGTTACAAATGAACATTATGGTAAAATGAACAGGATTCTGCCCCACCTGGGCTAAGTTCAAATGGAAGGTAGTTGACATCTAGTATTAGGGCTATAGATGGTGGCTGTGAGACCTGATCATCAGGAAATCTCATTTTCTTTAGTCTAATGTCTAGCTTCCACGGCAGGAAAGCAATTCTAATCACCACTGCATTACTCAGGCACAAATTACTCCCTAACATTATGACCCCTCTCTATAGCTTCTAATTTAGCTTCTATAGCTTCTATAGCTTCTAAAGCTGAATAAACTGTTCTATCTAGGCTTAGGTGACTGTATTTGTGGGGAAAGAATGTCAAACTGCCACTGATAAACATCTTATGATGTTCAGAAGTATCTATTTATGAAATTTGATGCCTAAGGGAAACAATCCCTCGACCCCCAAAGAATAACTCTAAACAAATCACAGCAGAATTCATCTAGGATTTACCATGGAAACAAACTGTCTAAGAAAAGAGTAGATGATAAAACAGAAGCTTTTAATTTTAGTCCTGACTTTTCCATTAACTAGTTCTGTGGCCTTTGACAAGTCACTTGGCTCACCTGCATTTCATTTTATTACCTACCTATGCAGCATGGTTGAGGTATTGGATCAAATGCTATAACATACTGAGAAGCATTTTATACAGTGAAAAGTTCTACTTAAATGTAATGTATTATCAGTGCCTTAAATGATTTTCCAGTTATTTTCTACACTAACTTTGTAAATTATAGATCAGATGCAGAAAACCAGGTTGGATTTGATATTAAATTCTAAATTTGATATTAAATTCTAAATAATAATTATATTAAAATATATTAATAATGACAGCTTACTTTCCCAATCATTGCGAACATCAACATTCCAGAAGTAATTGCAGACCTCGTGTCCTGTAACACCTTTAACTGCATGGGTAGCTTTCAAAGGATCCAAGACAATCCCGTTTTCTTCTACTTCTCTTCTATATACCTACATAGGATATATTTAAAAACCTGTTTAAAAAATAAAAATCAAACTCCTAAAGTATAAGCCTGAAAGCATGTTTTTAAATTTAATGGCTTTTTAGGGTTTTATTTATGAAAATCTCTTTATGGAACATAAATATTCTGACAAAAGAATATTTCTAAATTTTCTAATTATTAACACATACAACACATAAAAATATCTAAAACTACAAATCTGAAGTAAATTTCAACTATGTAAAATATGCATGTGTGATGATGAATGACTAATTACTATGAGTTGTTAAAAAAGATAAGTCAATTTAAATCAGGCACTATTTACTGAACGTTCTCTAAGACCGTTCAACATTGCTAAGAAAGCCAAATAATTTAAATCAGGCACTATTTACTGAACGTTCTCCAAGACTGTTCAACATGGCTAAGGCAAATAAGTCTGATTAAAACATAATCTCCTTAGGGAAACTGATTTCAGGCAGTTTTGTTTAATGATGTATCCTTTGCATCTAGAACAGTATCTGAAACACAGTAGGCAATTATTTGTTGAGTTAACGACTGAAAGCTAAAATGGAATAAAGATCTATGCTCTCTTGCTTTAAATACTGAGGTTGTATACCTAAAGTGCTGATTAAAATTACTCATTTCAAAAATATAGAGGATTTGCTATTTTAGAGAGCTCTGTAATATTAAAGTTCTTTTCACAAATGAATGAACATGTTATCACAGGGAGAATCAGTTCTCAATTTATCGAGTGCCTATGGGTCCAGATACGGTTAGGCATTTAACATATAGTTTCTCTTTTACAATCTCTCTCACCAAACTCTTTTCCCCACTTGCCTATTTATTTGTTAATGGGCCTGCCATTTTCCTAGCTACCTAACTGGAACTCTGTAGATTTCTGATCCATTCTCTCACACTTCATCACCTGGTACCTGACGCTCTCAGGTGGTTTTCTTGGTCTTTAGTTTCTTCCCTATCATCTTAATCTTCGGAAAATGTTACTTTGCTACAAATGATAGACTGTTCTCTTTAGTGAGCTATTTAATTAATTAATTATTAATTAATTTATTTTTAAAAGATTTTATTGGGGAATTGGGGGAAGGGGAACATACAAGTTGCTGTTGTTTTGTTCTTTAGTCTAGTTGTGGAGGATGTGGCTTCACTGGCCCAAGCTGGCACCATCATTGCGTTCTTCCCGGGTGAGGCATATCAGTCGCCGGCTTCTGGACAGCTGCTCACGGCAGCTGCTGGCCGCTCACACTGGCTGCTGGCTACACACAGTAGCTTATAGTAGCCCACTGCAGCAGGGGACTGCAGCCCACGCCGTCGCCGGCGACCCACGGCAGCCCAGCTCCAGGTCGAGCTGTTGTTCAGCATCTTAGCTGTAGAGGGCAGTGTCACTGGCCCTTATATGTGGGATCCGAACCGGGGCCTTCTGGCATCCCAAGCCAGTTCTTAACCTACGCGCCCTTCGGCTGGCCCTTAGTGAGCTATTTTATACTCCCCATAATCCAGCCCCAAGCTCTCTCTAATGTTGTGGGCCGCAGAAGCACTTATTCCCTCTCCTCATTCCACATGGAGGGACTTTACTTAGATTATCACTCCTGGTTTCTCTTAACCCCCTCACTTCCTGGAACCTCCCTAGGTGGGAAACAGTAGCTTATCTGAATGGTGAGTACAGAGGGAGGACTAGGCAGGCTTGGCTCAACACCTTCTTTTGCAGAGAGCATGCATCCTGGTCTGCTTTTGGGGCTTGCTCTTGTGGGGAAGGCTTGAATTATCCAGCTATGTCCAAAACATTACGTTTAGAGATAACATATTAGCTGAAGTAACATATTAGCAAGACCTTGTGGCAGCTGGTCTCTATGTAATCCAATCAGCTTATTAGAATTATAACTAACATTTGGTATCTATTTGCCTGTTCCCTCTTCTTTCTTTCTTTTTTTTTTTTAATTGGGGAATTAGGGGGATGGGAACAGCGCTGGGGAATTGGGGGAAGGGGAACAGACAAGTTGCTGTCGTTTTGTTCTTCAGTCTAGTTGTGGAGGAC
>NW_017731405.1:4110633-4125175 GCF_001890085.2 Hipposideros armiger | reverse complement strand
CTTAACCATCGCGCCACTCGGCTGGCCCCCTCTTATTTCTTAATTTGTTCCCTATTAAGGAGGGGAAATTCCAACATCTACTAACTGTATTCCATTTGCTAGAATAAGTCTGATCAACACAGTCTATACAAAACTACTGAATAAGAAATTGCCTTTCAAATTTTTGCTGTTATTTCTTGTCTAAAATGCCCTCACCACACCTTTGTCACACCTTGTTTCCATTTCCAGACATAGTTCAAATGCTTCTCCTCTATGTAAAATAATCTAATTATTTCAGAACAGAGAGATCTCTTTCTTTTCCAACTTTTCTCCACTACTCCTCTGCACTCTTCATTCAATTATCAGATGGAGCCAAGTCAATATCCTCTTTCCCCAACTAATGTTTTAGCTTGGAGGCAGTGCTATTAAACATCTTTTTATCTTTAGCATAGTGCCTTAGGCATGAGGTACCGTAATCTAAAATTTAATGCTGCTGCTGCTTTTCAATCCATCTCTGAATCTCTTGGTCCTTGCTCTTATTCTGTGTCTTGAGTTTAGGTGTGTGAACAAGTTTAGCTGACCAATCTCCAAATATTTAAAAAAGGTACAGTGTGAGAGAAAGGATAATCAATGAGGTATAGACCAAAGAGGGGAATACAAAATGATATCTGGGCACAACGTTTATTATAATAAAAAAGAGAGAGAGAAATATCCAAAATAAGAGCCATCAGCTAATTGTGACCTATTCATATCTATAAACTATAAAACATTACTTTCTTCATGGCCTAGGGTAAACACAATGGTTTATGCATAGATTTGATTAATAAAGAAATTATGTAAAAGCTAAACCACGGAAGCAAAAGGACATTTTATTTTTCAATATCTGGTGCTTCTTTGATCATATGTAATTTGTTTAAAAGTAATTTAAAAGCTATCCTTATTCACATCAATAGCAATGACTGTAAGAGAGCTGCAATTAGTAACCTATAACATTTCACTGGAAATTACCTTCATTTCTCCTTCTTCTACAACCAACTGCCAGTTGGCATCTCCACCTACATCCTGTAATGAATAAGTCATGTGGTTCTGCACCATCTCTTCAACCTTGAAAAGAAAAATAAAGCTGTAAGAATCCATCTCCAATGAACAGCTATGATATAATCTCTAAAACAGAATGGTATTGTTTACTTCAGTTCATAAATGATGTTCTTAGAAAGCTGAGCAACCAAATGCACAAACGTTAGTAGATTTTATATAGTGTTAAAGAGTTTAGTCCGCATTCCAGGTATCATATCTAGGTTAGTGACAGGAGGGAGAAATGTGGGGAAGGAAGATGCTTCATATACTGGGCCTAATGTGTAGCCAAGTGACCAAAATAAGCATTTTCTGGAAAAAAAATTATTTTTTTATCTTAAGATGCTTCCTTACAGAGATGATGTCTTAAAGCATAAAATCATGGGACACTAGGGTAAAAAGATCACAAAGAGACCATCTAGTCCAGTGTTCCTATATTTAAGACTACAGAGGTATTAGCTTGTATACAAGATTTCTCTACAAAAAAGTAACAAAACTTTTGTTATTTCATCAATAAACTTCTCTTTTATCATGAATATAAGCCAAGTTAAAAAATAATCAACTTCCTCATTTATTTGATTCCAATTTCATTGTTCTAAATTCTTTTAGGGACAATGCTAATATTCATGTATGCAAACATTTACAAATAATCACCTTTTAGTTCATTCTTTTAAAATTTCTAACTAACTTTCTCTTACTGAAATTTAAATGCAAACTCTGCTTTTAACTATCAAATTACCCCTACACATCTTATATAAATAAATAAAGTTGAATATTTCACACTCCCAGAATCCTCAATCAGATTTATTGGTAAGGTTTCATGTGAGTGTTCTTTGCAGTTTCTTAGTTTGAAATGAGTTTTTAAAACAGAACTGAAGTGATAAAAAGATTGTCTCTGAAAGAACTGGATCCTTTACCATCTACGTAAAACACTTTCTCTAAGCTCTATTTTCTAAACTTTTACTCATAATTTTATGTAATAAATACATTAGAGAAGGTGGAAAAGAGTTGGAAAATATGTATATTTCAATTAAAAAATTTATTCCTAAGTTTACTTATTTTTCATAAATACTAGCACGTTCTTTAGGGATACAGAACAAGAACCAGGTTTACACATATTTTGAAATAAATACTTTAAATACAACATTAATGGTTTGGGGGCAGAAAGTCTTAAAATTATAAGTTTTCTACACAAAAGGATGTTATGTTACTGTGATATGTACTTCTGCTACTACAAGTTTTCTGGATCTCAGGATGCATTTTTGGTTACTGAAAATAGGTATGACTTTAAATGTCTCCTTAATTGACAATTATCACAAAAAAGGTTTTTGATAAAAATGCTTATGCTGAGATTCTACAAGTTATTTTTGTATTAAATAAACACTAACATAAAGTTTATTTCTTTATTCATAATCATCAGAACAATGTGAATGGTGTTGGGTTACAGACTTGAGTGAAAATATAAAATGTGACTAATAGTACAGTCTATAATTTTATAAACCCAGGTTAGAAAACTTCAGGGGACGCCTGGAAAAACCTGTGTGCTGCTATAATTTTGAACTTTTAGAGGGTTAAGGATGATTAATGTGAGATTCTGAGTTATAAACACATTTAAAATGTATCTCATTTCCCAAAGAGGAAAAACAATGAAAGGTCCGGTTAGTATTCATAAGTTAAAAACAAAAACAAAAACAAGTAGCACTATCTTGATTCATTTGTCAGTGTCACCTTGTGGTTTGGAGAAATTTTTACCCTTTTCAGATCCCAAGGTCTTAAAAATCTTAGGATCTGAATATGTACTTTTTAGGTTGGACTGGGAGTGCAGAACACCTATATTTACTATGAGGTTAGAGGCAGAAAGAAATGCTTCCCCAAAATAAGCCCTACTTTTAATGGATTACTTGTGAAAAAAAGACCATGAAGGATTTTATTCTGTTAAAACACAGACAGAATTCTGTTCAACAAAATTTTAGTGCCATTTAGGCATTTTTGTTGTAAAGTATACAGGTAATTGTATTTTTGATTGGGAGATTATTCCCGACTTAGTTATTTCAAACATTTGAAAAATAAGAAGGTGCTTTTGATTTGTATTTTTGTCCAAAAGAAACCAGATTCCACAAATATAAATTGATAGGAGGTAAAATAAGTTAAGACAATGTACAGTAAGCACATTTAACATCATTTTTCTAGACAGATGAAAGAAATTATATTCCTATCACAGTTATCACTGCACCTATGGAAGTTTTCAGTCTTCTGCTTTTATTTACTTCCTTGACTTTAGAGGGCTTGAAAAAGTCCAACAAAGAAACACACAAGATCTATTCAGTGCTCTGCTTGTAGGAGATTATAGGAAACTGAAGAATTACTCAATTACTGTAGTAATAATCTCTGCAAAGCCTTCATCATTGAATCTTTATCCAGTATGGGGTCTTCCTCCAGGTAATAACATTAAGGTCAACAAGAGAGATGATACAGGCAAAATCTTACTATAATGAATTTTATGTTCACTGCAATAAAATACGAAGTAGCCAATCTTACCACAGGAGTAGTGACCTGGGCATTTGTAACCACAGACACTTCAGGTCTAACCTAATGATCCATTTACTGTTTTCAGTTATGACTCTGTATATCAAATTAAGTGGGAAACAAGGGACCATTAAGTTGGATGATAAAAATAAACACAAGCTAAATTTACCATTTTATTAGGTTCAAAATCTGATATACTAGGAAATAATGTTACTAGTAACACCTGCTATTACTTGAAAAAAAAAAAGCAAAGCAGGTTTTCCCTGCTTTAATAGTATTTGCAATTAGACTAAGCATAATTTCGGAATCATGCCGTTGATGTTTTTGGACCTAGACCTGAAAATGATGCGCTGACACACACAGCATCTTCATATTAAATGAACTATAAAAAAATGGAGATAAAACACATTTGAAATAAGAAGTGATGGCACTCTAATTATAACCTTTGCTTTCACCTCACATTTGAATCATTCAGGATGCTATTTTAGGAGGTTGTCTAATTGGATTTTTCTAACCTTATTAATACAGAAACTAAAAAAAAAATTGCCCTTTGATGGCACAACAGAATTGTAACGAACAAAATTCTACTGAACAAAAATAAATATAGGAGGGCTCAAACACAGCTCAGGTCTCTTTCTCTTACACATGTGAAAGGAATACAGCTATGCTTATTATTAGAGTCACAGAGTCATAGAGATTTGTTGTTTAGAATAATTAATAACAAATTATCAGTGTACTGTTAACCCAAAAGAAAAATGGCCAAGGATATGAATAGTCAATTCACAGAAGAAATGTAAACAGTCAAGAAGCAAAAATACCACCTTTAGTGTATCAATCAGATCGGCAAAAATAAACTGAATTATAATATGCAGTGTCAGTATGGCAAAGGAGAACTGACCTGGGAATGTAGCTGGTTCAGCTTTTCTAATGAACAGTTTAGTAATCCAAATAAAAAAACTTAGGGCTTCGTCCTAACAATTCTACTTCTAGGAATATATTTTAAGGAAATAATTGAATAAGTGTACAAAGATGTATATATAAAGATGCTATACATACAAAGACGCCCAGGTAGTACTATTTATAATAGACACAAACTGAAAGAAACGAAATGTTCAACATTAGGTGAGTAGGTAAACTCGGTATACATATATCAGAAAGTACATATAAGGAGGTCAAGACCTGTATTTACTGATGAGAAGATGAACCTAATTATAATATGCTTTAAAAAAAAAAAAGCTGGTTAGAAAACAGTATATACAGAATTATCTAGTTTGGTAGGGAAAGAGAACTAAGGTGTGTGTATTTACCAATATGTGCCTGATTTTTTTATATGCATGAGAATATTAATAGTGATGTAGTATTTTAATTTTATTTACTTTCTAGTTCTGCTCTAATTAGCATGTATACAATAAAAATGGAGGGGTGAAATAATTACCACAACAATGTGTTACTATGGACATAAAGTGGTAAAGAGCTTTGCACAGAATTGTTTTTGTAATGATGCTCACCATAGATTAACCTGCAGGTGTATTACCCACACTAATTTTTTTTTCCCAGCTGAGGATTTTTTTCTCTTTGATCTTTGAGGTGACGTCTTTAGATGGTAACTGTGTTACGCAAATAACCCAAAAGATCCATTTATAAATCCAAGTCCTTTCTACTTTCTGTATAATTTGATTTAGAGCTACTTCATTCCTAGTATCTGCCCATCAAACAGATTTATGATTTGCTACTTGTTTCCTAGTAGATTGACATATTTTATTTGAAGTTATTTTCAAGGTAGCTCTCAGTTCTATTTAATTATCCTACCTAATCAGTATTATGAATGATTTCAACAATAACAAAGCAGTCATGAGCCAAGATTTGTACACAGATGTCAAAGCCAGATTAATTGTTAAACGCCAGAGCCCAAATATTCTAATAACAACAAATATTTTAGCAAGGACAATTAATAATTGAAGACTTAAATGTTATTTTGCTTCTCGTTTGCCTCTTTTGCCATATAACAGTATAATAATCAAAAGTTAAAACAGAATCTGATCAAGCACAGCATCACATATTAGGAAAAAAACCCACCAGAAAGACTTTTCCTAACTTGTATACATGAGTTACACAAAAAATTAGGTAAAGAAAAGTAAGCTACTATTCAGCACAACTCTTGTAAAAATCTGGGCACCTGCTTCACAGTGATATAATCACCTGTACTTGAAGGCTTTCAGCTGTTTTAGCTACAGCTAGGGCCCAGGTCTGGGTTCTGAAGCCCTGATTCCTAGGTACCTATTAGTTTAGTTAGTGGCTTTATAGTCTTTTCTTGCTCTCATTACATTTTCTTCATTTATGGCCTATGTGTTCCTATATTTTAAGGAAAAATACTGACCAGTACTGATGGGTTTTAGTTTGTCTGTTATTTTACTATTTTAATGCAAGGTGGAACATGGCAGAATAAACAAAAGTCTCCCAGTAGTCTCTAGTTTTATCACTAGTTTATTGTAAATACGACTCACTTTTTAAAAAGCATATATAAATGGATGAGCAAAAGGTAAAAAATATTGTTAATAAGTTTAGCTATAGGTGATTTCTGATAAATTAATTCATATCTTACTCAAAAATGTTTAAGGAGAAAAAAGCTGCAAAAGTCAGAAAAACAATCTGATTCTTATATTTATTTTCTTCTTTATTGCATAAAAACTAATGTAAATTTTATTCATATGTGTAAACTAACAGAAATTTGTTTTAAATTATGACTTTTTAAATTTTTTTATTTTTACTTTTTTTTAGTTGAGCCATTCTGCCACCTGTTGGCAGCTCAGTGGTAGCTCAGCTCGGGCCGGGACTCTAACTGCTGTTGCTCAAAGCTCACACTCTTGAGCGAGTTCTTAACCAACTGAGCCACTCGGCCGGCCATAAATTATGACTTTTAAACACTTTCATTTGAATACTGAGAGAAAAAAAATGACAGATCATTTTGATCAGCTCAAAGAAATTATGTTATTATAATGTTAATGAAAGCTTACACTTACTGAACACTTACTACATGACAGGCCCTAGGTAGATCAGAGTCCTAGTTAGATAACAGAAGTGGAGCACAGAAGAGTTAAGAAAGTTGTTCAATATCATGCAGCTAACCAGGATTTAAACACAATCGCTTTCACTGGGAATTCAGGTCTTACGATAACATAATGCAATACAATAAAATGCAATCACTATGAAGATACAAAGTTGAATTGCAAAGATGTGAAGATAAAAAACCTTTTTTTCCAACTAATGCTGATGCTAAAATATATTCCTCCAAAGATGTTATTCTGAGGACAGAGACTGCAAGCATCCAGCTTCCTGTCTTAAATTCCTAAACTCTTACTGATGATGCCAATGCCAAATGACCAATTAAAATCAATTTCCATTGATTTAGCATAGGAACAGCAATATTAATTTATAATATCCAAGGATAATGTGCATAAGGAAAGTACAACCTGTTCAACATTATAATGGTAATGAGACAAATATTATTTAAAAAGTTATTTCCTGTTCACCTGAAACTAATATAAAATATTGAATGTCAACTGTAATTGAAAAATAAAAATAAAAAAGGATTAAAAAAATAAAGTTATTTCTCTGTTGAATATAATTATGAGATATTTTAAATTAGAAGTGAGACTGTTAAAACCTGCTTTTATGCTATAAAATATCCTGTAGACCATACCCTTCAAAATTGCTGAATCCTGTCTGAAGAAACAGATATTACACTATATTTAAAAACCAAGTACCTTCAAGTCCTATATGGCAAAATTCCAAGCTATTCACAGTAGAGGATACAAAGGGCACATGCAAGCCTGATAGAGGGACTATTTAGTAGACAAGGAAGGCCTTTTTAATGCTTTATTGTTGTTATTTAAAATTCAAAACCAAAACAAGTGGCCTAACCAAAAGATTTCTAGGAACTGGGAAAGCAGACTGAAATATAGCACAGAAAGACTCAAGTCGACTCTATACATTCATACAGTACCTGGGAGCTGAATCTGTGAACATCGTCAGAGGCACTGACTAGATCAATGGAAGACATGGAGGAAGAGCGACTATAGGGCTACCAGAGACAGACAAAGAAAAAACCAAGTAATCAGAACAAAGGCACAACAGAGCATTCAGTACCAACTTCCAAACACAAGATAAAGAAAGGGAAAACAAAGCACTATATGAAACAAGCTCAGCAGCAAGTGCTGACTTCATGCACCTATTATGTGTTATGCTCCAAAGTCTTTATAAAAAGAATGCAGTGCTTCCAATAATATAAAATAATACCAGTTAACCCCAAAGGAAAAAGAAATTTAATGTAACTGGCTATGCTTCTGGTTAACTATTTTGGACTAGTCACTCCCTATTCACCCCCAAGCTGCTTTTCCCCTTGAATAAAAAAAGCAAGAACATTATGTTCAGAAGACTTCTGTTTTGAAGGATGTATATGGAAGAAAACATAATATCAAAAAATCTCATTACTTAAATTCAAGAAAAGGGAGAAAATTTATACACGATAGTTCCATCAACAGCAAAGCACAATACAACATACACTTTCAGTAAACTCTGACATTAGCTTACCTTTTGGACAAATCTATGAGTCCCCACAGAAGAAAAGGCATCTCCAGATAGCATGGGTGTAGGCCAATGTAACCTGACCTTTTCGCTCTGTGACTAAGAAAACACATAATGTTAAAATAGGATGGTTTTTAAGTGTATTTTGCATCTAAAGAATGGATAATATAATCTGGAACTACCAACATTTAATTATGGAATACTTCAGTACTTATATTTGAATTATGAAACTACTCCTAAAAGATACAGGCCTTGCCAAATCCTGCCACTTACTTTACGCATCCCAATTTAATCTCTTTTGGACTCCATAGCTACCTTAGAACAGGAGTTATTGTTTTATTTTGCTCCTAGTCAGACTCTCCAATACTAGCATGGCATCATTTACCATGAATCAATGCTGATTTTCTTATCTGAACTCTGGTCAAATTATTGCAATCATTCTACCTCCTCAGGGTCCGGTAGGGCTGCATTATTTGAGCCAATATTCTTATTTGCTTCACTTGTGTTCCAAAAAAACATAACATGTATTCCTTTGTCTCCTTTCCTTAAAGGTATTCCGTCTTTATCCCATCGTCTCACTCCTGTTGCGCTACCACTTAACCTCTTTCTTCCTCCTCAGCTTGCCTAGTTTCTTCTCACTTATTCAAAAAATATTTACTAAATATAATGTACAAGAAACTCTGCTATGTTGTGTATATGCTCATTTTCTACCTATGCAGAAGATAACTGGTAATTCTTTTCAGCACTATCTGGACACAACTTCAAAGATCTTGTTTCTTACCACTTTATTGCAGATATCTTTTCTTGTTAATAAATGATGTAAAACAAATAATGTCAACTCAAAAAAATGTCACTAAAGAATACCTATGTAATGGCTGTGTTGTTGAGAGCCCTGTGCAATACCTACTGCATACAATGAAGGGAACAGTCTGAACTCTGGAACTGATTTCATGGATTACTGAAGCCTAATAACACCACAGCATTACCACACTGCAACCCTTTGTCATATTGGCATGTCTAGTCATTAGGCAAGGAAAGTCATGGTCTCTTTAACAATTTGCTTTGTAGAGTATCTACCAGAGTGTCAAAAACAGACTGAAATTAAATGAGTGGATAGCCCCATAAATATTTCTTTTTTTCTAAAGCTTATAGAAGATTTTATTGATTTTCTTCAACTCCGACTCAAACACCGTGTTGATATTCAGGAGAGTAGCATTTTAGAGTCAGAAGGGATGATCTGAATCATTTTGTCTAATTCTTTGTTTCAGATTAGAAAACCAAGGCCCAGAGAATTTAAGTAGTAAGTTTATAGATACATAGTCAGTGGCAAAACTAAGAATAAGAATGAAGTTGTCTTGATCTCACAGTTCACTACTCTTCTTATAACATATGTTAGATTAAAAAAAACCAACCAATCAACCACAGTGAAGGGGAAAAAACTCCTAAAAAAACCAAACACAATGATGCATAATACTTTCAGCATCAAAAATTAGAGCTCATTTAGGAATTGAAAGTTCCCACTCTTACTGAGTACTGTGTAATGTCTTTTAGGTATAAAAAAATGAGCAATAAGCTGTGTAAGTTGTATGACATGAACTTTTTATCACTGACTTAGGGAAAAAAATAATGAAAAATGAACATGAAACGCAGTCACTGTTGCAGGTGATTTACCCTCAGGTAGTTAGATCGGTAAATCGGCACAGTGGCCATGACTGCCTTAGCAATGACAGGGAATGAACATATCAATGTTTTTATGTAAGTTAATCTGTTGTATAAAACTGATAACATATGACTTATTTACCAAGTTGCTTTAAGTACTGAGAAAAGTAACAAAAATTCACCCGTAAGTACCATCTAGTGGTAATGCATGGTAACTGCATTGAAGGCAAAGGATCACATTAATCTTGAAATTAGAATTAAAGGATTTAAGAAATGCTTTCTTTCAGTTTCTACAGAAGCTAGGTATAACTCCTGTGAATTTAATTATGATAAAACACTGAGCAAAGTTAAAAGTGAGGAAGCAACTGAAGGTGAAGGTACTGAAAACATTAAAGGAGTTAATAAAAACTGGTACTAATGCAGAAGAAAAACAAATTCTTGGTCATACTCCTTTTATGTTTATATGGCACTTGGTGGTAAAGAGAAATTCAGAGACTGTTTTACTCAGAGTAAATTTATGCTTTATATTAATAGAATGTTAATAAAGTTGGATACTTCAAGGGGAAAAGGCAGAATCTTTTCATTTAATTTCATGCTTCCTTTAAATTATCATTGGTCTTCTTCCTCTTACTTGGAAATTGATCAATAAAGGAAGTGACTTAAAAATATTCTTCTACATATGTGACATAATGTAGACAGTTTATTTTCTAGGTCATCAGTTTCAAGATTTTCAAATTCTATTTATAGTATAACACACATGAAGGAATACCCAATATTATAATTTTTAATAGATATACCTGTTCTTCTATTTTATCTTGTCTGTCAAGAGCAGCTTCAACAGCATCAAAGAACTCTTCTTCATTAATTAGACTGTTTGGGCCTTCCTATTCAAACACATAGGAAAAAAAGCAGCTGATTTAAGAAAATGGAAAACACTGGTTACCCTGGCATCAATTTTAGAGGAAAGTTGAAGTGACTCAACAAACATTTATGAACCAGTTAGCACACTAGGTCACATTATAAAAAAGATGAGTAACTTAATGCTCTGTGCAGAATCATGAGTATAACAATTCACTCACTCAGTACTCATATACTTATTGTATACTGACCAACATTGTTAGGGAAATAATCTAGAGCAGGGAGTTAGTGAACTACGTCCCATGGGCAAAATCCAGTCCACTGCCTACTCTTGTATGACCTTTAAGCTAAGAATTTCATTTTTAAATGTTTGGAAAAAAAAGAAAAGAATATTTCATGACATGGGAATTATATAAAATGAAAACAAAGTTTTATTGGACTACAATCATGCTCATTTATTTATGTATTGTCTATGCCTGCTTTCATACTATAGTGGCAGAGCTGAATACTTGTAACCTGAGTACTTATCACAGAAACAACATAAATCTGCAGAAAGTAAGTACAAAGTTACAGAAGATCTATAGGCAATGAGAAGTACAGACAGGAGTTCAGAGGGGGATCTTCCTAAGCAAAGACAATTATTTCATGGAGAAAGAAAAGTTGAACTGACGCTTGAAAGCCTGGTTAGATGGCAAAGCAGTGGTTCTCAACTGCCTGGGGAACTTGTTAAAATGAAAATTCCCAGGCTCCCATACACAGAAATTACTTTTCAGCAGGTCTTCGGTGGAGCGAGGAATATGCATGTTTAATAAGTTCTCCAAGTGATTCTCACGCAAGTGGAAACTCGGCTGTATCAGGAAAGTATAAAGAACAATAGCAAAATGGGAACAAGCAAGGAATGTTCCTGCAGTGATAAAACAAATAAGTGGACTGTAAGTTGAATAGCTTCGTATTATGGTTAAAGTGGAGGCTGAAATGGTGGGCTTGGGTTTAAGGTTCCCTAAATTTTTAAATATACAAAATATGACACATGAATGATTGCTGGTCTGTCTGGAATCTTCCCAGTTAGGCTGATAACACCAAGTCATCTCTACTCCATGGAAAAGTATCTAGACACAACTGAGGGTCACACAGGAAGGGAGGGAGGAACTATGGTGTAATGCTCCTGTCATTTGGCACAGGCATATGAGAAATCTTGATTTATTGAAATAGTTATTTTTGGAGTTATGAGGACTCTCTCACAACCCATTTCAAACCAAACCAAACAAAACAAAATCTTTATTCAACTACAACATACATACAGAACAGTACCTATCTCAGTGAATTATCATTAAGTTCAGCATCTAATGACCAGCGGGATCATGATCTAGGACAGTAACAACACTCCAGAGGCATCTACCCTGCAGGATTCTCTTTATAAAGCTAAAACATTTCAGACACTAAAATGACAGCAGTTATCACTTTGGTATCTGTTGAAGTGAGAAAAATACAAAATATCCAAAATCTACTCTGCGCTCAAACATATTTTCTAATAATTTTTAAAACTCCATTGATCATAACCACATCTACCCTTTTAAAACTTATAATAGTCAATCCTACACAATCCTGTCAGTCTCAGCAGTCCACTAACTGGGAAATACAGCATTAAAAAATTCTACTTTTGGGTGGTGAGAACACAATGCAATATACGGATAATGTATAATAGAATTGTACACTTGAAACTTGTGCTATTAACCAGTGTCACTGAATTAAATTTAATTTTAAAATATTTGAATTTGACCAACGAAATGGGCTAAAAGACAGGTACATTTTTCCTTTGATCGAAAATCTGAGAGCAAACTAAAGTAATAGCAATGAAATTTCCTTTATTAAAAAACAACTTAAAAATAACCTGTTATCATGCTTACCAAGGAAAAGAGCTATTTATTGCTAAATCTATGGGATATTCCACAGTCTTGATCTTACTTGCCCTGTAAGCAATGTTTCTAATGACTCTCTTTGAAGAGATTGTTGCCCTTGGATTCCTGATTTCCCACTTTCTCTCTACTAAGCACTCTTCTTTGGGCTCCTGTGTAGGCTCACCCTCCTCTGCTTATCTCTTAAATGTGGGTGTTCTTTAGGGTTCCACACTTGCTCTTCCTCCAGCAATCTTACTCTTTTCTCAGCCTTCACTCACCGTCTGACGACACCCAGATTCACAGCCTGTCCATCGCTCTCCTAAGATTCTTACATCTAATAGTACACAGACCTCATTAGGTGACGGTCTCAACTCACAAGCAATACATCTTAAAGCCTGTTCTTCCCCTACCTCCACACCAATCTGATGAAGGCAGAAACCGGGCCTCTTCTTGGATTCCTCCCTTTCCCCCCATTCAATTACCACATCCTTCCATTCTACTTTCCAAATATCTAATTTGTCCATGTCTATTCCTACTGTCTTATCCTACTTTCGGCTATCTTCAATTCTCACTGTAATACTGGAAAAGTCTCCAAGCCCCTGTCACAACTGCCAATTTCAATCCATTCGCCTCACTGCAGCAAGTAAGAATGATTTTTCTAAAATGTAAATCTGAAAACTTCATTTGCTTAAAACCCATTTCTGAGGATCTGTACTGATTCTTGTAGATCTTTCTAGCCAGTCTTACCACCCCTTCCTCTAAGTGGGCTTCATGCTCCACAGATAAGTTCTTTCAGTTTCCCGGAGGCAAAAGACTCTTTTGCTTCTGGCCTCCAAATGTTTTCTTTCTTCTGAGCCCCTACAAGCAACAGTCTTTCTATTTCTAGGCTATTTGCCTGATTAAAATCTACTCAACCTATTCATTCTTAAGGTTTCAGCCAAGATGTTGTTTTCTTTGGGAAGCCATCTCTACCAGTGTTAAAAGTGTTTTATAACTTACATTATTCTATTTGCCTGTTACCTACTTTATATTTTTATTAGTATACAGTCAGGTGGGGCCCTCAGGCAGGATCCTTGTCTACCTGTTCCTTGCAATAGCCCCTATGCCTCACATAGTACCTTACATTATAATAAGTCTTAAGAAATGGATTTAAGATTATAAAGTAATTTCTGAGGCTACAGATGACAGAAACATTTAAATTAGTTCAATAATTAGATCATGACTGATTGATAAGAACCAAAATAAAGTCATATTTTGAATTTGCGTCTAAAATCCTTGCAAGTGTAGTACTGACACAATATAGATGGTTCAAAACTCTAAAAGGGAAATAATAATAAAAACAGGCCCTAGTTTATTTAAGAAATGTATATTTATCTTGATACCACAAGGAGTGGGCGAGAAAAAGGCTGAAGTACCCTCAACCATTTTCTTCATTAAGAGGGTGGTACATTTCAAATGAGTAGAAAAGGATGGCTTATTCAATACCACTAGAATAAAAGATTTCTACATTACACCATAATTTAAAAAAAATCCAGATATATTAACAATATATTTAGAACAGATCATTAAAAAAATAAACAGAAAATACAAATAATTATTTGAAGTAGAGAATACTTTTTTTAAGCATGGTACCAAATGTAGAGAGAAGTGTATCAAGAGACTGAGGGATTAATTACATGAAAGTATAAAATTTTTATATGGCAAAACCAATAATCAAAACACTTTTTTAAAAAAAGAAAAAAACAAAAACACTTTTAAAAAACTTTAAAAGGAAGAAAATAATTGAAAAATGAAAAGCCAATCCTACACATCTAAATCAATAGTGGGAAAACTGCCCCCAAAATCCTAAATAAGAAAAATGTCAAGGGACATATACAAGTGAGTCATTAAAGAAGACAAATAATCAATAAACATTTTTTTTTTTTTTTTAGCTGAGCCATCCTGCCGCCTGTTGGCAGCTCAGC